>NC_141695.1:634383896-634763896 GCF_964263255.1 Lissotriton vulgaris
CGTTTTTTGGCTTGGTTGATGGTGCTGCCAATATATCTTTTAGTACATGGGCATACCAGGCAATAAACTACAAATTCTGAATTGCAGTTCAGAAATTTCTTGATTTCTCTCATTGGCCTTGGGTCGTTCATCCTCCCTTCATATTTGGTTCTTTTCTTGCTGAATTTGCAGGCCTTGCAATGCATACAAGGAAAGAAACCATTGATTGGCTTGTTTCTCATACTCTTGGGGGGGTCAGTGTAGTGGCTTCTCACAAGATGGTCACTTAAGGATTGGCAGCGTCTGTAAGTAATAGGTGGTCTATCTGGTATCAGTCCCTTAAGTGTTGGATCTGTGCCTAGGATGTGCCAGTTCTTATTGAATATTTGCACCAGTTCATTCGATCTCATGTTATAACAGATGATCATCCTAGTGGTGCCATCATCTGTTTTCTTTCTGGTGGTAACCTGTAAGAGGTCCTTTCTGTCAATAATATCTACTCGCTTAGTTTTTTCATCGAGTAATGATCTAGAGTACCCTCTTTCTCTGAATCTAATTACCGCCCCTTCCAGGGCCTGTCTGAAATCATTGGAATCTGAGCAATTCCTTTTGATGCGCAATAATTCTCCAAAGGGGATGTTTCTCACCATACTCTTCGGGTGGTGGCTGGCCGCGTGTAGCACAGTGTTGCCAGCCGTAGGCTTGCGGTAAAGCTTAGTACACAGGGTTTTCTCATTGACAAAGACCTCTAGGTCGAGATAATATATTGATGTCTTGCTCATTGTGCTGGTAAATTTGAGATTTAACTCGTTGTCGTTTAGCCTTGCCACGTACTCCTCAGCTGAGGAGACGTCACCCCGCCAAACGACAAACAAGTCGTCTATATATCTCGACCAGATCATGATGTTATCCAGCCACTTTTCGTTGGACCCCCCCCAGGCCACGTGCTTCTCCCACCAACCCACGAAAAGGTTCGCGTAGCTGGGGGCAAAGCACGTGCCCATCGCGGTCCCTCTAAGTTGGTGGTACATGTTACCTGCAAATAAGAACATGTTATTGTAGAGGCAGAATTCAGTCATTTTTACTAGCATTTTGTTATGCTGATGGTACTGCATACTCTTCTTGCCCAAGAACCATTTCACGGCAGAGATCCCATTCCGGTGTTCAATACAGGTATATAGGCTTGTGACATCTAGGGTGATGAGAAGCATATCATCCTCCCACCCAATCCCATCAATCTGCCTTATAAAGTCCTGGGTGTCTCTAACATAAGAAGGGAGATCTTTTACAAATGGAGATAGATATCCATCTATAAATCTCGACGTGTTTTCGAGTAAACTTCCTATGGAAGAGACAATTGGTCTGCCTGGGGGGTTATGAATGTCCTTGTGCACCTTGGGAAGATGATAAAATGTTGGAATGATTGGGTGCTCACAAAGTAAATACTCATATTCTTGTTTATTGAGCATACCCTCCTCCTTCCAACCCCCAAGTAAATTGTGATATTCTGTGACACAGTTCCCAAAGTCCCTTTTGTCCATGATTCTGTAGCAGTCAGAGTCATTCAGTTGTCTTAATGCCTCTCTTTTGTACTGTTCTTTGGTGAAGATGACAATATTGCCCCCTTTGTCTGAAGACTTTATTTCGATGGTCGTAAAAAAAATAAAAAAAAATAAAAACATATATATATATATATACACATATATATATATACACATATACATATATAGCATGACCCGCTCGCCTCATCACAAGCCTGAGGATTGCCGGCGATGGTGGGATGTGTTGCGAGAAAGGGAGCAAAGCGAGGCCGATGCCTCGGTTCAGCAGGTCCTGGACTTGGCGCTTGATTGACATTGTGGGCAACAACGTGGAAGTGCACCAGTCCTTCTCCCCGCTTGGCCATACTTACCAGATACCATCATAATGGTGAGGGAGTGCACAAGGAGTACACATGAATGACGCTGTCTCACATGGTGCATTATGGGACTTTGAGTGTGGCCATTTGACGGGTGTGTGTTCAGGAACTACTGGGACACTGCACTTTAAGAGGACACACCTTTGAGAAAAGCATAAAGCTGAAACGCGTCAGGTGCCTCTAGTATGTGACCGCCTGAGCCAATTGCAATAAAAGCATCTTTTTCCAGGAACCGGGTCTTGGCGCACTTTTTTCTTTGGATTGATATTGCGGAAATCACTGTCTTCGGCATTAGCTAAGACCGCCCTGCAGGGTTGGGGGCCCCCGACGACAGCATCTCTTTGTTTGGTGTTAAATAGGGGGGCATGACCCGCTCGCCTCATCACAAGCCTGAGGATTGCCGGCGATGGTGGGATGTGTTGCGAGAAAGGGAGCAAAGCGAGGCCGATGCCTCGGTTCAGCAGGTCCTGGACTTAGCGCTTGATTGACATTGTGGGCAACAACGTGGAAGTGCACCAGTCCTTCTCCCCGCTTGGCCATACTTACCAGATACCATCATAATGGTGAGGGAGTGCACAAGGAGTTCACATGAATGACGCTGTCTCACATGGTGCATTATGGGACTTTGAGTGTGGCCATTTGACGGGTGTGTGTTCAGGAACTACTGGGACACTGCACTTTAAGAGGACACACCTTTGAGAAAAGCATAAAGCTGAAACGCGTCAGGTGCCTCTAGCATGTGACCGCCTGAGCCAATTGCAATAAAAGCATCTTTTTCCAGGAACCGGGTCTTGGCGCACTTTTTTCTTTGGATTGATATTGCGGAAATCGCTGTCTTCCGCATCAGCTAAGACCGCCCTGCAGGGTTGGGGGCCCCCGACGACAGCATCTCTATATATATAAATGTACAATAGGTGTTTATCTCATTGCGAGTGTGAGTGTGTGTATATATGTATATATATATATATATATATTTGAGATTTGGTGGGTGAAAACTTTCCGCATATAATATGGAGTTGGTAGAGGCTGTTTATATAACACAGCCTCTACCAACTCCATATTATATGCGGAAAGTTTTCACCCATCAAATCTCAAATGAAGTATCCAATAGGGTGAAATTTTATGGATAAAAATTAATTGTTCCCACAACCATAAAAACTATTGCTCCCAAAAACATAGGGTCTCATTACGATGGTGGTGGGACCGCCACTGTCAGGCCGTCGGAGGCGGTCCAACCACCATCAGACCCTGCATTACCACCCGCCACATTATGATCAGGATTTAATTGCCAATGTCTAGCTACTGGATAGTTCTGATCGTATTATTTAATTGTTCTAAGATGCAATAATACTCTCTTTCATATCGGGAAAAGTGTGCTTACTTCATATTGTAGGCCTCAGGTACATTCCGATACATAAACACAATAACCACTATTACATGAGCTGAAACTCCTGATGTTTCCAAACTTCCCAGTTGGTAATTGGTGCATATTCCTGTTCTTACCCCCTCAAGACGCTTTACATTTTTCGACACTTTAAGAAAACTTCTGTCCTTTTAACCATCATTTCTTGGTTTGTAATTTGCACCAGGATGTCCCTGACTGATTCAGGCCTGAAGTATGTTATGAGGAGATGTGGTGCAACTAATTTGCCAACTACTGGATCTGGCTTACAAAGATGTATGTGAATTTAGGGCCCTAGTGTAATTTTCCCGATTCATGCCCTATATAGGTATAAATCACCCTATCCTTATATAGGCATAGAAATCATAACCATATTTAGACTTAGCCCATGCAGTCTAAATACGGCATGGCTACTTCCACGAATTCCGAAAATCCACAACAATTTCTTGGAAAAACCCGCCTTCAGCAGCCAGGGACTTCCCCTTGCTTGAATAATAATTTATCCAAGAAATCATGGAGTTTTCAAAGACCTGAGTCTTTGATGATGTTATTATGTCCAACCTTATGACAATCTTGGTACCTTCAAGGTATAAATATGCCCACACTTGCCCAGGCAAAGACACAGTGGTTTGGAGCAGTTCGACTATCTACCTACACGACACAGCTCGCCGCAGCAAGTGCCGTAGGAAGCCAACCCCTCCAGCAGACCCACTGAGAGACGCTGTCCTTTCTCCTGCTGAGAAATCCAGCTCCAGTGTTTCCAGGCTGCCCTTCCGGGTTGCTGGGAAATAGAGTTCTGAGAGAGAGATACAAGACCTCCTTCATTCTAAAACCAAGGTACGGAGCTGATTAGACCCTTAGAGAATTCTTGGAGAGATTCTTGGCAAAGAATACTAGACTTAAGCTACACCTTACTTACTTCTTCCCTCGTACTAGACCCAGGTTAGGTACACCGGGGTAGGTGTATTTTAGAAGCACCAGTTGAGTACTTTTACTCAGTTGAGCACCACCAGCAACAGGTTGCTCGAAGAAGCTGGAACAAGATCACAGCCGACCAGCTCGCCGCCTCCCTGAACCAGCACCCTCCCGCCAGCTCAGCGAACCCCAGCCAGGCCGCCGACAACCTCACGAAGTGGATCAGCAACTGCGCGGACGAACTCGCCCCACTGAGGACCCCGCCCAGCAGACCCGGCAGCAAGAAGGCCCCATGGTTCACCGACGAACTCAAGAGCTCCAAGAAGAACTGCCGAGCCCTCGAGAAAGCCTGGAGAAGGGAACCAACACCGGACAACATGACCGCCCTCAAGCTTGCCACCCGGAAGCACCACCAACTGATCCACGCCACCAAGAAAACTGCATTCAAGGACCGGCTGGACAACAACGCACACAACTGCAAGGAACTCTTCAACATCGTGAAAGAGCTCTCCAACCCCAACGCCGGAAACAATGACATCACCCCATCGCAAGACCTCTGCAATTCCCTCGCCTCCTACTTCCACAACAAGATCGCAGACATACACAACAGCTTCAGCACTCAACCGACGCACGCCACGACCGAACCACCGCCCCCCACCACCACCCTCCGCGCCTGGACTCCGATCAGCACCGAAGACACCGTCCGCATGATGAACATCCACTTCGGATCTCCGACCGACCTCTGCCCTCACCACGTCTTCAACAAGGACGACGCGGTCATCGCACCCCACCTGCGGGACATCATCAACACCTCCTTCGACACCGCCACCTTCCCGGAGAGCTGGAAGCACGCCAAACTCAGCGCCCTACTAAAGAAACCTACAGCGGACACCACCGAACTCAAGAATTACCGCCCCATCTCGCTCCTCCCGTTTCCAGCCAAAGTCATCGAGAAGACCGTCAACAAACAGATGGCCGCCTTCCTCGAGACGAATGGATCCCTCGACCCCTCACAGTCTGGCTTCCGAGCCAACCACAGCACCGAGACCGCCCTCATCGCTGCCACCGATGACATCCGAGCCCTGATGGACAACGGAGAAACAGCGGCCCTCATCCTCCTAGACCTCTCCGCGGCATTCGACACTGTCTGCCACCGCACCCTAGTGCAGCGCCTCAGCAACGTCGGAATCCAGGAGAAGGCACTGGAATGGATCATCTCCTTCCTCGACGGAAGAACACAGAGAGTCCGTCTACCACCGTACAAGTCAGAGGCCACCGAAGTCATCTGCGGCGTCCCTCAAGGATCCTCGCTGAGCCCCACCCTCTTCAACGTCTACATGAGCCCCCTCACGGCCATCGCACGCCAACACAACCTCAACATCATCTCCTACGCTGACGACACCCAGCTGATCCTCTCCCTGACCAACGACCCCGCCCCCGCCAGAGCCAACCTTCACGAAGGGATGAAAGACGTAGCCGAGTGGATGACGACCAGCCGCCTGAAACTGAACTCAGACAAGACGGAAGTCCTCACCCTGGGCCCCTCGCCCTCCGCCTGGGACGACTCCTGGTGGCTCCCCGCCCTGGGCACCGCACCCAAACCGAAAGGCCACGCACGCAACCTGGGCTTCATCCTGGACTCCTCCCTCACCATGACCAGACAAGTCAACGCCGTCTCCTCGTCATGCTTCAACATCCTGCGCATGCTACGGAAGATCTTCCGGTGGATCCCCACCGAGACCAGGAAGACGGTCACCCAGGCCCTCGTCACCAGCCGACTGGACTACGGCAACGCCCTCTACGCCGGAACCACCACCAAGCTCCAGAAGAGACTCCAGCGGATCCAGAACGCCTCAGCCAGACTCATCCTCGACATCCCACGACACAGCCACATCTCCGGACATCTGAGAGACCTGCACTGGCTCCCCGTCAACAAAAGAATCACCTTCCGTCTCCTCACCCACGCACACAAAGCCCTACACGATCAAGGCCCAAGCTACCTCAACAACCGCATCAACTTCTACGCTACCAAACGCCATCTCCGATCAGCCAGTCACGCCCTCGCCGCCGTCCCCCGCATCCGAAGAACGACAACAGGAGGAAGGTCCTTCTCCTACCTGGCCGCCAAGACCTGGGACTCCCTCCCGACCGACCTGCGCCTGACCCAAGACCACCTCTCCTTCAGGAAGAAGCTCAAGACCTGGCTGTTCGAGCAGTAGCAGCTCCCCCCCCCAAGCGCCTTGAGACCCTCCGGGTAAGTAGTGCGCTCTATAAATGTCTTTGATTGATTGATTGATTGATTTTATGTTATATTTTATGGCTTAGAAACCATATCATGCTTTTACAGTATTATTTTACGCATTGTACTTTGCAACCAGCATTACAATTGTAGCATTTATTTCTTCTGCATGAGACAGAAGACTGTTCAATAAATACTTTTTAATTTTTTTATTTAAAACGCCCGTCTCTCTATTTCTCTGCACCTCTAGTGAAACGAAGCATGCACGATTGACTGAGTGAAATATCTATCTATTGTTTCCACGACTCTAGAGATAAGTTTCTTATTCTTGGGAAACAAAGTTGTCATGTTTATGCGATTGCCAGAAACTAATCCCTTCTTGTGAATTCGAGAAAGTTTCTAGTGATCTCTGAGCTAGCTGGCACTCACAATTAAGTCTAATATATTCGGTAGAGACCTAGTCGGCCTCAGTCCTACGTCTAAGCTACAGGATATATTATTCCAATGCGCAGAGCCTATTGGGAATATGGGATTCGGGTTTTGCCCTAAAAACGTGCACGTGTTGCATTGCTTTGAATAGCAACGCGTGCACATTTGGCGATTCCCTTGCGGGAACGAGCGGCGCCATCTGGTAGCAATTATTGCGCTCGCTCCCGCAAGGGAAACGCAGCGCGACCCAGCTCTTCTTTTTTTTAAACTTTTAGCACGTGGAGCGCACGCTTGCTTTTACAGTGTAGTAAGTGAACTCTCCGCTGCAGATCTGTCACTTGTAAACATTATGTCCGTAACATTTGAGACCCCTATCCCAAGAATTCTTTCCACCCCGACTACCATGATAAAAATAAAAATTATTTCAAACATAAATAAAAGGTCAAGAAATCTCCATGTTACTTCGTTCACTAAGTGCGGTTCACATTTGTTGAATGTATGGGGTTTCTGGCGACCAGTAATATGATTGTAGCAGTTCATTTCTCCTGCATGAGACAGAAGACTGTTCAATAAATACTTTTATTGAAAACGCCCATCTCTCTATTTCTCTGCACCTCTGGTGAAACGAAGCATGCACGATTGAATGAGTGAAATATCTATCTATTGTTTCCACAACTCTAGAGATACGTTTCTTATTCTTGGGAAACAAAGTTGTCATGTTTATGCGGTTGTCAGAAACTAAACCCTTCTTGTGAATTCGAGAAAGTTTATAGTGACCTCTGAGCTAGCTGGCAGTCACAATTAAGTCTAATATATCCGCCTTAAATCTGGGTATGAAGTTACTAAAAGATTTCAAACAGGTCTCGGCTATACTATTAGCTAACATTAAAGGTGAAGCAGCGTCCGCGGCAATCTGCCAAAAACTAAAAGAAACAGATATAACAGAGCAGTCATATGAACTTGCAAGAATTATTGAAAAATCCTATGAAGAACTAGGAGGAGATAGTTTGGGTGGGAAACCATTAAAACCCCAGCTAACTGAAAATCCTGAAAAAGTTTTTATGAAAAATAAACTCACTACTCCTAAAAAGAAGTGGGAAAACACTAAACAGACACTTCCTAAAGAGAAGCGTTCTCAGTCCAGAGGGCGGTCTCCTCAACAGGAACCCTCTGAAAAGAGGTATAACCTCAGGAATAGGGATAATTTGAGAAAACCTGATCGATATCAAGATACTGATACCTGTTCTTCTCGTACCTTTCAGATTTCCTCGCACAAATCCGAAAGAAGAGGATGATCAGAAGAAAAAGAAGAACGCGTGAAGTCCAAAGACGTACAGCACGTTCCTAAAAATAAGAAAACTCAATTCACAAAGAAGAAGGTAGCAAGTGTAAAGATCAGACATGCCGAGGATCTTGAGGACACAACTCAAGAACGGGGAGTGGGCCCAGACAATGCTAGACAGCGCAGCAGAAGTCACCATAGCTCGCAAGATCCTGAAGGATCATCTGGAGACAGTGGACTTGAATGAATGCATTCAAGTTGAAACTGCCGACACCAGGGTTAGTGTACCCCATATGTTATATGAAGTAACACTCCGGATGGAGGGGGACATAACTAGGAAAATAAAAGCGCTCTTTTGGTAGAAGCTATCTAAGGGTTATGACATTCTTCTAGCTGAACAAGACTGGCCACCTGAATTGGTCAGGGATTGCCCACATGGTGAAGACATAATTATGCCAGCCTTCTCAAATCACATTCCAATTCATAAAAAAATACCCCTATGCCAGAAAATGGGCTGTGGCCCCGGCCCTAGCATTATACAAAAATCATGGTGGATGGAATGAGGACTCTCTTCACCATAAAATCCAGTTAAAAAATCAACCTACTGCACAAAGGCAGTATCCAGTTAAGCAAGAAGCTAAAAAACAGGTCAGGGAGATCTTAGATCAACTTGAATACCAAGAGGTGATTGAAAGATGCACCTCATCTATGAACAATCCTTTGTTTCTTGTCTCCAAATTAGACAATTCATAAAGTCTAGTTTTGGACCACAGACACTTAAACTCTTGTTGCAAAACTTTTGCGGTACAAAATGCACACAGTGCAGCACTGATGAATAACATCATGCGCAAAAAATACAAAATGACATTAGATATTTCAAATGGTTTCTTCTGTCAAAACATTGCACCAGAAAGCAGGTGCTTGACCGCTTTTTCAATTATGGGGACACAGCGACAATTTTGCCGTCTCCCCCAAGGATTCAAGAATAGTACAGGGTTATTTTCAGCCAGAGTAACAGAGTTACTACAGACGTTGGATGATGAGGCATTATCTTATGTCGATGACATCTATCTTACGGACGATGATTTGGAAGTGCACTTAAAAAGGGTGAACACCATAATACTTGGGTTTGCTTCTGAAGGGTACAAATTTAATTTTAAGAAATCACGAATTGCCCACCTCAGCATCCTATTCTTAGGCTACCAGTTATCAAGTGAAGGCAAAAGCCTGGCAGCAAACTTTTTAGAGAAATGTGCACTGCTCCAACCTCCAAAGACGCTGAAAAACGTATAGTCAATTCTAGGTTTCCTGAATTTTGGAAGAAGTTACGTTCTGAATTACGCAGAAAAGGTTAAACCTCTCTACAAACTAATCAAACCAACCAATTGGACTAAAAAATATACAGAAATTTTGCGTTCAGTGCAAACAGACATGTTAGCAAAAACACAATTACAAACACGCGACAACGTGCGCAACCTTGTAATCCGAAGCATCCCAGGGAGATCCGGATTCACATACCTAACCTTTAATGAAGGTGAAAAGGTACCAGTAGCATACAAATCACACTTGTACACACAAGCTGAAATGAAATTGAATTCTACAGAAAAGATTCTGACAGCGGTTCAAACTGCAGTAGCAAAAGAAAGAGCCCTCGCACAGGGAAAACGCATAATGATCATTACACCTGTACCTGCCTTAGAGGCAGTGACAAAAGCGAGTATTCCAAATGCTAAGGCTTTACATCCGAGATGGATACAATGGGTTAATTCTCTTGCTACAACAGACGTTGAATACGTCTTTGACCCCTACTTGAAAACACAAGAATTTCTACAAAACGAATGTCCTCTGTCGACCGAGATTCTGCCTCTAGAACATTACGGATGTATAATATATACAGACGGATCAGCACTCGGAGACTGTACAGCTCAGCGAGCTGAACTCCAAGCCTTCAAGATGGCGCTTGAAAATGCCGATCGCGAATTCCCCACACACATTACTGTGTCCAGTCTTATAATGAATATCTGCAGAACTGGATTCAAAATGGTTTCAAAGACGCAAAAGGTGGCGCAGTCAAGCATAAAATGCTTTGGGAACAGGTAGTTCAATTACAGAAAGAACTACAAAAGACTCATGTGATCCATACACTGAGTCATCAACGTGATGGCATTCACGTTGCAGGGAATTCATTGGCTGATGAAGGCAGCTGTGCAAACGGCTTTCATAGCTGCAATCACTCGTTCAAAAACAAAAATAGACAGGAACATAATGAGAGCTGTCCCTGATTCAGTAAAAGACTCCCAAAAGGCTTTCAAGTAAAGTAATCATATATAACTGATACAAATAATGTTCCTTTTGCTCGTATACCTGGAGTGGGGGTCAGAGCAATTCCAAACATGGAACATAGGTTAGGACTAATCTTAGCAGCACATGAAGGGCTCGCCTCTGCACACGCAGGAGTTTCCGCCACAGTATCATTATTAAAACAGAGATATTGCAGACAACCAAATCTTGCTACAATCCAAGGAGGTTCAAACTGAAAGACTTATCACCTTTGATAAACCTGCAGTGAGAGAAGAAGGAGTATGCAATAAATCAATGGAACTTGTGCCTCTTGAGACCCAAAGAACAGTTCGTCAAGAGACTCCTGTCTACAATGATTTAGCCTCTGACTATACAAATATGACAAAGGAAGAAGCAGCTCCAACGATTCCAAACAATCCTGATGCTATTCCAACAGTTGACAGAACTGCCTCTGGCTATTTTATCGACTTTGATACATTTTCTGAGGATCCCAGTGAACCTGAAACTACGTCAGCAAATAAAACTTTCAAAGAAAAAATAACAGAACTCTTTCATCATATTGAAAATACTTATCTGGTTTCACCGTGGGTTGAATTTTGGATTGTGTTAGGTGTACTTTTTCTCCTACTTTGGCTCATTCTTGTTTTTTGTTTGGGACAAATGATAGATGGAAAATACAATACAATGGACACAGCAAATAAGAACATCAACCTGCTCCTGAAACCTCACAAATCATCTCATCGTGAACAAAGAGACCTGTCATCAGTGAGCATCACAGCCAATCCTATACCTGGTGGTATAGCATGGGATACAACTGATGACATTTATGGCCCGGTGGACCTGTTGAAGATTCCACACCAATTTAAGGTTTCTTTGAGTGACTTTGTCTCGCCCAGCACATTTTCTGATGATTGGGAGTTTGAAACTGTTAATAACATGATGACAGATTTGGAAATGTCAGCTAAATTCACAGAACATGAATACTTAGAAGGTTCATCAGATTATGAACAAATGTATTGTTTTAATCATTATGGTCACCATTATTTGCACAAATCTGCAAACCCTAGATATGTTTTTACTTACAAATGGGAACATTGTCCAACGCCGCCAAAGGGCAGCTCGATAACATTTTATGAAAAGTTTTCATACTTCTCAGGTTTTAATGTCACAAATCCAGAAACGTTTTATTTAAAAAATATGAATAAGACAGGAATGAAAAACAGGTTGACCAATACTAAACAAATTTATTCTGCAAACTTTTATGCTCAGTTGTCTATATTAGGTTTTAACTTTTGGAAAGACAACATTGAGACAAAAACGGTCTGGGGCAAAAAAGACTGGCAGGTGCAAGGTTTAGAAGCCTTATTCAGAGCCTGCACTATCCCAAAGCAAATAATGTTTTTTAAATGACACTGTTCAACAAACATCTTGTTTTGTCTCAGCTTGGCTAAGATAAAAGATTTAAACAAACCGTCCATACCTAAGCCCACGCCTGACAATAATAACACTGCAGATGAGGAGGTAGACGTAAAACAGATTTTACAACAGAACAGAATTAATCCTGATTGGAAAAAATGGTTAATCTGGCCCACAGACACGAATAACTGTCAAGATAGATTCATGAACAAAACACAAGGATTCAAAGTGAATAGGCCAGATCCAAGATATTCCCGGAGACAACATCCAGGGATAGTAACAACATACAGTGTAGGAAAACTATGCCTTGAATGGCTACAGAAATCCACACTTCCAGAAATTAAACAACACTTAACTTTACTTAAAGAAGGCGTTGATTTACGAGACTTCTTAAGTGGACCTCGTAAATTGCGTCAAAAACGTTTCATGTACGCCGGTATATAAGCTGCTTACAATGAAGCATGGAAAGTCACGCAAATGGAAACTGCAGAAAGAATGTGAGAAATTGATTGTATTCATTTAGAGAAAGCTCTGTCTGTAGTGGACAATGGATTAACGACTGTGTCCTCCAGAATTTATTCTTTGGACAGCATTGTATCCTCTGCCATTGACATATTAGAGCAGGACTTGCTAATGTTACACGATGGCCAGTCTCAATTACGTTCTATAATGCGGTTAGGCTGGACGTTACAAAATCTCTGTTCAGGCTACGTGCCATGGCGTCTAATCAACACCACATCATTGTTTTCTGTATTTAACCTTACAGATAAACAAATCTCGTTGGCACAAAAAGGAGCAGACTATACGATGCTGAGCATAGAAAAACTGGCAAGATTACCATTAACTGTTTCTGAGAAACCAGTCTTAGAATGGATAATACATGGCACCATCACGATACCAGTGACGATTTTCCAGTTCCAGTATTGCTTAAAACACATACCAGCAGGCCTGTATGAAAGGTTGGGTAAAGGGTACATTAAAACAACCTGGAATTTACCATACACACACAAATGTTGGAGTGGGGGAAAGGAAGTATTTCTTAGTGGTAAAAATTGTAAGAACTCACTAAGCGGTACACTTTTGTGTCAAGGTTTTAATTTACACGGAGCCTGCGAGGGTTCTTCAACAAACCTTTCTTGCCACCTGCACGGTACACCAGCAGCAGTGATAGATCCAGTTTTTAGGCAGCTATGCAATGGTAGCTACATAATGTTGAATGATCACAGCTGTTGTGGCATGTTTCCAGGAAAAGCCTATCTAGTTAGTGTGTCAGCCAGGGTCACTTGTATGCAAGTATTGTTTCCAAAAGGCAAGACAGACAGGGAGTCGGCGTTATGGCCTTCACTGAATATCTCTTCTATACATATTGAAAGCCATTCTTTTGCCAAAAACTGTGCCACTGACATTGTCCAGAGAAACGTATGATCTGCAAGTCTCAAGGATTTCTGCAGAGATACATGCCCTATTATCAACAAACTGCCCAATACATTTCGCAGAAATGTTAGGTCGTATCTTAAACATGTCTGATACGAGTGGTATTGCACATGTATTTAAGACAATTTTTTCGGGACTGTTAGCACCCTTTGAAGCAGTCCTCTGCATTTTTCCAAATTTCGTGCACTCTGTGTTCGGCGGCCTGCCTCTCATTTTGTGACTTGTAGCAGGAATTCTATTTTTATTCCTTCTGCTCCGATATGGCAAGTCCAGTCAACAACGATACCCACACTACCATGGAAGACGCTCTTCTAGCCATGCGGTACCGTGACAGAATTACACAGATTCTTGGCTTGGCACATTTAAAAGATCTGAATACCACTTGGTTCCTTTCATTCAGACCGATCTGGCAAGATTGCATCTTACCTGTTCTATGATGCCTGCTTTGCGGAGAAGAATTCGTGTTGGACATTTGTCTTACCCTTCCAGCAGTACTGCCATCGGATGTTGACACCTTGCTAGGTCCGGTAACGACTCATGCATCGTGTTGCCCCCATCGGCTTCCAATCCTGATGACGGCATTCATTGAGGTCTCACCAGCAAGTCTAACTGAGGGTGAGATACGTGGAACAACAGGCACACAGGTACCACCTACTGCGAACATTGCTAATAAGACTAACGCTGACGGCGATGCTTCTCATCTGTTCACATTTGATCTACTAACTGAAGTAGTTCCACTTTCACCTACTATGGTAGACGGATCCTTTGCCAGCCTAGACGATCTGATGTTTTCTCCCGACACCGAGAATAACTTGAATCTTGAACACAGCGTTTCGTGAACTCTGAAATCCGACCATTGCTTTTTCAAAACAAACATTCTCAATTGGGAGTTCTATTTTTCTATGAATCAATTTGAAGTATATCCTAAATAGATTTATTTTTTTGGTACAGAATAATCTGCTTAAGTAGAACTATTCTTAGAGAACAAGAATTCTTTTAAACTCTTCATAGAGACAATATTTGGCCTTGTCCTGAAAACCAAAACAATTTATATATTATGCTATGAGATGGTCTCGACCTTTTTTCTGTACTTAAGAGCCATTTCATAAATTTAATTTTGTGATTCATTAGGTTAGCATTAATCATTTCATGCTATATATCATATATGTAAACACTTTTTTCAAATGCGTACAGTTTATGCTCATTTCGTGTACAGCCTTTTCAAATGCAAATTTTGTATATTGGGTGGGACTGTAAACACATGCTTTAGATATGTTTCAGTACTTATAATTTAGTAATGTTGAACTTAATAAAGTAGAGTGGGTGTTGTATATGAATATATGAATTTAGGACCCTAGTGTAATTTTCCCGATTCATGCCCATATATAGGTATAAATCACCCTATCCTTATATAGGCATAGAAATTGTTAGAACCGGCAGTCTCTAGCTGGCAGAGGTATGCACTTCTGACAAATAGGAACACACCTTTTCTAGTCAGGGCAAGGGGATCACACCCTTCGATAACCCCTGCTCACCCCCTTGGTAGCTTGGCAGAGCAGAACAGGCTTATCTCAGAGGCTGTGTGTTAAGCAATTATGACCACATACAGTAATAAAGTGAATACACTACAAATGGACACGACACAGTAGTATTATAAAAATAAGTATTTTTATATAAGGCTTAGCACAAGACCAAATAACGACAAAACTGTACACAATCGGAATAAATACGTTGGGAAGGGAAAAAGGATAGGTTCTTCTTTAGCACAAAGTCTTTTTGTATCAAGCAAATCTTCTTCTTGGCAATACAGTTCTTAGCAACAGGGTAACTCACACGGGAGCTACGCGACGTCGAGGCAAAGATAATCCAAAGGTTCGGCGTCGACCGCGAGGAGCGCTACGTCGAGTCCGGAGTCACACGGACCCCCAACAGCACAGTACCTTTAGAAAAATGAAGCACACGATGATCAGCGGCGTCGAGCAATCCGGCGTTGCGTCTTCGGTGTTGATCAGGCCTCAGCAGGCGTCGTCGATGATGCGGTTGCACAGAGTGAGCAGCGCTCACGGCGTCGAAGGGCACACAGTTGATGCGATCAGCAGCGGTGCAGACACGAGGTCTTCTGGAGCTAGAGCCGTACTCCCACTCACTGGCGTTGCTGCTGGCGTCGGTCGGGCCCGGCGGCCGGTCGTCGAGGAAGCGGGACACTGGGGCCGTTACCCACTACGTCGAGCTGGATTCGGCGACGTCCGTCGGCGTTGAGATTGCTGACTCTTTCAGAGGTGCTGGATTCACGCTTCCAGCAAATAGCACTTTAGCAGATGAAGTCCTTTAGCCCTGTCACTTCAGCAGGAGACTGGCACTCTTCCAGTCCTTGGAGATTTTCTTAGCAAGCGTGAGAGTACACACACAGTTCCTCTCTCCTGGTTCCTTGGCAAAAATAAAGAAGCACTGCAGGATTCCCCCAACAACAGCACACTGGCAGAAGGGGTAGGCAAGTCCTCAGATCAGCAGGCCTCTTGTCCTTGGTTACAGGGTTCCTTGTCAGAAGTGATCTGATTTCTTAGTTCAGGAGTCCTTCTCTTATACCCCTGTTCGTCTTTGATCCCTTTGTCTATGTCGGGGGTTTCCCAACATCCTGGGTCTGTTGTGGGCGGAGCCAGGCAGAAGCACCTGGCCTATTCACTGAGCAGGGCTGGGTCCTCAGACGCCCAACAGGAGGTGGAGCCAGCATTGACACTGGCAGGAGCAGAGCTATCGGCCTCCTGGCAGGAGGTGGGGCTAGGATCGTCCATGGCAGGCACAGAGCCATCAGCCGCTTGGCAGGAGGTGGAGCCGGCATTATATCAGGCAAGGCAGGCTATCAACAACTACTCTCCCCCTACTCTCAACGTAAATGTCCCACTCATCCCACACTGACTCATCCAGACCTGTGGAGCCACCCAGCTCCTGTCACACACACGCAAGATCAGCAGAAACCAGATATGGTTAGACAAGAAAATAGACACTTTCTAAAAGTGCTATTTTCAAACACAGAGTCCAAAAACCATTCACACCAACGGATGCGTAATTAAACCCCGAGTTCAGGGATACCAAACTCGACATTGCACCATGCTCCCCGAGTCAGCTAGGATCATAGCATTAATAATCCCGGCGGCCATTCTAATCAATGGAAAGCAGACTACCTCACAATAGTGAAGAACGAAGATGGCTGTAATTCACTATTAGGACATGCCAACTTGGTCAGGCGTGTCCTACCTTATACTTACAATGCACCCTGCCTGTGGGCCTACCATAGGGGTGACTAACATGAAGTCAAGGGAAGGTTTGAGGGGCTGGCAAGTAGGTATACTTGCGCAGCCAGCGTGACAGCTCTAGGCTGCACGTGGGTCTCGCAATGACCGACCCGTAGACATTCTTTTACGAGGTCGCTCTTGTGGGTGGCACAACACGTGCTGCAAGCCCACGAGCGGCATTTGTATTTACAAGCCCCGGCACTCCTGGTGCACTAGACTAGGGACTGACAGTAAACCAAACAAGCCAAACATGGATACAATCAATACATCAATTTAACATCGGGAGCACTTGCGCTATGGCACTGATCAGCAGTGACACGGCGCCCAAAGCATATACCAGCAAAACATTGTAAAACAGTAGAGGCAAAACAGAAAAAATGGAGGAGAGACTCAAGCCAATGATGTCAGGTCTAACAGAAATCATAACCATATTTAGACTTAGCCCATGCAGTCCAAATATGGCATGGCTACTTTCACTAGTTACGAAAATCCACAACGATTTCTTGGATAACCCGCCTTCAGCAGTCAGGGACTTGAATATTAATTTATCCAAGAAATCATGGAGTTTTCAAAGAATTGAGTCTTTGATGACGTTATTATGTCCAACCTTACGACAATCTTGGTACCTTCAAAGTATAAATATGGCCACACTTGCCCAGGCAAACACACAGTGGTTTGGAGCAGTTCGACTATCTACCTACACGACACAGCTCGCCGCAGCAAGTGCCGAAGGAAGCCGACCCCTCCAGCAGATGCACTGAGAGACGCTGTCCTTTCTCCTGCCGAGAAATCCAGCTCCAGTGTTTCCAGGCTGCCCTTGCGGGTTGCTGGGAAATCGAGTTCTGAGAGAGAGGTACAAGACCTCCTTCATTCTAAAACCAAGGTACGTAGCTGATTAGACCCTTAGAGAATTCTTGGAGAGATTCTTGGCAAAGAATACACCTCACTTACTTCTTCCCTCGTACTAGACCTAGGTTAGGTACACCGGGGTAGGCGTATTTTAGAAGCACCAGCATGCGGTTGTCAGAAACTAATCCCTTCTTGTGAATTCAATAAAGTTTCTAGTGACCTCTGAGCTAGCTGGCACTCACAATTAAGTCTAATATATTCGGTAGAGACCTAGTCGACCTCAGTCCTACGTCTAAGCTACAGGATATATTATTCCAATGCGCAGAGCCTATTGGATATAGGAACTATACTACAAAGAGACCACAGTTGGGAGCATACCCATGTCAGGGTTACTGATTCACTAATGTATGTGGTTATGAGTAAAATGTTGTTGGATTCCTTTGTCTTCTCCCTTTGGGCCAAAAGGTTATCTCTTGACAGTTGATCAGCTCTCTTTTTTGCAGTTCTAAGTACCTCATTGGGGTAACCTCTCATCTTAAATCATGCATCATCCTATTTGTTTGCTTGTTGTATGCCTCTGAGTGCTGAAATTGCATTTGGCCTTTAATATCTCACCAAACTGTATACTACACTTCAAGCTTTTGGGGGCTGTAACTGTCAGCATGCAAAGTGCTGTTATCTTCTGGCTTTTTTCTGGGGGGCTTGTATGCTAAGCAGTGTTCCTGGTGGTTATGGGCACATCCGGGAAATCTATTTCACTATAGTGTATTGTGTATGTGAATTTCAAATTCAAATCAAATTGTTGGTGGCAATGTTATCCTTGCTTTACAGATGCACATACAGAACAGTTAAGAACTAAATATTTCACCTGCATTGTTTTTTAAACAATGTATAAAAATAAACAATTTTTTTTAACAGAGTTTAATATAGCGCGAACTAGACGGGAATCGGGTATCAGAGTGCTTTACACAGCACCAGTTGCATTACATGAGGACACATTCATTAGGTCTCGCCTACGCAGCTCGCATGCGCTGCATAGGGGGGACCTCATGTAATAGATTCTGGTTTTGCCCTAAAAACGTGCACGTGTTGCATTGCTTTGAATAGCAACGCGTGCACATTTGGCGATTCCCTTGTGGGAGCGAGTGGCGCCATCTGGTAGAAATTATTGTGCTCGCTCCCGCAAGGGAAAAGCTGCGCGACCCTGCTCTCGGCTGCAATTCCCCCCGCTTTTACTTTTGCTGGCACTTTTTTTTTTTTTTACTTTTAGCGCGTGGAGCGCTTGCTTGCTTTACAGTGTAGTAAGTGAACTCTCTGCGGCAGATGTGTCACTTGTAAACATTATGTCCGTAATATTTGAGACCCCTATCCCAAGAATTCTTTCCAGCCCGACTACCATGATAAAAATAAAAATTATTTCAAACATAAATAAAAGGTCAAGAAATCTCCATGTTACTCTGTTGACATCTCACTACGTGCGGTTCACATTTGTTGAGTGTAAGGGGTTTCTGGTGTACGAGCGTGCTAGCCTACATTTGAGAGAAATGTAAATTGGGCCCTTAAAATCCAAGACAGTGGCTAGCAGTGTATATACAACACGACAGGCATCCTCGTGTTTGGTCTTTCTGCTATACCATGCGACCCTATATCCATTTCGAAAAACTATAAAATGATCACAAGTGAGTGAAAGGCTGATGGTAGTGCAAATACAAACTCATTTTCCTTCAGGTGCAGTTTCTTTTCCACACTGTTTAGAGAAATCTTGGCGCCGGAAGGGACGAGGCTGCTTAATCCCAGACAGATGGCCGACCACATGAATGCCCTTTGAAGCTTCCCAGCATGAACTACTACAGCCTATGAGGATAAAGACAAAAACTGGAAAAAGAGGGGTTTCTAGTGAACATGTCTGGGACGAAAGGAGTCTATCCACTTCAACCATTTTGAAAGCAAAGTAGCAGGAAGCCTGTCTGGCAGAAGTGCCCATTTCAGACGGAGGCGCGGCATGGGCACCAGTAAACAAGAATGAGGAGGTGTTTACTAAAAAACAGTGTCTCTCTCCATGAGGCGACCTGTTGGTTTGTGTATTGTCTCTCATCACCTCCCCTCCCCCTCGTCCTGTGCCTTCTTCACTGGCAACTTTTTTACAGTCTGTTTAATCCTTGAGCACTGTTGTGTGTTTTGATGTTCATAAGATGGCACAAGTTAAAAAAAACACAAGTGCCATAAACTTTACACCAACAGGTGCAGGACAGAACCGACAAGAAAACCTTAATAATCAGCAAACAGACTCCCCGGTGGAGACTTCTCTAAAGAAACAGAAACCGCGCCAATCAAGGTGACTTCGATTGTGTGCAAACACTGTCCTCTGGGGGAGGGGCTGTGCTGAAGGCTGATCCAATTATCCGTGTTGTATCTCCTGCATACAGATTAGGCTGCTAATGGGAAATTCAGGGGAAAATTACTGTTAACAGCTCTCTAACGTCCCTGGTTCTGCCCACTCCTCTTCCTTCGATAAAAGGGTCTGACTTTCACGTGTGCACACGTTTTAAAGTGAGTGTCAGTGTAACTTGAGGTAAACACTGCAGATACCTGGACCCCCTATGAATTGAACTTCAAATGAGTTTACCAGGTAGACCACGGAAAGCTGCACAATTTTAGAGAACTGAGATCAACAGTCACTTACCAGTAAATACAGTTGGAGATCTATTATTTAATTAGAGTGTAATCCAGCCCCACCCCCCACCCCCTCGTGTCCTGCTGTGCGTAGCATTCCAAGGAGTATGCTCCCAACGGCTGCACGCCCAGTCGCATGGTGGCCCCCTCTCCATGTGGAAAAGGTGCCCCAATGGCAATTAACTTTTTGGAAATCCTATAGGTATGAGTGTAACCATCAGTCTCAAACATCGGAAAGAGCCGATCTCCAAAAGAGTTCGGAGATTCGGTCCAATCACAGGGCCGTAAATAGACCCCAACAGGGCTTTAAGTGGGGGAAAAATACTGAGGGGGTCTAAAAGGGGTGTGGCAAATTTCTTAAAGGGGTGTGGGCTATCCGAGTAGGGGCATGGTCTAAATCAAGATAACTAGCATTGTGTGCTTAAGAAAATCATGAAGTCGCATCCAGCAAAGGATAATAAAATAGGCAAAAAAGTATATTTATTAGGTATAAGCCATAAAATACCAAACACTTTAAAAAAACATGTAAAATTTATTTACATTACTTAGAAATCTATTGCAGGATTTCCCAAAACCCTTGAAGATATTCACTGTGTCTATTTTGCTGGGGTTTCTCACAACAATTTTCTTCAGCAGACCTTTTACCTTTTGCCAGCCAACTCTTTACATACAGCTTTGCTTCAAATGTTTGAAGGACCATTGAGTTTTACCCATACGCATGAAGAAATGGTCTCTGTAAGAGGAGAGGCCCTTGTTGGACTAGCAATTAAGTTCATTGCGCTGAAACCTCTCTCGCAATCCGCATTACATGCTGGCAAGGTTTCCATGCAAACTACTAACTTTTTAATGCTTCAGAGGTTTTCTTTCCACTGAAATCTTTGAAAAGTCTAAAAGTTTGGATAGTATCTCTTGCTGGCAGCTGCAACTCTGAACACAATTTCTGGATCTCTGTTTCACCATAAAGAATGCATTCATCACCAGAAGGCAAGTTGCCTGCATCTAGTACACTGAAGCTGGCTATAAGTTCTTTCTCAGTATCCGGGGCACATCGTTTATTGATATTTGCAGACAGACTTTGGTAAAACTGATTTGGATTAAGGGCAACAGAGTTACTTCTACCATTAGGGCATGTGCTATACAGATAATACTGGGCATATAGCAAGGAATAGATTGCTTATGAAACAAGCCGTACTGGTTTCAGCAGTGAGTGGTACAACAGTGACCCGGGGGCGTGCCAGGAATCTGACTGAAGGACCCAGCGCACTGCTGCAAACACACTTGGAAGACCCAATAAATAAAGTAGGCAAGAAGCAGCACTACAAAGGGGCATGGCAGGAGAGGTGCTAACGGTGACCCAAGAAATAGAGAGGGTGACAATGAGCAACTGCGAGGGCTGCCAACCAGATGTGAACTGAATTATAAACTGGAAAGCGAGGGCAGCTATTGGGCTAAAGTCTAAAAGAAGTCTTGAGTATGGATCTCCCCCCAGTGGTGTAACAAAGGCCCCCCGCAGCCCACACAACGCTGGGCCCCCAAAGCTCCTGAGGGTGGTCAGAGGGAGCCCCCTCCAGGTACTTTGTAGGGGGGCCCCCTCAGGTTTCGTTACGCCACTGACACGCAAGTAGCAACATGTAAAGAGAAGGCAGGCCCGCCGGTAGCGTGTGTGATCATAATCTCCCCCCCTCTGCAAACTCCGGTTACCGGTTACCTTAGGATGTGAAGGGAGCTCCGCGGTCCGCGCTGATCTCTGGTGAAGCCGCTTTCGCCGGTGGGACGCGCCTCAGCCTCAGGTTGAGGCATCTCCTTTCCTCAATGACGAGAGCGAAGGAACCCCAGTTGCTAGGGGACGCCTCGCACCTCTCAAGACGCAAAGTAGCTCCGCCTGACGAACCGCCCCGTTGCCGGGGGAAATCCTCGTTGCTGTGACCAATCCGAGCGCTGCTCGGAAATGACGATCCCGGGTCGATGGTGGTGAATACTGGCATGGTGTTTTCAAGGTTCCTTCTCAGAGCGGCGAACCCGGCCTCGGGCACACAACACCGCTCGAGGGGCGGCGGTGGAGTCAATGCGCACACAGAGCTCGGGGGCAAAGCAGGCTCTCCAAAGTTCCTCAGCGGTGCGTTAATCCGCACATGCTGAGCGCGAGGGACTCGATCCTGGGGCAGATCACGTTTGAGGCAGAGCAGGCCGCACGACCTTACACCCCAGCTGTGTGCCAATGAGCACACCGAGACAGATTTCACAGGGGGGCAGCTTCACGAAGGCACAGCGCAGAGACCCACACAGCAGCTGGGAGAGTGGGTGCTGGAGAACTTTTCTATCCTTGAGTTCCCAGCTCTTCTTAGGCCCTGGGAGACAGGCAGGCTTTAGAGGGGCAAAGCACACAGCACAGCTCCTCTTCAAGTTAGGGGACACAGCACACAGCAGACAGTCCCTTCCTCAGCAATTACAGCAACTGTAGGTCATGATAGGTTTCATTTTCGATGCCCCACCCATTAACATTTACATATGCAAGTTAGCATCATGTGTCTAACTAATGAAGTATGTACTTATGCCTTTACGTTATTTTTACTCTTCATATGATTATTCATTTATACGTGTGGTGATATTCAGTTTCCTTAGCTTAGCTTGTGTGCCTCCATTTTGAGTGTTCCTCTGTGTCTGCGAGTCGCACTCGCTCACCACCCTCCCGTAGGAATAAGAAAAACCCTAATGCAGCAGTTTTCGTTTCTCAGCTAGCTGTGGCCGAAACTAACAAGTTCCTTATCAGTAGCGTTCTCATGCACCAGAGACGCTGAGGCCCGGCTCCTTGGCCTTGGGCAGAGATAGCCAAATGTTGCCTTTGCAGGTGCAGATGCCTCTTGTATGATGCCATTGTTCCTCTCTCTGGGGTTCAGTATTTTTCCAGAAGGGGCGTGTTTTGCTTCACTGTACCATGTTATAATGTATTGCTGTGATGATATGAGTTAGTCCTCTCGGCCCTCTCATATGGGAGTTTGTGGCCTAATAAAATTACCTTGTTTATTCTTCTCCACTGTCCGGCTGACTTCTTACTGAGTGCGGGCCGTCTGTGGCCGTCAGGGAGGGCGGGCCGTCTGTGGCCGTCAGGGGACGACAGAGGACAGGACAGGCCGGTCCTCTAACATCTACAGTCCAGAAATGGGTAAGAGAAAACTCCAGACATCGCTTACAGGGGGAACCAGCAAAGTAAAAATTGCACGCAAAACTAGTGCTCCCGAAAGCATCTTGACATACCTTACATCTGCCGTAGGGAAGCTCAATAAGGAAATCGCCGAGAAAGAACGG
The DNA here is from genome assembly GCF_964263255.1 of Lissotriton vulgaris. Lineage (NCBI taxonomy): Eukaryota > Metazoa > Chordata > Amphibia > Caudata > Salamandridae > Lissotriton > Lissotriton vulgaris. Next base: position 634,407,333 of record NC_141695.1, read on the forward strand.
GAACTTGGTTTGGAGGGAGCTTCGATTGAACACAATGAGCCAAGGGTACCTTTAGAACCCAATATTGTTATTAATAGTGCCTGTGACAATTTACCTAATGCTCAACAGTCAGCGCACCAGGAGCACTCTACAGGGGTATCTGACCCCCCTGTGCGCGCCCAAGTCCTAGTGGGGGATGCCAAGATATGTAAAACTAGGAAAAGAGCAAGATCGTATAAAACTCTACCCTTACAATACAGAGCCAATACTAAATCACGACAATCCTCAGCTAAATTTGAAGGCTCTATTAAAGATATGATAGAAAGGGTATTAACTGACACCATTGAATCCACACTCATCAAGATCTCAAGTGACATAGTGGAAACCCTTAAAGATTGTGTAGCAGGTATTATAACCCGATGCGAGAGGATGAACTCCCTGTTGCTCCAAAAAGTGGCAGAGCATCTAGCAAATGATCCACTACATGCCACAGGGCATACCAGCCAACCCATGGAGGTGACCAATACTGGAAATACAATGCCCAAAACAGCACATCTGCCACTCATACCGACAGTGATTCCTGCAAATAATCCCAAAGCTGCCGGAAATATTCTGCACCCCAGCAGACAGAACAACTCGGATTCCAATACTAGTGAGGCAAATGACGGGGCTGCAGATAACACATCTCACAAGAGAACGGGGCATGGTTTGTATCCCAAGCCTATGGTAAATTTACCCCCTGAGGCAACTCCTTTCGTGGCAGTTCTGGTTAATGTCCCAAGACTTACTCCGGGAGAATCAGAAACTCAACAAACTCTTATGGAAAATGTAAAGAGTTGGTGCGATAAAAACTGCACAGGTCCTAGTGATGTTTCTGCACATGTTAGCTTGGCGAGAAGAGTTACTTGGCTGGGCCCGACGGCCAAACGCTTCCCTGATGATTGTGTCATCATTAACTTCAGGAATCCACACGTCTGCTCAAGACTTTTTTGGGACGCAACTGATATTATCCAAGGGCAAATACGTGCGGTCCCACTGGGCTTTTTTTATCCTCGCCCAACACAACAAACCATCCGGGACTTTGCTCACAGGAAAAATACCCCAAGACAAAAAGTGCAACTAGCCAGCTGGGCCACTCTACCCCTTAGCTCACATCTGTCCCTAGACTGTAATCACCAAGCGGCTCTGACTCCAGGCCTGGAGCTAAGAAACCGTTTTGATGCTCTTACAAACCTGGATACAAACATCTGACTGGGCACCAAGATGGGGCTGCAGGAACCTTCCGGGTCCAAAGGGGCTGTCAGAACTATGAAGCTAATGACTTGGAATATCTCTGGCCTACAAACCAAAAGAGAAGATAAAGAATGGCTTGAAATCATTAAGCAACATGAAGTGATTGCACTCCAAGAAACATGGGACACCGAATGTAACTTTTGGGTAGAAGGATATGTATCCCACTTTAAAGCTGCACAAAAGTCCAATAGAGGCAGAAGTAAGGGAGGCCTTGCACTATTAACCTCAGTAAGTCATATGGGGGCGATGAAAATTATAGATATCAACTCCCCTAACTGTCTCATCTTAGAGGCCTTGATGAATACGGGGGAAAAACTCCTATATGTAAATTTTTATAATTCAACAGAAGGGTTACAAGGAGGCGAAAATATCCTAATGTTGACTGATTTTTTAAACAATTATAAGAAGAGTCAAACTACTTTGGTTTATTATATTGTTTTTGGTGATTTTAACACACATCTTTGTCAGCTTAACTGTTATAACGGTAGTTTCTACGATGATGACTATTTGACTCACCCGCACTTTGAACATTCTGCAAAGGGGGGCGCTTTAGAAGAACTGTTGATTGATATGGATATGTCTGAACCCGCTTTTGCGAACCCGAAAGACAGAGTGGTGACATATAGTGCGAGAGGTAGTAACACTATCATTGATTATATCTTTGTGTCACCTAGTATCCTCGTAAATGTTATTTCATATAATGCCATTATAACAGCATTTAGTGACCATAACCCGGTCGTTATGGAACTGACTAACATAAATCCTACCATAGTAAATTATGACCAACAGTCAACCTACCCTACTGTAGTCCGGGCCCACGACCAAGGTAGACGGGTTAAATGGTCTAAGATTAATGTTGAGGAATTTTTTACTAATTTGTGTGACGAATTAAGTGTTGAACTTAACATATGCAGGGATCCGCTGTCAACAGGAGGAAATGTCACAAAAGCTTTTGGAACCATATGCAAAAATGTTGCTGAGGCACTCACAATCAAATCATCTGATAAACCACGAATGGCACAGGGATGGTTCAATGCCGATTGCTCAAAGGCGCATAAAAAACTTCTAGAAGCCCTAAAACGTAAGCCTCGTAATATAACTGAAGTGTCCCAATTGAGGAAAGATTATAGGAGTACGACCGAGGCTCGTAAAAGAGAACTAAAACACAAGGCCTGGGAAGCACTTTACGACAACCTTACTTTAAGGGATAGTGCAAAATTTTGGAAAATAGTGAACTCTCCTTTGTTTAGTGGTAACGAGAATGAGATATTAGAGGCTAATATCACCGAGAAACAATGGCTAGATCACTTCGAAAACATCTATGGAAGTAAGACCCTTACTACCCCTTTCACTCCTATAGATTCTGTACCTACAGACACTCCATTAAGGGTAACGGTAAAAGAAGTATTAAATGCAATTGAAAATACTGCCGGTGGGAAAGCCCCAGGCCCGGATGGGGTCCCCGCCGATATGTATAAAGCACATCCCCACATATGGTCTATAGTACTCGCGAATGTTTTTAATTTAGCATGCATGAATTTGACTGACACTCCCACCACTTGGTCACATTCGGTTATTATTCCAATTTTTAAGAAGGGGCAAAGGGGTGACCCCAGGTGTTATAGACCTATATCGCTACTTGATTCTTCATTCAAGATTCTTGGCAAAGTCATTTTAAATAAAATTAACTTGTGGGAAAAGGAAAATGCAATTTTATGTGATACGCAATATGGATTTAGAACAGGGAGGGGTACTGAGGAGCAGTGTCTTAACTTGTACATGACTGTTTCTAAATATACTGCTGCTTCCAGCGGGTCAATCCACCTTGCTTTTATGGACCTGTCCACAGCGTTCGACTTAGTAAATAGGTCGAAGCTGTGGACAATTCTCTCTGAGTTGGGTCTAGACCCTGCTCTGATAAATTTCTTAGCTTTCCTGCACAGCGACCTGACGGCATCGGTCCGGATGACTACAGGTGGCAAGTGCACTACTGGGTTTAGATCAGTTAGAGGGGTGAGACAGGGGTGCATTTTGGCCCCCATGTTATTTTCCTTGTATATTAATTCCCTGTATTCCGTTTTAAAAACTGCTACCCCAGATATACCTAATATGGGAGGGTCACCGTTGCCCGTACTGATGTACGCCGACGACACGGTCCTCATCGCCAGAACCCCTAATGGTCTACAGCTGCTCCTTGACTCGTTTGGAGCTTTTATGAAAAAACTAGACCTGGTTGTAAATATGGATAAATCGCACGTTATGTCCATAGGGAAAGGAAAGAACACCACTAAAACCCTGCGATGCAATGGAGTGATTTTAACCAAAGTTAAAACATTTACATACCTTGGAGTCATTTTTGATGACATGGGCACCTGGACTCCACAGGTTGTCAATAAAGCAATGGCTATTCGGCGGTCATTTGGAGCGATACAGAGCTTCGCTAAAAGACTGGGGGGTAAACCAACGGAAGCCATTCTCAAGCTGTATAGAGCCAAAACCCTGGCTCTGGCTAGATACGGGGCTGGGATTTGGGGATTCAGGGATTTGGCCCTGATACAGAAGGAGGAGAATAGGTCCATGCGTTCACTATTAGGCTTACCACAGTCCACACCCATCTTTTCCGTCCTGATAGAATTAGGGCAAGGATACATTGAAGATACTCTTAACCTGGCCCCACTACTTCTTTGGGTGAAAATGTGGTTGAACCCGAACCTGACGTTAAATCGTCAAATTATTACTGACTGCATGGGGAGAGACAGAGCTAATGATATTAAATGGCTGAGCTATATTAAGTCTGCTGCTACCCTCCTGGGCCGTGTTGACTTGTATAGTAACCCCGAGAGGCTGTGCAAAGAAGATGTTACATGGATCAAAACACAATTTTTAGAGTCTAGGAACATGCTGCGTGAAGCACAAGAAATAGAGAAAACCACTGTTAGGGCTCACTATATTGTTGTATCTACCATGTCCATCCAGCCTTATTTAAGGGTAGTGAATAGGCCTGATCATCGGTGGCTTCTCACAAAATTTCGTTTCAACCAGATGCACCTCCTTCTGGGAGATTACCCGAAATGGAATAAACCAAGGGATAACGTCCCATGTAAATGTGATTCCTTTTCCGACCAAGACCAGACCCATTTTGTATTTTTCTGTCCCTTTTTTGCGGAGGGGAGAAAAAAATATATACTACCACTAATGAGAAACAGGGGATTTATGCAAGTGAAACCCGCATTGTTGTTTTTACAAATTATGGAGACCCCTATTGTGATGTACGGGGTTGCAAGTTTTTTGGTAGCAGCTATGAGAGCTAAACGTCTCAGATCAATGAACTCCTCAACACCTGATTGAATCACGTAAATATAGGTGTAGTATATTACACAACCTATGTCTGTAGATTTGTATAAAAAACTTGCACCATATAGTTTTTTAAATGTTTTTTGAACTTGCCAATGAACTACTTATAGAACATAAATGTGATGTTTTATCAAGGGGTTTGATCTATTCTAAAAAGGAAAAGTAAAAAGTAAAAAGTAAAAAGTAAAAGTAACACCTGACCCCGATTTTCCCTGCATAAATGTTCTTTTTAATGTCTCTTTTAAAACATTTTTTTATATGTATACCACATCCCTGTACCGTATTTGTTGAAATATGAATGAAATGCCATCCCCATCTTTATATTTCTTTATATGCCTTTATATGCCTTTATATGTTTTTATATGTGTTTGTAGTATACTTTTATGATTTTAACTAATCGAATAAAGTATTTTTGACTCTTACTGAGTAACTATAGGTGAGTGTGGTAAGTCACTCGGGTGGATTTGAGCCACTCTTATCAGATGGCGCCCGAACAGGAACCCCGCGATAAGGATCTTTCTGACCCGTAGGTGGGTAGCAGAAGACCGGGGACCCTCTGGTCAGCACGGTGGGTCTGGGTACCCACTTTGATGCCGAGCTTGGTTCTCGCAGCGCTGCCCCACCTTGCTGATCGGGAGAGGTCCCGGTTCGGATCTTACGCCGGGGTCCGGAAGGCAGAACCTGGAGCTGACCGTGTTGGTCCTAGCAGCCGGAGGTGGAGAACGGTAGAGGTCGGTACCGCATACGGAAGGTGAGTGGTCCGCCTGTTGTTTGAAGGAGCTGGAGTGCTCCGAGAGACTGGGGTGTCTCCAATGGTTTGAGGAGCCGGTGCGCTCCTGGGGCTAGTGTGCTCCGGGGAACTCAGAGTGCGAGTGGCGCTCTGACAGACTTAACGGGAGGTGTGGGGACGTTTGTTCACGGTCATCCGACCGGGTGGCACTGTGGTGGAGGCGTGGCTCATTGCGGCGGGTCCCGGACTTCACCCCAAATGCCTAAGACTGGCGATTTGGTAGGTGTGAGTTCTGGGCCTGCTGCGGTAAAGTGCGCAGCGATCCGTAGTGTCACACGGGTGGCGGATGTGTCCTCCTTCTTCAGAACAGTTAGTGTACTGTTCGGTCTGCGGTAGGGTCCAGGTTCCCCAGGACTTGGTCGACGGGCCTTGTCCCATTTTGGTAACACGTGTTTGGCAGGATTTTGATGTATAGGATGTATGTATGTTTTGAATTTCATGTATACAATATATGTGTGGATGCGTTAGGAGTTATTGTGTAATAGGTACTTGGTGAACAGAGGTAAGGGAATTTGTGGGAAGGTGTGATTACATTGTTGTAAAAATGCCGTGCTTCAGTAAGTTGCGGTGTTTCGGATGCTGCTGCCGTGTATCGGATTCTAGACTGGCCGAAAGCCAGCCCGCCCCGGTGGAGGGCTCTCCTAATTTTGATATGTATGTGAAACACGGATTGCCTCCGATTTTGTTTGGTACTTTATGGCACCGATATACCAAAGACAATGTGGATTTGCAGTGGCCCTTGACAGGTTCTTTTGATGTGGCTAAATTAGATTATTTACAAGACAAATTGTTCGCTAGGCGTAGTCGTCAGAGCATGTTTGACTCATTACGGATGTGGCAGAAGGAAGTTAGAGAACGTCAGTTGAGGGAGGAGAAGGTGGCCCAGAAGAGGGCGGCGCAGACGATGGCACAGAAAGCGAGGGAGCATACGAAGAATGAGAATGAGCAACGAATAGAGCGCGCAGATAGGCTTTGTAGGTTGAAGGAAAATAAAAGTTATGTAGTGCGAGAGGATGAACAGGATGAGATGGAGGATGTTTTGAATGCCCGGCCCCCTCCCCCTTATGCCCCGCAGCCACTATATCCCACATTGCCGGTTCCGGCTTCCTCCGGTGGGGTCTCGGACCCACAAGCAAGTGCCCCACACCCGTCTGGCGCGGCGTCTTCTATCTCCCCATCGTTGCCAGCGCCCCTTGTTTCTTTGCTTGCGGCAAGCTCACCCGCTCCCTCCCAGTTTCTCTCAGCACTCCCTGCTGTCTCTGCTAGCGCTACTCCCAGTCAGGAGTTGTACACCGAATAGAGGTATGGGGAGTGGGTTGCTCTCCCAGGTGCGAAAATTGCTTACACGCTCAACAATTGGCTTAGATGAAAAAACGGTGGTGGCTAACCAAGCTTGTGAGTGGGCCAGGAATAATATTTATTCGTTTGAGGACATTTGGTCCACAATGAAAGATTTTGAACCTCTGATGCAACAGCATGCTTTGTGGCACATGTCGACCACGTTGATAGCGCTATGGGAGCAGGGGTATGGAGGAGCAGCTCCCGCGGTTCTACAGGACATAAAAAATGGAGCTTATAGGACTAACACTGGGGTACGGGAGGTGATGCGAAGTTTAAGATCCATATTAGGGTATAGAAATGAATTACCATCTGCAGGTACACCCCATTGTCCTGGGATACATCCAATGCGTGAGGTGCACCCTATTTTTCACCCTGAGGCCCCCGAAGTGGTAGATCCAGTCACACATGCTGTCACTAGAGCTCGTGTAGATGCCCATTTTCAAGAACAGTGGGTATATACACCGTGGAAAAGGAGTGAGGTGTTAGCTTTGAAGGCTCAGCTACCAGATTCCAGAAAAAATCCGACTGCCTATTATAAGGAATTGACAGAAGCCGCATCCTCGACTGTTATGAATTTAGCGGACATTGAATTATTTTTTGGATTATTAGTCCCGGTGGACGTGTGGAGGCAGGTGAAGGGTACTGATCATACAGAGGAACTAGGTGGTACATGGACGGAATTGCAGGATTGGGACAAGGAACGAAAGCCGGGGGAGAAGCCGAAAGGGGAGATTTTGGCATTGCCGGGGCGGATTATTAAGTATATGCACTCTCTCATCCCCCCGAAGAAAGTGGACTGGGATAAGTTGACAGCCTGTAGGCAGAAAAAGGATGAAGCTGTTTCTGATTTTTTTACTAGGTTTGAGGAGACGTTTATGGATTTCAGTGGACAGGACATGTCACAGGACGGAGGGTTACGACTTTTCGTTAACAGGTTCGTAATGAACTTGTTACCGGAAATATCGGCGAGGTTACAGGCGTCGGAGAGTACGTGGACGACGTCCACTCCTTCTGGCATCCTAAGCATGGCTCAGTATTATGAACATAGAGAAAATGAGAGTAAGGACAAACAGGAAAAGAAGGCCAAGGATTTGAAGACGAGGATTTTGCTACAACAGGTATCCAGAGGTCGAGGCAGAGGTGCTTCACCTGCGGCAGCGGGACGAGGGGGCAGTGGTTATGGTAGGGGTGACAAGTGGGAGCGATTGGGACAGAATCAATGCGCAAAATGTAAACAGGATGGGCACTGGTGGAGAGATTGTCCTGAGTTTCAGTCGAATGCTGGCCAAGGAAGAGGGCGGGGCCGAGGTGATTTCCGAAGACATGATGGGCAGTCTGATGGTGTAGGGAGACAAGGAGGCAATTGTTTCGATGGAAATAACGATAGACAACACTTTCAGAGGGGAGGTGGACAGTACTACAACGATGATTATACAATGGATGATTTGACAGGATTCTCCCATAACTAGGACAGCGTAGGACAGAGCGAGGGACCAGTTTCTGTGGATGTTGATCAACGAGGACCCTATGTGACTGCAGATTTCTCAGGGTCCCAACAGAAATTTTTGGTAGATACGGGTGCTATGAAAAGTTCAGTGGCTCATTCTCAGGTCCCAGGGGCAGCTCTGTCTGGCAAGAATAATATCTCCGTGGGGTTCTCAGGTACTCCGGTGATTAGCCCCATCTCTAAACCACTCGCTCTTACGATTGGCCCTTTCACTGTAGATTCCCCATTTCTGTTGACTTCCAACTGTGGCGAAAATGTGTTGGGTTTAGACTTGCTGAAGAGGTTACATGCCACCATTTATTGTTCTCCGGACGGTGTGTACCTTACATTGGGTCCTACCGTTGCGCGTGCACAGCAATGTTTTTCCAAAGACGAGCCTCTACCGCCTGAATTTTAAGGGGTCCCAGAGAGCTTATGGGCCAACAGTGATACGGATGTGGGAAAAATGGATATTGCCCCCGTGACAATTAAGGTTAAAGTGGGAGCCCAATTGCCCAGAATACCCCAATACAAGATATCTAGGGATGGCGAAAAGGCCCTATTGCAGATAATTCTAAACAGAAATCATTCAAAAAATTGTATTTATTATTTCTCTTTTTTGTAAATATAAATTCATATAAAAATCGTTATAAATCAAGCAATTCTATAGAAAACACATCAATTAATTATACAAATTCATGAAAGACATAATAGAATCATAAAAATAAGCAACAAATAAATATATATACCCCATGGTGTCAGACATACAACCAACTTACTCTCGTGCTACCAAGCATACTACAATCAAACCTCATACATTGATGAAAAAAGGAACTGGTAAACAATTAGCCAGATCACACAGCTAAAGTTGTTCAAGGGCTACAGGAAAGGAATAACGGCCCTTGTAGCAGGTCTACGCGCGTTTCCGTGGTTCAAGCCACCTTCATCAGGACCTTGTTCACCATTTAGTGCAGAACCCGGGGATCAGACAGGACAAAAAACCTAAAAAGGAGAATAAATCTGTCACTAAGACATCCACAAGTTAAGTTTTGTAAAAAAGCATAAGACATTCACTATTGCAGTTAAACTATGGGGGCTCATCAACTCGACTCAAGTAGGCACCTATACTATGTAAGTTAAAGGAATATGATTAAACTGGTCCACGCCAGACCACCCACGAGAAGTTCCCAAATCAACAACCAGCTCTCCATTACTGGACTTCCGGCAGTATTGGGCAATCACAGGTGTGGTTCCTGCCACGCCTGTGAGGCAGCTATGATATCTGACACTGTTACTGATAATGAAAAGAAGATCAAACTACGTTGTCTTACAAATTGTCGTAGTAGTAACATAGTGTATATCCTTTTTTGTGACTGTGGTCTGGCCTATGTGGGCGAAACGGGTCGCGAGTTTCGCGTCCGTTTCAGCGAACACAAGTCCGCCATCAGGACCAAAAAGCTATCAGCTCCGTTAGTCCAACATTGCATTGATAAGTCCCACAAGGAGGATGAGATCAAATGGTCTATCCTGGAAAAGGTTACACCCAAAATGGGACAACCGAGTGAAATCACGCGTAAAAAACGTGAAACCTTTTGGATTTACCTGTTGGATAGTGTTAAAAGAGGACTTAATGAAGAACTATCTTGGTATGTGACCAGGTAAAATATCTTCTCCGTGACGCAGCAACCCTCAGTATGTGCCAGTGTGGCAATTGCTATGAGACTCTAGACAAATTGTCTTTCATTGCTCCCTTCGGGCAGCTTAAGTGGAGCTCCGGTTCAGTGAATCTTGATCTACACCAGAATGTCAGGTTCTATGTTCAAAATATCTGATCATGACTTTTCCGTTTATTTACAAAAAATTCTTTGGGGTATTTGTTGTAAATACACATACATTATTGTAGTCTGTAGAACAATTTATATGTTCTTGTATTAATGATTTAGCTGCAACACATGCCTCGATTGCATTCTTTGGTGGCTGGACCACCTTATGTATTGCGTACCTTGTAGATGGACCTTTTTCGACCTTTTGCGGCCTTTCAGGCTTCTCTTGGAAGACTCCCTCTGTTTTTCACGCAATTGTGCGTTGCAATTCAGTCTCCGGAAAACGGCGTTATCCTTTATGCCCTGAATTGTGGGAGTACTAGCATAGACAATTCCAGTGACGTAACTACTTGATACATCCTGAATTTTTGAAGTTGTACTTTATTGCAATTGCTTTAAATTGTACACTTCCTCCTTTGGTTACGCTACATTCAAGCATGTAAATTGCAAGCTGTATACGCATTAATACTTGACCTTAACCACAGCTTCTGGGTTCAGCGGGATTATTTTTTTCTCCACGCCTGCATCAGAAATTATTCTCCTAGTTCGATACTATCAAGATGCACGTCTTTCCGAAGTCCTACGTTTGTGTTGACATTTGGAGACCTCTGCTATCTGACGTTCACTTCCCGCGGGATTGGAACGCCTTGAAGGTGTATAAATCATGGCGGGTCTGAAGCGTCTTCTCACCAAGGGGCGCAGTGACGGAGAAGGATTACGGCGCGTTACCACGGACCTTAAGGTAGGCGTTTGAGTCACGGAGTTATGCTGGAGGTACCTCCGGCTTTAGCGCTAGGACAGGGCAGTTCGGAGTTTTTCGGCGCTCTCGTTGTTAACCCATGATCATTGGACTGTTTCTGTATTGTCAGCCATTTAGGATTAGGCAGCAATCTGCTCTTTTTCCAGCCCGAGAAACAGTAGAGGCTTATGAGTTTACGTGATACTGATTCCCGTGTTGCCATTGGCTTACCCACACCAATGTATCTGGCAACATTAATAGTCCGTATCTATCATCTTCCATTTAGATATGGACGCTTGCACGCTTTCAAGATAGGTCGCCGATCCAACTAACAACGCGCATTATTTCTTGCCAGACCCTGCATAAACCCTAACAGCGTGTAACGTTCTCTCTTCCTTTTTAGAGTCGCTGGTATACAATAAAGCAGTTTACCAATGGACTGAATCTCTACTGTGCATATAAGTAAGCCTACACTCTTCCCCCCTTTTTTTTGGCTTTGTTGATCGTTGATATCTTGGACATGCATATGAAGTGGAATGTGTCAGTCCTTATTGGACTCTTGTGTTATTTTTCCTTCTTTGCACAGATTAGGAAGTAACAGTACTTAGTCCCTTCGCCGTCAGCCCCAATCAACTTGAGATCTTCTTTTTAATACGACACATAGATGAATTGCGTGAAGTTCCACTGAACAAGGACACACTGCGACCACCTTGGTAGGTCACTGTCAGTGTGAAATAAGGATGGGTGTCAATAGGAAGCATACATACGTTATGTAATTCTTGGTATTTGTGCATAAATTATGACATCATGGCGTTTACATTCTCCTTGTAGCCATCAGTACGGATGAAGTCCTGAGTCTCACATGCCTTTTTTGCTCCCATTATGAACGACGCTATTGGTAAGCCCTATTTAATCTGGGACATGCAAGAGTTTCAGCAAGTCGCCATTACATGTCTATTTACAGCCTCCCTTGATTCCTTTGTAGATGCTGTTCAATTGATCTGGTCCTTCATGTGACCTCTATAATCGCACTTTAAAAAGGAAAAATACTCACTGTGCTCTTTTGTAAGTATAGACAATGTACAGCTGTGCTACTGTGAGTCTCTGACCCCTTACTTGAGGATAGGCCCCCATGCAAATAGCTAATTTGTGTGTCCCTTTTTTTATCTGGTATTTATAATCTAGCCGGTAACATGCTCTGTGAGTGAATAGGTAGTCTTGGCCCAATAGGTCTCTTCTTCGCTGTGCTATGAAGTCAGTTTAATCATATTCCTTTAACTTACATAGTATAGGTGCCTACTTGAGTCGCGTTGATGAGCCCCCATAGTTTAACTGCAATAGTGAATGTCTTATGCTTTTTTACAAAACTTAACTTGTGGATGTCTTAGTGACAGATTTATTCTCCTTTTTAGGTTTTTTGTCCTGTCTGATCCCCGGGTTCTGCACTAAATGGTGAACAAGGTCCTGATGAAGGTGGCTTGAACCACCGAAACGCGCGTAGACCTGCTACAAGGGCCGTTATTCCTTTCCTGTAGCCCTTGAACAACTTTAGCTGTGTGATCTGGCTAATTGTTTACCAGTTCCTTTTTTCATCAATGTATGAGGTTTGATTGTAGTATGCTTGGTAGCACGAGAGTAAGTTGGTTGTATGTCTGACACCATGGGGTATATATATTTATTTGTTGCTTATTTTTATGATTCTATTATGTCTTTCATGAATTTGTATAATTAATTGATGTGTTTTCTATAGAATTGCTTGATTTATAACGATTTTTATATGAATTTATATTTACAAAAAAGAGAAATAATAAATACAATTTTTTGAATGATTTCTGTTTAGTATTACCTTCCTTCTGTCACTAGTCTTTGATATGTATTGATGCATGCACACAATTGAAGTATATGGCCATTGAAGGGATTTTTTTCTATTTCTAGTTTCATTGTTCCTCCCCTCTGTCCCTTGGCCACATTCGCTCTTTGAGGGGGTCCCATTGTACATGTTACCTATTGCAGATAATACAGGATTTGATTCGATCGGGGGTCGTGGAGGAGACGGACTCTAACACATGTAATAGTCCTATCCTTCCGATTCTTAAAAGACGGTCACCTGATGCCAAAGATGATACACCTGATGTCTATAGATTTGTGATTGACTTACGCCACATTAACAAGGTGGTTGAGCCCCAGTACCCAGTGGTTTCCGACATTACAACGATTTTGACAATGATTCCCCCATCGGCTAAATATTTTTCTGTTCTGGATTTGAAGAATGCTTTCTTCAGTATTCCTGTACATGAGGATAGCCGTTATCTCTTCGGATTCTCATTGGCTGGCCGAAGTTTTAGATTTAAGAGAATTCCTCAAGGATATACAGAGAGTCCCAGCATTTATAGCCAGGCATTGAAAGATCAATTGGACGACTTGGAATTACCTGCAGGCAATGTTATGTTACAATATGTGGATGATATTCTCATTGCATCGGACACCGAGGACGGTTGTCGGGATGCTACGGTTAAATTGTTACATCATTTGGCACACAAGGGCCACAAAGTGTCCCTTCCTAAATTTCAATATTGTCGAACGGAGGTAACCTACTTAGGTCATCTCCTTTCGAAGGAGGGGAGGAGGTTGATACCGGAGCGCATAAAAGCGATAACTAACATGGCTGTACCTAACACGCAGCGAGAGGTACGCGCGTTTTTGGGCATAACCTCGTATTGTCGCCAGTGGATACCCAATTATGCTTTACTAACAAAACCCCTACTGTATCTGACTACTAAAGAGGTGCGCGAACCCCTACCCTGGACCCCCGCATGTCAGGAAGCATTTGAGTCACGAAAAACAGCTTTATGTTCTGCACCTGTTTTGGGAACACCTGATTACCAGAAGCCTTTTGTGCTTTATGTACATGAGGCGGAAGGTTGCGCGTTGTCTGTCCTAACACAATGTTTTGGGGGGAAACAGAGACCGTGTGCTTACTTCTCTGCTATGCTCGACAATGTGGCAAGAGCACTGCCGAGTTGTCTACGGGCCACAGCGGCGGCTGCGGTCTCTATTAGACAATCGGCAGGGCTCGTCCTGGGTTCAGACCTCACAGTAATGGTACCGCATGCTGTGGATATTCTCTTGAACAGAACGCAGACGCAGCACTTAACTAGTGCTCGTCTTACTGGTTATGAAATGACACTATTCGCACCCCATGTTACGATAAAGCGATGTGCCACTCTGAACCCAGCCACGTTGCTACCCATCCCATCAGATACAAAAGACGATGAAATACACGATTGTTTGTTTCGGACAGAGGAGGAGACGAAAGGGAGAATTGACTTGACTGATACACCTTTAGATGATCCTGACGGGGAGCTGTATGTTGATGGGTCTTGTTTTAAACTTGCAGACGGGACGTCGATGGCAGCATACGCAGTTACGACATTACAGACAGTAGTGGAGACTTCTAGGATTCCCTATCATTCGGCCCAGGCTGCAGAAATAATAGCCTTGTTGCGAGCGTGTGAGTTAAGTGAAGGACTGGATGTGAATATCTATACTGACAGCCAATACGCCTTTGGCGTGGCTCATAGTTACGGGCGACTGTGGGCAGAACGGGGTTTTTTGACATCGCATGGACAAAGAATACAGCACGGCCCACTGATATTACGACTGCTTACAGCATTGACGCTACCCAGACGACTGGCCGTGATAAAGTGTAGTGCACACAAGGCAGTGGTGGACGATGTGGGACGGGGTAACGCGTTTGCAGACCAAACAGCAAAAGAGACAGCGAGGACGAAACTCCCAAGAATGTTTGTGGCAGGACCAGCTAGATGGGTACCAGACGTTAATATGTTTGCAGATACTGTGCAGAGCGTAAAGAACATACAAGAAAAGGCGACTGAGGATGAATTGAGGACATGGAAGGATGGTGGGGGGCGATTAGATTCTGATGAATGTTGGACTGATGTGACAGACAAAAGACGATGGTTACTCCCAAACGCATATGTCCTCCTAGTGGTGACAATGGCTCATGGACCAGCACATATTAGTGCCAAGGGTATATGCAAATTACTGGACCCAGTGTGGAGTAACAAACACATTTCTAAAGTAGCTACCCATTTAGTACAACAGTGTATGGTATGTTTGAGGCACAATCCAGGAAAGGGAACACATGTCCCAGTGGGCAACTTCGCTCTCCCTTCTTTCCCTTTCGAGGTGATTCAGATGGATTATATTGAAATGGAAAGGGTTAATGTAATGGCAGAGTTCTTGGCTCTATTTAGCAGTGATATAGATCTTAGTCTTGCTCACATCTAGGATAGGTATTCTTAGCTTGTGTTGGCCCTTTTAAGCCCTTTCTTCCAGACCTAGAAGGGGATAGCTGCTTAATATGATGATAGATCCCTTATTCTTGACTCTAACCTGTCTATTGCCTATTGGCTTTGACATGCTTGACACATTGGTATGGTTTATGTAGGTATTCTGACAGAGCTAAGGGGTATTTCATCCCTTTCAGGCCTACAGGCCTAGAACTAGAGCGACTCCATCTTGAGGGAGCTGAGAGGCTTTTCAGGGTAAAGGTAAAGTTTATAGTTAAAGCTGTTGTTCACTTGGAGAGAACCGGTCTGGGCCAGCCCTTATCGGTAGGCTGTATTATTCTCTGTGTCGAAGACACCACAAAAGGCTGGCCAGCTGGGTGTGTGTCCTTGATGCGAAGTGGTGCAGAGATCTGGTGGGCGGCAGGCTGATGGCTGGAACTTTCCATGAGGAAACAGCATTCTATATCAGTGAAGTGCAGAGGCGGAGGCAGTCAGTCGTGTTGAGGTGGAGGAGTGGTAAGCAGTCGAGTGGAGTTGGCAGAGAGAGAGGGTTCAAGCTGGAGAGAGCTGAGTTGAATAGTGAGCTGGAACTGAAGGAAGCAGTCAGAAGCAGTTACTTATCAGGAGGAGGTGTGAATAGCTGGAGTCTGAAGTAATGCCTTTTAGAAGAGACGGAGGAGAGATCGTGGAGTAACCTGTGGGAGCAGATGGAGTTAATTGGACATTGGCGCAGAGACAGAGTGAACAAGCTAGGGGAATGAAAAGCATTAGAGCGGCAGGAACCATTAGATTGAAGCTGGAAGGTGGAGACAGTTCGTGGGGGAGAAGAGTCCAGTGCAAAGTGATCAGCGCAGAGGTGTATCCAAGAGTGCAGGAGAGAGAGAGAGTCTGAGATGAGCCAAGGCACAGACGAGAGAGGAACCCAGATGACAGCTAGAACAAGACTTCACACTAATCAGGTGATATCAACTCCATCACATTAGTTTACTTTACACTTGCATCTTAATCTTGTCCTTATTCCCTAGGCTATTGTATGTCTAATCTTTTCCCTTTCAGCGGTGTGTTCTATCTATAGTCTTTGCCAGTTACAGATCTGTGTAGGTGTTTATATTGTTCTAATAAAACCCCAGTTTGTAGCAAACTGCCATGTGCCTTGTATTCTTGTTCAATCCAGGTAAATGTATCTCCTAGGTGTTTAGTGTTTACATGAATGGATGAGTAACCCCAATCAGGTAAGTGGTGATCACATAAATAGGGAGCGAGTGGACCTATGATGCCAAGAATAAGAGGTACATTATATTAATTGGCTAACTCCTAATATTGTAGTAGCAAGCCCTTAGTGAATAGGGAGAGAGAGACTTCCCCAACATATAACTGAAGGTGTTCATAGGAATGTGGTCGTAGTTGATATACGGCGTTAGTGAGAGCGCTGGGGTGGATGACCAGCGTGGATACCCACAGGATTGTGGCTTGTGTAAGTGAGAGCGCCAGGGGGGATACTGGCGTGTAGGTTTGCCGGATTGCGAACCGTTTGGAAAAGAGAGCATTGGGTTCTGCAGGCCCGTGTGTAGACACGCCGGATTGTGTGTCATGTCTGCCCTGGGGTAGATCAGTCTGGGTCTGAGTGGCCGCGAGACTAACTGATGTATGAGTGTGGTGTAGGGTATGGATATCCTTAGTAATTAGTGAGTATTCTTAGTATCCCGATAGATTTAGTGGTGTTTCTGATAATATGAGCTTGTATATTGCGAGTTCCCCATCCTCAGGTAGGTACCCAGGTGCCTGGATAGATGGTCCTAAGGAGGGATGTGGTTACGTTCTGGCTGGGTTGGAGGGGCCCCTAGGGGCTGATCCCATCTAATCAGAAAATCCGGCCATTACAGTTAATAACCCCAAATATGTCCTGGTGGTTGTATGCTCTTTTAGCAGATGGGTGGAGGCATTTCCAACAAAAGATTGCACGGCCATTTCCACAGCGAAGATGTTGATTAAAGAATATTTTTCCCAATATGGCCTGCCTAGAGTGATCTGGAGTGATAATGGTACATCCTTTAATGCTGAATTGATGAAGCAGATATGTAAGGGTCTGCAGATTTCCCAAAAGTTCCACGCGGCCCAACACCCTCAGGCCGCAGGGCGCGTGGAGAGATTTAATGGAACGTTAAAATTGAAGATGGCCAAAATACAGGAGAGTACAGGACTCCGTTGGCCAGGTGCCCTTCCTTTAGCCTTGCTTTCTACCAGAGTGACAGTTAATTCAAGAACGGGTGTCTCACCTCACGAGGTGGTATTTGGCCTCCCCGCTAACGTGTGGGGAGTACCAAGACCAAAATGTTTTTCAGAAATTGAATATCCTCTGTTGATAGACTACTTGTATGCTTTGACTAAAGATCTTCGTTCTATTCATCAGCAGGTAGCAGACACCCTGAAGCCGTTGCTGGAGGGGCCCAGACATGCCATACAACCCGGGGACTGGGTGGTGGTGAAAAAGTATCAGCGGAAGTCCTGTCTGGAGCCGAGGTGGTCGGAGCCGAGGCAAGTGCTCCTGACGACACGTACCGCACTTCGAGTTGAGGGTCGGAAGGCGTGGACCCACGCATCACATGTAAAGAAGGTTCCACTGCCATTGCCGTATGACAAATGGGTGAGAGATGGCGTTGCTGACCAGGAGTGTGAAGTGATACCAAGATACACACCTTTCTCTGATGCCTCACTGAGGGGAGAGGAGCCGAGTGCAGTAAAGAGAAAGAAAGAAATTGTTGCAAGCTCCAAGGCTCCCATTGAGAATAGTGATCAGGCATCGAAGGACGCAACATTTGCCAAAGACATCCCCATTCTGTTCACAGATCCTAAAGTGCGAGGGAGCACTCGCTATAATCTGCGGCCCAGAAAAGAGAAAGGCATAAGGGACTAAACACTGGAAGAAGGGCTTAAATAGGGTACTGGAACAGGTAGAGGTGTGGACAATATCTCACAGAATAAGTCTAGTGATAGGGATGGACTAGTAAGAGCCCTGGTGTTTGGCCGAAGATTCTGTTTTACGAGACATTAGAGTGGTGTCTGGGCCCAGATTAGTGCTCCTGAGTTGCGGCAGCTGTGCAACTCTAACGAGGGATTAGAGAACGAACAATAGAAGCCTACCTGTGAGGCTTTAACGGACACAGGGACGAAGATCCCTTTTAAGGGTTGAAGAACCCCTCTGGCCGGTTTTTGAGTGCCCGGGACTATTTTTTTCCTAGTTTAGTTTTTTTTCCTTATTTTTGGTTTTAATTTTTGGTAAAAGAAATGTACCCCTTTGGTCGTCCCGTCCCAGATGAGGAGCAGCCTTTCGCGGCTCCTCGTAGACCCGAGCCCGATTCCCCATGGTTGGCTTTACCGCGCAAAGGAAAAATAGTGGTCATTGTAATACTGCTTATCGCTTTCATTGTGATTCTTGGAATATTGTTTTTTCTGGACAAAGCCTATCCAGTATATGTGTTTGCCCCCACACCTTCTGCCATTCCCGAACATAACATGATTACTGTTGATTATGGTGAACAAAGTTTGCGTAAAGGCTATAAAGATAATGTTTTTATTAAGACTCTGCATCATGCTCATGCAGTCTATAATGTGACCGATTGTTGGGTTTGTGGATTGTTACCCTCTGCTGCTTATAAAAAGGATAGATTTTTAGCACTACCCTTGACACCAGTGAATAGTTGTGTGGGGTGGTACACTTTGATTGGTATGGTCAAATATTTCCAACAACCGGATTTCCTATCTCCCCGACTATCAGACAGAGGATCTACTATGACAATGCGGGTACGCCCTATACCCGTTTCTTCTCTTGGCCAATTGTTTACTGACTGACGTTTTGACCAAACATTTTTGGAGACATGTGAAAAGATAGTAGGACGATTCTTGACTCCCAATGACACTGACAAAGTTAGGGAGAGTTTCCTACAGTTAAATTAATCTCTGTCCTATAGACACCCCCCAAAAGGGAACGGTAGCAATAAGTCTTTGATGCCCTTAGCAGTTGTAGGACCACCACCATTCTTTTGTATTGCAGGGAGGGGTCCTATAAAGGTTGGGAACAGTTCCTGTAACGTGACAGCATCGATCCGCCTGCCCCTTAGTCCTTCTCTAGTTATGCCTCCCAATATTTACTTTGTGTGCGGAGACAATGGGTATCTACGGTTGCCTGAGGGTTGGGGTGGAGTTTGTTATCTAGCCTATATGCTTCCACCTGTGTATGTGGCACCTTCTGACTATCATAAGACTCATCATAGGTTTACCAGCCCGCCAGAGCAGCGCATAAGGAGGGCACTTCAGGTTGACGACGTAGATCAGACTGACACCTCTTTACAACAATGGACAGATTTCTCTAAGGGCCTCTTGCCATTTTGGGGTCCGATATTTAACAGTAGGGCCATCCGTAGGTTGTCGAGGGTAATGGAGAAAGTGGTCAACACTGAAGCAGACATTGCTGCTAATATGTCTGTTGAGATGCAAGCTATGAGATTATTTACGATCCAAAACAGGATGGTGTTAGACGTCATCCTTGCTGATAGGGGCGGAGCCTGCTGCGTCATCGGGATGTCTTGCTGCGTGTATATTCCAGATTCAACTGCAACAGTTAACTTAGCGGTACAGAAACTCCATAGATTAGCGACTGAACTTCATCAGGATAATGGGACATGGTCACTACAGGGGTGGCTCTGGGGTGTTTTCTCCTCGTGGGGCTGGAAAATACTGATGGGGATAGTTGGAGTAGTGGGTGTACTCCTGACATGCTGCCTTTGTGTTTACTGCCACCCCCATGTTGCTCAATGTGTGCCAGTAATTTGCGGCCCTCAAGAAAAGTGACTGGTCAATATCCTGCCTCTACTGCTGTTGAACTTCCTGATATTCGTTGGTTGATGCTTATTGATAAGGATATTTTTGATTGAAGTGTGCCCAGCCCCTAGAATGGAATGTAAAGGCGCTACCTTTTTAGCTAATAAAGGCTACGCTCCAGTTAGCCAAATGATGCTAAAAGGAGGGTCTGATAGGTTTTATTTTCGATGCCCCACCCATTAACATTTACATAGGCAAGTTAGCATCATGTGTCTAACTAATGAAGTATGTACTTATGCCTTTACGTTATTTTTACTCTTCATATGATTATTCATTTATACGTGTGGTGATATTCAGTTTCCTTAGCTTAGCTTGTGCGCCTCCATTTTGAGTGTTCCTCTGTGTCTGCGAGTCGCACTCGCTCACCCCCCTCCCGTAGGAATAAGAAAAACCCTAATGCAGCAGTTTTCGTTTCTCAGCTAGCTGTGGCCGAAAGTAACAAGTTCCTTATCAGTAGCGTTCTCATGCACCAGAGACGCTGAGGCCCGGCTCCGTGGCCTTGGGCAGAGATAGCCAAATGTTGCCTTTGCAGGTGCAGATGCCTCTTGTATGATGCTATTGTTCCTCTCTCTGGGGTTCAGTATTTTTCCAGAAGGGGCGTGTTTTGCTTCACTGTACCATGTTATAATGTATTGCTGTGATGATATGAGTTAGTCCTCTCGGCCCTCTCATATGGGAGTTTGTGGCCTAATAAAATTGCCTTGTTTATTCTTCTCCACTGTCCGGCTGACTTCTTACTGAGTAACTATAGGTGAGTGTGGTAAGTCACTCGGGTGGATTTGAGCCACTCTTATCAGTCAGCTCCCAGACACTCAACATGGATTCCTTCTTGATCACAAAGTTTCCTAATCTATTTTTACTGGGGCTCCAGTCGTACTTTTATACCCCAAAAGTCTTTGTTCTTTTTGTGTGAGGGGTCCTGGACCCAATCTAAACCAGTTATATATGCACACTGCCAGTGTACCTGTTCTTCCTTTGTGAGTGTGAGCCAGGGCCATCAGACGCACTGCAGGAGGTGGAGCCAGCATTGTGGAAGGCAGGCACAGCACTATTGAGACCCAGGTGCTACTCCTCCCACCACTCTACATGCAGATGGGTCTATTCAGCCTTGTGCGGACTCAGCCAGCCTCCTGGAGCCGCCCCAGCCCCTGCCACTCACAAACCAGAGAGTCAATACACAACCTGGCAGAGGCACATAGAAAGGTTGAACAAGAAAATAGCCACTTTCTAAAAGTGCTATTTGCAAACTTAGAATTTAAAAACCATTTTCACTAAAGGATGTATTATTAAATTCTAAGTTCAGGGATACCAGATTCCATATGTCTATCTTGCCGTTTTGGGAAGATATGCAGGTAAACATGTCACACAGCATTCCCCATGTTATCCTATGGGCAAAATAGCCATGAAATTGGCAGTATTTCACTATCAAGACATGTTACCCACACTAGTAACACCAAACAAAAACCGGGACATCTGCTCACCCTACCTTTGACCTTTGAGGCCTAAAAATAGAGCCCCCTAGAGCCCCCTTTCGAGGCCCCTGAAAAACAACTGGGGGGGCTCAGCCCCCCACCCCCACTTAAAGCCCTGGAACCCAATTACCCTGCTGCTGCTTCCTGGCAAGTCCAATGCGGCTCGCAAATGACCCACCTTTAGCCTCACTGGACTTTCAAGCCCACTCACGAAATCTGAGAAGAGAGAGACACTGACGCTGACCCAACCCTGTCAGCCATTTATGAGCACAAGCCTATTGGACCCGGGACCACCCGTCTATCAAGTACCCACCCGGGTCACAGATTGGACTGTTTCCCATAGACATCCATTCCTCTAGCGCGCGCAAGGCCGGTAGCCACTCCCAAATGCCCCATCTCGTTTCTGGTCAATAGCCATGCCCAGAGTGAGATCCTCATCCATTCCAGCGAGGGCTCCCCTCATAGAACCGTCCCTGTCAACTTAGACCACTGCTGCTTGGAGGGTCATCGCTCTATAACCATCAGAGCCGTCATTGCAAAAACAATAAGTGCAAAATATAAACTGCCGTTTATCAGGCAACAGATCCCCACTCTCTGAAAAACTGACTCCCCCCACCCCTCGCCCAGATTCAGCTGCTCCCGTGTTTCTGGAAGGATCCTGTGAAGGACTGAATACGGCTGAATGGATGTATTAATATAAACGCTTTGCTGACTATTGCAAGCAGGCTCTCTCGCTCAATTTGACAGGCAGCAGTAGTGGTTTGCTGGTGGAGTGCCCCTTCACTGTCACGACATCACAGTACTTCAGATAAGACGACTACACATCACCCATCGTGATTACTGGTGAAAATGGTGCCTTCTTTGCACTTGTGTGTGTCCTCTGGTCTCCCAGCTTATGAGGGGCACGCACCGCCTGAAAAAGAGTACACCACTCTCAGTACTGTTTCCGTAAACCACCCTCTTTGTCCAGCACCACCTGCACTGTTTCCTTACACCCCCTCTGTGCCCAGCACCCTCAGTACTAATTTCTTATTTACCATCTGTGCCCAGCACCACCAGCAATGTTTCCTTACAATACCCTGTGTGCCCAGCACCCTCCGTACTGTTTCCTTACACGGACCATCCTCTGTACCCAGCACCCTCAGCACTGCTTCCTTACACCACCCTCTGTGTCCAGCACCCTCAGCACAGCTTCCTTACACCACCCTCTGTGTCCAGCACCCTCAGCAGCACAGCTTCCTACCAGAGGACGTCCCGGGTCCTGTGAGGCCCGCTCTCGGAGCCCAGCACCTTTCAGAGGAGGTGAATGCACAAACTCGCAATTAGCATCGGCATGGTGTAATGGCCGGATTTTCCGCTTAGATGGGATCAGCCCCTAGGGGCCCCTATAACCCAGCCAAAACGTACTCACCTCCCTCCTTAGAACGTATTCACAATGGATATGGATAGATATATGTATATACAGGTCGTACCTAAGGATGGGGAAATAGCAATACACATGCATAGATTTTCTACTATATCTTATTCACATCAGTTAGTCTCGCGGCCACTCCGACCCAGACTGATCTACCCCAGGGCAGATATGACACACAATCCGGTGCGTCTACACATGGGCCTGCAGAACCCAATGCTCTCCTTTCCAAACGGTTCACATTCCGGTAAACCTACACGCCAGTCATCCCCCCTGACGCTCTCACTTACGCAAGCCACAATCCTGTGGGTATCCACGCTGGTAATCCAACCCAACGTTCTCACTAACGCCGCATATCAACGACGACCACATTCCTATGAGCACTTATCGGAACAATGTCTCCTTTGTCTACTTGGGATAAAACTATAATAATAGAATTTGGTACGGTTTCCAAATAGTTCAATGTGCCTACTATCCTTGGCATCGAAGGTCCACGTTACTCCCTATTTATGTGATCACCTCTTACCTGATTGGGATTACTCGTCCATTCATATAAATGGAAATCACCTAGAAATGCTGTTTACCAAGATTGAACAAGAATACACGGCACATATTAGTTCACTAGAAACTATGGTATTTATTATCATCAATATATGTATAACACAATACTATGCAACACGAATTATGCAAAGAAAAGAAAAAGGTAAGGGTTAGAATGCGCGCTTATGGTGAAAAGAGCAGATGTCACCTTATTAACGTGAAGTCGGGACTCGGCAGTCATCTAGGTTCCCTTCTCGTCTCTGTGTCCTGGCTCGCCTCGCAGTCACACCCCAGCCGTCACAAGTACACGTCTGCACCGCTAGGCTCAACCTCGTCTGCTTCCCTCCAGGCCACCGGAACCTTGCTGGTTATTAACTACCGTCTCTCTCTCTCTCTCTGTTTCAGTGCGCTCCGCGCTAATTCTCCTTCAGTCTTTCTCAGAGAGTTTCGGTCTTAAATCTTTCTCGGACTTCAAAGATGGCGACTGTCCGCCATGGAATAATTAATGGCAGAGATGCTAACGGCTAGATGCCGCCTACGAACTGACTGACGACTAACTAACACCTTCGCTAATATCAAAGCCTGTTCCTTCATGGAAAGCTACGGCCAGCAACCTGCCGCCCACCAAATTCTTGTACCTCCCCGTACCAAGGACACGTTCCCAGCCGGCCGGCCTGAAGTTGTGTCTTCGGAGTGGAGAAAAATACATTCCTTCGATAAGGGCCAGCCCGAGCCGGTTCTCTCCAAGCGAACAACAGCTTGAAACTAAAACATTACACTTGACCTAGAAGGCCTCTCGAGCTACCAGGCAGAGAGCAAGATGGAGTCTGTCTTGTTTAGGGCCTACAGGGCCCGCAATATGCGTAACTCCATGGAAAATATCCTAACACGTTAGCAAATGGGCAAATCATGATTAATACTTATGTATCTATCCCCTAACTTAAATTCATAAGCCCTACTCTAAGGAAAGGGACACGAAAATACTCTACTATATAAAAGGCAGGGATCCTGTCTATAGTCCTAATCCCTATGCTATGGGGGTGATAGGCTGTAGTCACTCTCCATCATTCTCCCTCTTAAAGGAGCCAGAAAAGGGCAGCCATTACATTACACCCCTTGACTCCAGTCTATTTAACCACAAACTAAATAGAACTCACATCAGTAGAAGAATAATAGGAAACAAAATTAACTGACCTATGTCTCTTGCTAAGTCTACAAAATTGGAGCAGGGAAGGAATGCACTGAATAAAGCAACAAATAGCTATTAAAACACAAATGGCAACGATAACTCCCCCTAAAATCTGTCGTAAAGAGTGCAAGTCAGGTAACCAATTAAAGAGCCAGTCAAAGAAACCCTGATCTATGTGTTGTCTAATTTCTGCAGTCAAGTCGTGGAGTTTGTCAATATGGGCTTGGATTGATTTAGAATGGTCGGACAAATTAAAACAGCATAGGCCTTCAAAATCAGAACATTCATGTCCATGTTTTAGCAAAAGATAATCAATAATAGCAGCGCGATTCTGTAAAATAGCTCTACGTTCGCCTTGGGCATCTAATAACAGATCAGATAAAACAGTAGAGGTTTGATTGATGGACTTAACCATCCAGCAGGCCATCTTGCCGATTGTTTTGGCATTGTAAACGGCCAACGCAGGGACTCCAATAATAGAAAAAGCTAAACCAAGATATTCCGATTTAGAGTAAAGATGAACAGAGGAATCACAGTCCTCATGCAATGACATTGAATCACGTACCATACGGGAATGTGAATTAGGATGTGAGGAAAACATTAATAAACTCAATCTAGTGATGGCACATGGACCACCAGAAATATTTGCAGGAATATAAGGCCAGGATGAATTCCCGCAAGAAAAGAGCCAGCCAGATGGCAATAACATGGAACGATAATAACTAGGGGCAACTAATAAACGTTTACATGTCATATTATTCTTAACAGAGAGACACGAATTCGGAAGTCTCTTCAAACACAGCAATCGTTGATGAGCTGAAAAAGAAGTTGCAGCTTGTATCTTCAGCCTAATACATTCGGTGATAGCTTTAGGATCACATGTCATCACAAAACACAGATCTCCAGGGGTAATATTAAAAGTAGTAATCCGGGAATGAATAGGGATATCGAGGTCTGGAAGAGCAGTACATAAGGGACAAAATTCGTGGGCCGCAAAATCGCCCAGAATAACATTTGGTCGGGCATTCGAGATATTAAAAATATGTCGTAAAGTCTCGGTAGAAGCAGGGACGGCAACCAAGCAGGTCGCCAAAATGTCAGTCACAGACCTCATCGGTGTAAGACAGAAATGTGGAGAGTTCGTCACTCTCTTTGCGAGTGTTATCCAGAAATTAGATGACGTAGTCCACGCGGAACGCGGAACTCGGATTTTCCCATCAACCGACGTCGGTGGATCCTCTCCTCTCCCGGCGTAGCAGGCCAAAAGGAGTCCAACGCCGACACATCCTGCAGCAGCAGTCCAGAGAATGATCTGAAAAAATACAAATACAGGCCTTAATCATTCTCGTAAGTAACATTTATCAGCTGGGACAGCTTCCCAGCCATCTTTCCCTGGCTTCATCACAAAAACGGTGTTGTCATGACCGGTCGCAATAATATCAGCCTGTTCAGGAGGATTTCTAGGCGATTGCACCCATATTTTAGCTCCAGGAAGATCAGATGATCCGAAGCCTTTTTGTCCTCGCACAGTTAGCAACGTTGGGGCAGAGCCTTTCTTGATCTCACCACTGAAGACAGGCATAATCAATAACTGAGCAACACGGTCAGACTTTTTGATCAATAAATCAGTCTCACTGCTATTAAGCAGGACAACCTTGATCTCTCCCTGATAGTCACTGTCAATTACTCCTCCGAGCACTTGAATACCTTTCAGGGCAAGGCCTGATCTGGGGCAATTAATCCAAAACTACCGGCAGGTATACAGACACCAATGCCAGTTTCAACAATGATTCGGTCTTTTCCTAGTAAGTTTGCACCATTTAAAGCATGCAGGTCTAGGCCTGCGGAACCTGGGGTCGCTCTACATGGAGCCAAAGCACCGGGGGTAATTTCCCAATACATGACAGTGTTGGACAGAGAATTAGGCTTTACATCCACATTTGGAGGAAACAAACGCATCAAAGGGGATTCAGCATGTAACAAAGGGCGATTATTTAAAATCAATAATGCTTGAAACAAAACATCTTTCCAATTCTTATATCGATCATCTGTCAATTTACGTAATTGTTCTTTTAGCAAACCGTTCATTCTCTCAATCAATCCCGAAGCTTGTGGATAATATGGAATGTGAAACACCCAATCAATGTTATTTTCCACACAGAATTCCTGTACTAATCTTCCACGAAAGTGGGATGCATTGTCTGATTGAATTTGGAATGGGACACAATAGTACAGAATAAGCAGCTCCAGGGTTTTAATGGTATTCACTTGGGTAGCGTTCTTGCAAGGGAAAGCGACCAGAAGGCCACTATAAGTGTCAACAACTGTACAAATATACTGAAAATTCCTGCTCATAGGGAGCGGACCAATATAGTCAATCTGCCAAATTTGAGCGGGCAATTTTCCTCGATGTAACTGGCCTCGAACAATTTGAGGCACCTCCTTTTTTCTAGAATGCTGACAAATGGGACAATGTAGAATGACATCTTTAATTAAAGAAAAAGGAATATGAATACCCCTATCGGCAGCCCACCTGCTAGTGGCCTTTTCTCCAAAATGTCCCGCTTTTTGGTGGGCCCATTTCGCCAATCCCGCCAAATCAGAATCTTGCATGTCCACCACTGCCTCAGCAATTTTAGATTTCTCATCTGCAATGTTATGAAAGAATTTATCAAGAGAGTCAATTGGAGTGTGAGCATCCACGTGAAAGATTGTTACAGTACTCTGCGGGAGCAACTCCCAAATTTCTTGCCATAATTCTTTTCCCCACAATTCTTTTGAATGCAATTCCCAATTATGAGAATGCCATGTCGGTAACCATACCGCCAGCCCATTCGCAGTGGACCAGGAATCAGTGAAAATATGACATGTGCCAGGCAACTCTTGTTTCAAAACTTGGTAAACTGCATAGAGTTCAGCATATTGACTACTCTTACCATCACCAGTTGTACTCAATAATTTCTGCGTGATTGGATTATAGGAAACAGCTTTCCAATGTCTTTTCTCACCGATGAACTTCGCTGAACCATCCGTAAACCACACATGTTTTCTATCCTCCGCGGACAGATCATCAAATGATTTACCCCACTTAACGGGAGACTCCTGCACTACAGGTACGGGACAATCGCTCTCAGTCTCATTGGAGGGCGCCTGCGCCACTCGCTCATGTAAAACCGCCACACCTTTCGGACCCACACGTGCCCTGTCCTGAATGTACCATTTCCATTTAATCACGCTCGCCTCTTGAGCATGTCCAATTCGATGAGATTTCGGTGAACTCAAAACCCACTGCATAATGGGAATTTCAGGCCTCAAAATTACAGCATGGCCTAGGGTCAATTGCTCGGTATCCACCAGAGCCCAATAACAAGCAAGTAATTGTTTCTCAAAGGGTGAGTAACGCTCACCAGCCTCAGGTAACTTTTTAGCCCAAAAACCTAATGGCACTTTCTGTCTGCCCTGCTTTTGCCACAGACTCCAATTGGCATACAGACCTTCCACGGACACATTCAAGTCCACATCACCTTCACCCACCGGCCACAAATCCAAAGCATATTGAATAGCTTCTTTTGCCAAATTAAAAGCATTCTGTTGAGACTCACCCCATTCAAACGCATTCTTCTTACGAGTGACTCGATATAATGGAGCCAAAATCTGACTTAGATGGGGAATATGCTGACGCCAAAAGCCAAACAAACCAATGAAACATTGAGCCTCTTTCCTGTTCCTTGGGACTGCAAAATCAAGGATTTTTCGCTTCACCTGTGGGATCACCTCTCTGTGACCTTCATGCCAATTAATTCCTAAAAATTTCACATTTTGGGATGGACCTTGTAATTTATCAGGATTAATTTCCCAACCTTTTGCTCGCAAATAGTCAAGGATCTGATCTAAATGGGACTGTACCTGGTCTTGCGATTCACCTTGAATCAAAATGTCGTCAATATAATGACACACCTGAACTTGTGGATTCGTGGGCACTTCAGATAAATGCTCTGCCACCAGCCGGTGACAGATCGTAGGACTGTGCACATAGCCTTGAGGAAGACTCCGGAACGTCATTTGACGTCCATTCCACGTAAAACTGAATTGTTCCTGACACTCGGGGGCAATCGGAATTGAAAAGAAAGCATTAGCAATATCAATAGAAGCATACCATGTACCCGGATGCTTTTGAATTCTCTGAATCAAAGTAACAATGTCTGGTACTGCAACAGTCAATTTAGGTGTGTGTTTATTCAATTCTCGATAATCAACAGTCATGCGCCAAGAATTATCACTTTTGCGCACGGGCCAGACAGGGTTATTCCAAGCAGACGTGACCGGAGTTATAACTCCCGCGTCAACCAAATCCTGAATTGTAGCAGTAATTTCTTCATGACCACCTGGGATACGATATTGCTTCTGAGAAACCACTTTCGTGGCTAAAGGAATTTTAATAGGGGGCATTCGCAAACGGCCAACCCGTACGGGTCTGGTCGAAATGTACTGTCTAGTTCCAAATTGATAACAACCATCATCCAAATGCAAAGTCATTCCTTTTAAAATGTCAATTCCAATTATATATTCCAAAAGTGGTACAACCAACACAGAGTATTCTCTACGAGGAATCCTTCCAATTCTAATTTCAAGTGCAGTTTGTACTGCGGGGGTTTCTTTTCCACCTAAACCAGTAATTGTGAAAAACTGTCCTTTAAATTTCTTTGATTTACCGTGAATTAAAGTGGCCTCCGCCCCAGTATCAACTAATGCTCGGGCCCTTTGGATATTACGATGATTCCAAAAAATCTCAATATCTACATAGGGTCTGTTGTCTCTGTGAGCCCACTTGTGTACCGGAGCTTGACCTATTTCCTAGTCATTTTTCCTGCGTTCTGTCAACCAAGACAAATCAGGGTAAATGCTCTCTGTTTTCTTCGGTATCAGAATGTCTTGTTCATATCCGTCTCCAGTACGAAACGGATTATTGTCATTTTCAAAAAATTGTGAATGACGGTCAGAAAGTCTGTCACGATCCTCCCGTCTTTTCATTTCAGGGGAACAACTCCTCTCATCTCTATGTCGGTTGGAACCACGATCATCTCTCCCTCTTTCATGTTCACCCTCTCTCCCCCTCTCGACATTACGACGAGGGGATACGTCACGTGCATAACGCCGATCATCACGGCGATCAGAATTCACACGTCGTCTCTCATCACCACTGTCATCAGAACCACGATCATACTCATTCTTTCGCACACGACGGGCACCCTCTTTCCGATCCAAACCACGCTTACGAAACATATCCCATAAGCGATTATTAGGCTCACCGTCAATGTCCTCCCTTTTGACACCATCAGCAATAAGAGCAAGAAACATATCACGTCTAGAGAACTTATAGTCCCCACCAGTACGACCCTCAGGTCGAGATTGTCTTTCAGGTTTAAACCACTCACCCAGCTCACCAAGCTGACGAACGGACTCAAGCACAGCAGACAAAGGATTGCCAGTTTGATTAATCAACAAAGTCATCATAACCTGCTTGTAGGCAACAGGCGAAGAACGGATAATGCGATTACGCACAGAAGATGTTAAAAGCCCATCCAGCAATCTGTCAGAAGTACTAAGAAAAATAGCAATTTTCATGACTTCCTCCTTCAAACATTGCGACGCATCGCGCAAAGTGTACCATGGCTTGTCATCAATAGGCCAATCAGATTCAGTAGAATATTTGTGGTTACAGCCGTCAGACGCAAGCTGGAGCAAGGTAATTTGACCAGCACCATTATAGTTCCGAAAATGATCTTGAATAGTGGAATCAGAACTCAAAGAGCAAAACCGCAAGCAATCAACAGCATCAAGCATAATACCGGCAGCGCCAAGTTCATAAAGGCGCACCATCCAGGTAAGCAAGGCCTCACCAGGCCGTTGTCGAAATCGTTGTAAAATGTCACTAACCTCCTGTTGAGTAAAGTCTTCAATACAATCCAAAGCAATACCAGCTGGATTACCAGGGGCTTGTTGTAATTTGCGTCGAAACACAGGGTGAGCAGAAACCTCAGGAAGAGCTTCCGAGGAAGCCCGCATCTTAGATCTAGAAGAGCAATCGGGGCAAGATACGTCATCCAAATGGGAAGAACGTGCACGGTCGCTGTGAGGAACCGTATCATCAGAAGAAGCAGATTTACAATCACGTCCGGAGCGAGAAGATTCGCGCTTGCCACCCTCCTCAGCCGAGGAGTCCGAAGCATTTGAATCCCAGATATTACCATCCCACTCATCAGGGTTCCAATCCATTCCGGCTTTTGCTACAACCAGACGCACTTTCCGTGTCGATACCCGACCACGACGATGTTTGTACTTATATCGTGCAATGCGGACCGCAGCTCTTTCGGCTATGGTCTGATATGTTTCAAGTTTGTCGGCAAGCAATTTATTTTGACAACGCAAAAGAGTATGCGCATTTTGCAACTCAACACACTGTCCTTCCATGTCCTTAAACTGTCTTTGTAGCAGAACAAATCTCTCATGAAGTATCCTGTATGCATTAAGAACAATCCAACCTCTGCGTCCTAAAATAGGAAGCTCATCACCCTTCACTACTGGCGCTTTCTGTAAGCACGATACCACATCGGCAGGCTCCGCCTGCTCCAAACAAGAAGACCAATTTTCACTCAAACCAGTAGAATCAGCCCATTCACGAGCCAAAGCCTCATAAGGCGTACACTCCCAGCCGGGAATCTGAATCGGTAACTTGAAAACCGACGGTGATTTTTTCGCAAACATATTGACACGCAAAAATTATATACACAATTATACACAAAATATTATAAGTACGAGCCGAGCGCAAACCAACAAGATCAAAACAATACAGCGCACACAGGCTTCGTAAACAGTTCGTGACGCCAGATGTAATGGCCGGATTTTCCGCTTAGATGGGATCAGCCCCTAGGGGCCCCTATAACCCAGCCAAAACGTACTCACCTCCCTCCTTAGAACGTATTCACAATGGATATGGATAGATATATGTATATACAGGTCGTACCTAAGGATGGGGAAATAGCAATACACATGCATAGATTTTCTACTATATCTTATTCACATCAGTTAGTCTCGCGGCCACTCCGACCCAGACTGATCTACCCCAGGGCAGATATGACACACAATCCGGTGCGTCTACACATGGGCCTGCAGAACCCAATGCTCTCCTTTCCAAACGGTTCACAATCCGGTAAACCTACACGCCAGTCATCCCCCCTGACGCTCTCACTTACGCAAGCCACAATCCTGTGGGTATCCACGCTGGTAATCCAACCCAACGTTCTCACTAACGCCGCATATCAACGACGACCACATTCCTATGAGCACTTATCGGAACAATGTCTCCTTTGTCTACTTGGGATAAAACTATAATAATAGAATTTGGTACGGTTTCCAAATAGTTCAATGTGCCTACTATCCTTGGCATCGAAGGTCCACGTTACTCCCTATTTATGTGATCACCTCTTACCTGATTGGGATTACTCGTCCATTCATATAAATGGAAATCACCTAGAAATGCTGTTTACCAAGATTGAACAAGAATACACGGCACATATTAGTTCACTAGAAACTATGGTATTTATTATCATCAATATATGTATAACACAATACTATGCAACACGAATTATGCAAAGAAAAGAAAAAGGTAAGGGTTAGAATGCGCGCTTATGGTGAAAAGAGCAGATGTCACCTTATTAACGTGAAGTCGGGACTCGGCAGTCATCTAGGTTCCCTTCTCGTCTCTGTGTCCTGGCTCGCCTCGCAGTCACACCCCAGCCGTCACAAGTACACGTCTGCACCGCTAGGCTCAACCTCGTCTGCTTCCCTCCAGGCCACCGGAACCTTGCTGGTTATTAACTACCGTCTCTCTCTCTCTCTCTGTTTCAGTGCGCTCCGCGCTAATTCTCCTTCAGTCTTTCTCAGAGAGTTTCGGTCTTAAATCTTTCTCGGACTTCAAAGATGGCGACTGTCCGCCATGGAATAATTAATGGCAGAGATGCTAACGGCTAGATGCCGCCTACGAACTGACTGACGACTAACTAACACCTTCGCTAATATCAAAGCCTGTTCCTTCATGGAAAGCTACGGCCAGCAACCTGCCGCCCACCAAATTCTTGTA
Organism: Lissotriton vulgaris; assembly: GCF_964263255.1. Classification (NCBI taxonomy): domain Eukaryota; kingdom Metazoa; phylum Chordata; class Amphibia; order Caudata; family Salamandridae; genus Lissotriton; species Lissotriton vulgaris. The sequence continues at coordinate 634,440,081 of NC_141695.1, forward strand.
CCTCCCCGTACCAAGGACACGTTCCCAGCCGGCCGGCCTGAAGTTGTGTCTTCGGAGTGGAGAAAAATACATTCCTTCGATAAGGGCCAGCCCGAGCCGGTTCTCTCCAAGCGAACAACAGCTTGAAACTAAAACATTACACTTGACCTAGAAGGCCTCTCGAGCTACCAGGCAGAGAGCAAGATGGAGTCTGTCTCGTTTAGGGCCTACAGGGCCCGCAATATGCGTAACTCCATGGAAAATATCCTAACACGTTAGCAAATGGGCAAATCATGATTAATACTTATGTATCTATCCCCTAACTTAAATTCATAAGCCCTACTCTAAGGAAAGGGACACAAAAATACTCTACTATATAAAAGGCAGGGATCCTGTCTATAGTCCTAATCCCTATGCTATGGGGGTGATAGGCTGGAGTCACTCTCCATCATTCTCCCTCTTAAAGGAGCCAGAAAAGGGCAGCCATTACACATGGCCAGTCTGTACCCGTCATTTAGCTCATGTGAGGGGGTGACCCAGCGCCTTGAGACCCTGATGAGTGCGTAATTGTGCTTTACCAACTCCTGATGGATTGATATGTCTGTGCCACTTCAATCATTCATACACACACCATCTTTGTACGGTGCTCATGCTGGAGATGCAGTCGAAGAGTTCTGTGTGCCCTATACACCTAGCCCAATTAAAGTCTCCGTGCACATCAGTTCAGTTTTTAATCTGAGAATGTTCACAGCCCTGGAAGATGTTCTCTGGCCCCTAACTGCAGTCTTCCCCTCCCTTTAAATGCACATCTTCTGTGAATATCATTCAGGTTGAACTGTTATGGTGCTTGCCTGCTAGGGATGGTTTGTCCATGCTCCTAGTGCATGTGTTCACTGCCAGGGATTGCTTGTGCTCACCTTCAAGGGATGTTCTGTCCACTCTTCCGATCTATGAGCCCTGCTGCAACAGATTGTTTAGTTGTACAAAAAATGGATAGATTCATGTACAGTGGATAGTTTGAGTGTTTTAAACCCTTCATGATGCTGCATATCTGCTTATCTTGCTGGGTGCTCACCTGCATTATTACCTGTTCTGGTTGTTCCGCCTATGAAAGGTGGCTGCATGGTTTCCTACCCTTGCTGCAGGCAGTCTGTCTGAGTCAAGCATGATGTTTGCACAGCCATGTTTTTTCAGCTTGCGTTATAATTTGGGAAGCACACATTGGTTTACCACATCCTGAGTGCTTGCTTGCATTTGCCTCTCCCTTACCTCACCTATTGGCCTTCTATGTCTCTCTTTTTATTGATGTCCTCCTTCCCTCACCTTTCCCATTATTTTATTTCTTTCTCTCTACAATGCACTCTCTATCTCTTCCACTCCATCTATCACTCCCTTTGATTTAATCTCTCTTTCTATCTCCTTCACTGTTTCTTTTCACTTTCTCTGTTTCCCATTTCTCGCTCATTTAATACATCTGTCTTACCTCTGTCTCTCTCCCCCATTTCACCATTCTCTACTTCTCCCTCACCTTCCTCTGTATTAGCTTCATCTCTCTACCTCATCTGCACCTCTTTTCTCTCTACTTCACATATCGTTGTATTTTCCATCCCACCGGCTCTACCTGCCTCTCTGCCTCGCTACTTTGTTCACCTGACCTGTCATTCTGTGCTTCACCTTTCTATTTGTGCTATCTCATTATAACTCACCTCTCTTCCTATCTTATTTCTCTCTAGACCTTACCCCTTGGGTTGGCACCTTTCTTACCAGCCTACATTTAAAAATGCATGCCAGACCTCTAAAAACAAGCATTGGCATAACCAATAGGTCCCTCCTTTGGGACCTCATAAGTTTTTAGGTCTCGCTGAGCCAGCGTGTGCACTGCTCTGTGAGACATTTAGTGTGTGGCTCCAGAAAATTCTACCACACGCTTTTGCTTGTGGCGGTCTCGAGCTTGCAGTTACGCTCAGAAGCGCGCGTGCCTCGCTCCGTCTCTCCAATGCTTGCTATGCCTCTCCTTTTTCCTCTTTTCTTAAGGCTGTTAAGCAATGAGGCTCGAGAATACTTCTGAGGGGGGCAGGGGGCAACATGTGTGAGCGTGGTTGCTTTTGTTGACGATCGGGGACGGACAGAGAAGGAAAAGGACTCTGTCTATTCCTTACTTCCCAGAAAAGACACGGACAATGTCCTCTTCTTTTCTGTGCTGGCAGCTGACCCCTCCTCTTCCTATTATTCCCTCTCTCTCTGTCTTGCTCCTCACCTACGGAAAACCGTGATTTGAAGAAACTGTTCACAACCTCTCTTTCCTTCTTTCATTTAGTTGCCTCCCTGTGAAATGGATCCAAAAAAGAAAAACACACTAGTGGGAAATGCCCTTTTTCTGACATTTTTCTCTTCCAAAGTGCAGCCTCGGGATGGACAGAAATAAAAGGTTTTAAATATGAAAAATAAATACATAACTAAATAAAGCAAGACAGAGTGGTTGCAAAGGGGCCGGATTGATTTTATTCACATCCAAACATATTAGCCTCACTTTACAGACTTTGCAGTGAAGCGCTTCTTTTCTTTTCTCGTGTTTCTTTGAACAGCATTGTTGTCCCCAGGTGGGGAAGTGCACCATTCCTGGATGTATTGCAATACCTGGTTGATGGGTAGAGTGAAAAAACAAAATGTGTACCTCTTGGTTTATGGATGTGGTCTTTTTAAACCATACTGTTTACGTATATTAAGGATATAAGCAATGGACATTTAAGCGGTTCCCTTCAGGGCCCTGTAGTCCTGTCCTTACCTTTTCAGGTAAAACCACTCGCAGATTTCTGAATAGTGAGTGGGAGATTATTAAGGTAACCATGTTGTTTCTGATTACATTTCACATGCTTTACCTAATTTTGCACTCCCTATGAGTGTTTGCTTTTACTTTTTTTTTATTTTCAGGCAGCATATTACTCTTATCAAATGCATAATTTGAATTAAGTCACATCCTGGTGTTTATAGTGGGGTACAATTGGATTGTAGCTGAAGGCAGTGTGAGTTTTTCTCAGTGAGGCAGTATGGTGTTCAAAGGGGGAGAGGATGTGGCACTATGGCCAGAGCTGTCAAATTTGGAACTGGGGAGCCGGGTTCAGCCTTCATGACCAGTCCCCCAGACCACTCTCCTGAGGGAGCACATTTCCATGCTAGACCTTAGAAAGCCCCACTAGACCTTAGAAGCCCAGATGTCTTAGCACCACCAGCAGGTGGACCTTGCAGTGACCTTGAAGGCCTATCCACCACAATCCATACTGAAGTTCACCTCCAGCATTGCAGGCAGGCCTATGAAGCAGCACACCCTAGAGTTACAGTGATCAAGTCACTGTGACTCTGTCACTGATGTCACATGAACCTTGAGCAGGTTAGGGCGGTGCGAACAGTCGGACCGCACTGGGTACCTATTTCGGGTAGGTGCGTAGTGTTTGCAAGTATATTATGGTTTTTACAAAACTTGCTGCCTCCTTCCTGGCCTCCAGCAACTTTCAGCAACAATAAAATTGGCATGATAACTTCGGTGATTAATGTTCTTCCTAGAGAGAGGGATCAAAGTTTTGTCTAGTGGAAGGGTTGACTCCTGGAAAGGTGGCAAAGAGAGTTAATGTGCCTGCTGCAAAGAACATGTACCATGCAGATCACAAAGTGCACATAATGTTAACTAGGTTAGTAGGTTACTGTTTGTGTCAAAGAGATCCTTTTGTTACTTGCAGTTTAAGTTAACATCCTAAAATAGAACAGTGAGCTATTAAACTGTCGTGCCTACTAGTATGGTTGTCATGGGGCTTCTACAACTTGTAGTCCTTTATCTTATGTAACATTTCCGATACAGTGATTTACACTATACACTGCTTTACACACATATAAATGAATGTCTCTGTGTAGTGTTCAAGGCGTAGGTGATCTTTGGGGACACCAACAAACATTGTTGCACAGGGCGCCACCAGCACTAAAGCCGGCCCTGCCATCGAGGCCAGTCTGCCTCACCCATTGGTACCTCCATTGGTCTTGTTTCAGCAGTAGTAGCTGCAACTCAACAAGGATCAGCAATGCAGGATTTGCACACACACCAAACTAAGTTTGCAAACTTCACACTCTCTGCTTCATGCACAAGCACTTTTTACATGTGCTACCTGCTCTGGAGCCACTGGAATTATGCAGCAATGGGGGATAAAATGATGCCGCAGTGTTGACTAATTATGCAACAAACAAAAGGCTGCAGCATAATGCAATATATTTTCTTGTACTTTATTTAGACATTTTTACACATGTTAAGTCTCTGCAAATAATCTGCCTCATTAGTATCAGTATAACATACAAATTGAGCAGTGAGAAAGGTGATCAGTCAACCTTTGCAAAGGGCCGTCTACTTTGCAGCAACTCAAGTCACTTTTTTTAGTAAAACTTTTTAACCGTTTGAGCTACAAAAATGATTAGTTAAAACTGCAAGATTATGCAGTGGATGATGTATTATGTGACAAATATGGCTAGAGCCATAATTATATAGAAAACATTTGCAAACTAGGATATTTTGCCATTCATGTTTGAACTGCTCTTGTGGAAGAAGGGAGGAGAAGTGCTAATGAGAGAAATTGCATGGCTTGGAGACAAATGGCTTGTGATTCCACTTTTAAGCGTATTTGGGACATTGTGTGATTGGAAATATATTCCACTTTGTGAATGTATTTAAATGCCAATAACTCCTATTAAACATTAAATAATCAAGTGTATATATTGGCTGAATTAAATAACACAACAAGCTGTAACTGGTCGGTGAAATGCCAAACAAATACTAAAAATTAGAATGTTTGGCATATTCCGGCTACACCTCTGACTCCGCCCACTGATCCAATCCTTGGATTATCCTCGCCCTCGGAGTCTCCGCCCACAGTTCCCCTACTTTTTTTCCCCACTTTGACAACTGGGTACAATCATGGACTTGAAACGGTGCAGCAAGGAGATGTACATCTACTCTGTGTGGTGAGGAGTTGTATACTCCCGAAGTTTAACTCTTCATCACCCTGGGATTACGCTCTCTTGCGCGCATTCCGTCTCTCTCGGTTTCCTCTCTCTCTCTCTCTCTCTCCCCCCCCCCTTCAATGCCTCTCTCCCTCACTCTAGTCCTCTCCTCTTTCTCATGTTCTCATCCTTTCTTTATCTCGCACTTTCTCTCTCCATCTCTGTATCCTCTCCTGTGTCTCTTTTTTGCTCTCTGTGGCATTTAAAGCACACACACTCGTCTTTCTCCATTTATCTGTTTCCTCCGCCCACCCTGAAACTCTTGCCTACTCTTCCCTATCAAGTACTATTTGAACGACGAAAGAAAAATATGATATCTTTATTTAAGGTGTTAAGAATATCGTAACATTTACATCCAGAAAGTCAGGTTAGAAATATTTTTTCCTTTAAGGGCAATATAAAGTTTGATTTAAATCTATATCCCTAGAAAACATTATAATTTCTAATATTGAAAAGTCCTTTCTCTCTTATTGAAATTAAATGTTAATGTGTCTGATCAAAGCATGTATTTTCAACACGCGCTTTTTAATCGATGTGTGTAATTTTTTGCTCCATTTAGCTTAGATGTGTGGGTGCAATACAGATTCCATATGCTTTTCTCATCCATTTCTGGCAGCCTGCTGTAAATCGTGTAGACAACTTGTCCCCAAATGGAGCTAATCACCCGGGACACCGACCCTTATTCCTTACAAACTTGCCACAGACAGTCTCAAAGCTCTCCCTGCAATGCTCCTTGACCAGTCTTGATTTTCTACTCGCTCAGTAAAAAGACGATTCGAACAGCTAAACATGTCAAGGCTGACTCGGGAACTACAGGGCATGTGTTTGCCAAGGACAACTGTCTGGCTTCTCAGGAGAGAAGCAGTAACTCATTTGCCTAGCCAGTTTTGTATGATTTTCTTTTCTGATTGGCTCTTTTTAGTGCCGCCTGTTGGGTACTGCTTTGAGACAATTTCTTAAGATTAGGTGTCTGGGGAAGAAGTATTTCCTGTGTCCAATAACTCTTTTTATGGTGTTTAATCTATCGTCTGCAGATTCTTCACCCCTCCCCTTCTCTCCTTTTGAGTGTGGGCCAGTACTAGAAAGGTTCCATTGTAGGTTCGGGTTGATGCTTACATTAGTCTAGTTTCCCCCTCCTTAGGCTTTGTTTGGCCACCAGGAAAAACAAGCATTGGCATAGCCAATAGGTCTCGCCTTTGGGACCTTATAAGTGTTTAGCCATGCAACAGTTGATGTTGATGCACCAAGGATATTGTGCTGCACAACTAAGTACTTATAAGGTCCGAAAAGCTAGACCTATTGGCTATGCCAATGCTTGTTAGCCATGCAAAAGTTGATGTTATTGCACCAAGGATATTGTGCTGCAAAACTAAATACTTATAAGGCCTCAAAAGCGAGACCTATCGGATATGCCAATGCTTGTTTTTTTTGTTAGGCACGGGGAAAATATGTGATTTGCCCAGAATCACAGGATGTTCAGCGTCATTGCCGAGACTCGAACCCTGTTCCCCAGATTTGAGGTTGATCGCCCTAACCGTTGGCCAACTCCTCTACCCATTACATTGAAATATCAGCATCAGTTCGACAACACAGACTGAGGAGATACTCTTAGGCTATGTAGTCTATATTATTATGTTAGATTTCATACATTAAATGCCAGGGTACTAATGCTATTGGTCTGAAAATGGTCTGTATACTAGCTTTTCTTTTATTTTCTCTCTATATAGCAGACCTCCTGAAATTCTTGAATTACAAGGGTGAGCTAGTTCTAAAGGTGGGGGGCACAAGACTAAATAATTTGGCTTATGTTGAGGATGTAGCTATTCTATCAAGGATGGAGATCAAAGTACATCAACTACATTGAATAGAGCAATGTATTCAAATAAATAGTTGCTCAATAAATATCTAAAAAACAAAGATTATTCGCTTTGGCTGTAAAAACCGTTTCTAATGGAAAATTGATGCTATAACTTTGGAAGAAGTTACTAGACATCCTTATTTCAGTTTAATAAACGAGAATAAAGCTGGCTGGATTCTGCACTTCTCAAATCTTAAACACAAATGTATGGAAATTAAATTTTCTACTATAAGGTTCGCCACATAACTTTGGGGGTAAGGCTATCGGTCCTTCCCTCGATGTGATCCACAAGCTTGTCCCTGTTTTACTTTATGGATCGACAGCCCTGCCCATCCAAAAATATCAAAACCTAATATGTTGTTTATGTAACACTTTGCTTTTCATTAAAGTTAAGATCTTCATTAACTACCATCACTAGAGGTCATGGTTTATCTGTCAATTTCAGCACATATATATTACTTCTAAAAACACATTTAAAAACAGGCTTCTGTATGCTGCTACCTGTGAGGGAGTTTGGTTTTAATTTCTGTTTTTGTTTTGTTCTGTTACATGGCTGTATATCTCCTACTCGTTTGATTATCTTTGTTTTCATTACATTCAATGAACAGATTTGAAGAAAATAAACTGACTTCTGAATGGGACTCAAAGAACTCTCTGGAATATAAATTTCACACTTGTATTCAGGATTCATAGGCTAAGAGTCAACAACTCTACCTTGACTCTAATTTATCTTCTACAATAAAGAAATATAATCTTTTAGCCTGCAGATTATTTGATATCCCAATTCATCAGTTTGAATTTTAAATCTAGTTTATGTCATTTCTGTAAACTTTATGATGAATCTATTTATTATTGGCATTTGTTGAGTGCAAATGCATCACCCTCAAGAGGGTCTCTCACTGCTGGTGCATCCTGCAAAGGTCAGAAAACAATTTGCAGAATTACAAATTTCAAAGAACCAGATTTTCAGGGATTATTTTTTATAAAACTAACTCAGAGCATGCACGCAGATAGATGCATGGGTAACTGGTTCCAATTTTGATTGCCCAGAAAGGAAAAGGAACAGCCCCTCATACCTGGCTATCAGTATACGACATCGACATAGAACTTATTTTGAAGGTAGCGTGGACCACTTCTGTGTACCACTCCATGTACCAGACAGTGAAGCTTAAAAAGGCCAGGCTTTTTTTATGGGGAGCCAATGCAGGGAACTGAGCGTTGGCTGTGAAGTGGCTCGAGGAGGCAAATTACAGACCAGGCGGGCAGCCATGTTCTGTACAACCTGGATCTTGTCATAGAGATCTTCGTTCATTGCTACCATTAAAGTGTTACCATAATCCAGGCGACTAACAATGAGTGCCTGGGTAGGAGATTTCCTGGTCTGTATTATTTTTTTTTTTTTGGTGTAAGACGTTTATTAAGTACCGTTAAGTGTACACAGCATACTGCCACAACCCGGAGGCCGGCTGCCATAATATAAGTCGCCAATCAAGGAAAAAGATGGTCAATTAACAGTCTTCTCTTGCAGAGCTGTATAACAGCACATTAATGTATTAACAGTACATACAGAAGGAAAGCACATCAGTTCGTCTCTTTTTTGTAGTTTTTGTTTGAGAACAGAAAACAGAACAAACCCTAAGCATGTGCAACATATTAAACATGTTGGGGGGGCGGCACCGCGTGGTAACCATGTGGCCTGAGGACAGTCACAGTTAATAGTAGGACGGAGACATCCGAGGGGGGGCAGTGGGGGGGATTAAAGTGACAACACAGAAGGATTAAAGTGCAGTATCCGTTCATGAGGCACATTGAGCTTCGGACCATCCCGCAACACCCCACAGGGTCCGCCTCCCGATTCCCAGAACAACAATTCCAGCTCACATATCATCAACATGCGAAGACTCTGTTATCAAGTAGCATTGCAGCGGGGCCCAGATATCTGTGGGCCTGGAGGAGGGCGGCAGCAGCTCTGCATACGTATGAAGTTGTTCCTGGCAATACACCAGGTCACCCACCCACTCCTTAAATTTGGGCGCCCTTCCCCTGCCCCATCGACAGGCCACCCTATGTTTGGCCAACAACAGAGCTAACGCCACATACTTGCGGTGAGCCGCCTGCAGAGGTTCAACATATCCTAACAGAGCCATTACAGGAGACGGTGTTACCGTAGTGTTTATCATTGTAGAAAGGGCCCGAAACACCTGGTCCCAGTACTGGAGTATTCGGGCACATCCCCAAGCAAGATGCAGAAAATCAGCCCCAGTGGCCCCACACCTGTCGCAGGTATCATCATCCCGTAGCCCAAATCTGTGCAAGCGAGCCGGGGTGTAATATAGTCTATGCACAAATTTGTAGTGGATGATCCTATACCTGCTGCTGGACGAAATACGTTCCGTCTGTTGCAAGCAGAACGCCCATTGTTTGTCAGTGAGGGGAGTAGGCAGTTCCCGATCCCATTTTGCCCTGGCAGGGAGTGTAGTGTACTCAACGTTGGCACGGATGGACCTATAAAGTGTAGACACCAGTTTGCGGGGGTTCTCAAACTGTAGGATATGCTGTAAGGGGAGTAGGACAGGTGGCTCGTGTGGGAAATCTGGTGTGAGGGCTTGTAGCCCATGCCGCAGGCGCAGATAGTAAAAGATCTCCAGAGGAGTAGGGTGTATGCCCCCAAATAGATGGTCTCTGGTACGGAATGCGCCATTGTTATACAAATCCCCCCACGTGTGTACATGAATTTTGGTCAGCAATTTTTGGAAGCCAGTTTCCTGTAGTAGTGGCAGTTGTGGGTGGTATGTTAAGGGAAGAAGTGGGGCGTAAAGCAATTGCAGTCCCAGCATTTCACCAATGCGCTCCCAGGCCGTAATTGTGCTAGACAGAGTGTTAGGGGTCTTATCCCTACCTTCCACAATGGTGTACAGTGCTCCCTCTATAGGCGTGGGGTGTGCTAGCCAATGCTCCGCTGCCAGTTGCGGCATGTACCTAGGCTGTCTCACCCAGAAATAGGCGTAATGTGATTTAGCCCAGTTTATCTGCACTCCTGCGAGAGCCCCGAACCTAATGAATTCCCTAAGCAGTGGGTGTAGGTTATCTCGTGGGTGTCTAACATACAGTGTGATGTAATCTGCATACATGGATATGAGGATCTGTCTCTGGAAGCATCGCAACGCACTATCCTTGTAGTGTTGCCGCAGTTTAGCAGCGAGGGGTTCCGTGGCGATGGCGAAAAGGAGGGGGGACAGGGGGCACCCCTGCCTGGTCCCCCTGGAGATAGCGAATTCTGGGGAGAGCTGCCCATTAATAAGGACCCTGGCTGTGGGGCGTGTATACAATAGCTTTATCCATGAAATTAAAATTGCCGGAAACCCCATGCGCCCCAGCACCCTAAAGACATAATCCCACTCCAGTGAGTCAAATGCCTTGGTGGCATCTAGAAAGATGGCCGCCATGGGCAAATCTTCATGTACGGAGTCATACACTGAGAAGAAGGTGCGCAGGTTGTGTGACGTAGCCCTCCCCGGGACGAAGCCAGCGATTTCCTGGTCTGTATGGTTAGCCATTTAAAAGCTTTCCTGAGGAGGCGCATCAGACCAAAGCAAGATCCAGCAATTGTGTCAACATGTTCTTATAGAGAGAGGTTCTCATCGATCCAGACATCCAGATTCCTGACTACCTTTTTTAGGCTAGGGATCGGCCCCAATTCCGTGGGCCACCAGTCACTGGACCAAAAGGAGAGCGCAAAAAGCAAAATCTCTTTTACTGGCTTTCAGTTGAAGATAGTTAGCAGACATCCAGAAGGCATTTTTTCCCATACATTACCTGAATCTTAGTTTGGTAGATTTCGGATTTGGTCCCATAGTGATGTTATGTTATGTTAAAAAATGTGTAAAGTGGAACTTATACAGTAGGGTATCTTATCGCTGACTTAGCAGACAGCATAAGAGGACACTGTAGGGGAATTACTGGTTGAAAAGCCATGTTTTGTGAAGTTTTCTGCAAACCTGTAGAGATGAGGCAGATCTAATGTGTATATTCCATTGTTTGGTTGCACCTGAGAGGAAGCTGCTTCCTCACCATTTAGTTTTCTTGTACCTAAAAGTAGTGACTTTATGAGTTCCCTTAGATCTGAAGTTCCTGCTAGGTACATACCAGGAGATGCCTTGTTGCAGAAATTCTGGTGCTGAGTCATGCAAGGCATTGAAAGTGAGGAAGAGGGCTTTGAATGTAATCTGGTTCCCAACAGTCAGCCAGTACAGATCCTTGTTGGTTAGGGAGACTGAATGATGTTTGAGGATGCCAAGAAGTAATCTGTCAGTGGAGTTTTGTAAGACCTGCAGTTTCTTAATATATTGTTCGTGAAGATTGATGAATCGACCATTATAGCAATCCAATGTTTATAGGATTTAAGAGGATATGACAGTTTTCCTAGAGTTGATAAGAAGATATGGAAGAATCTTTTTAATGATTCTTAGAGTGTTAAAGGACGAGGATATGACAGTGTTGTCTTGTTTTCTGAAATGTAATTTGTCATTGAGTATCACTTCGAGACTATTGACTTTGGAGGTCGGCAATGGGAGCGGGCCCATTACTGACGGCCAGCTAGAAGGAGTGCAGAATTGAGAATTGTTTCTGAGGAGGAGGACCCGGTTTTATCCAAGTTTAATTTAAGACAGTGCCTGCCCATCCAGGTGCCTATTTCTTTCATGCAGTTATGAAGCTGCGATCTAGTGTAGTTAAGCTCATTAGCAGCAGATAAAACAATTTGTGGGTCATCTCCGTAAGAGGTTAAAGAGGGTGGGGCTAAGTGAGGACCCCGGGGTACCCCACATGGAAGAGAGGTGTTGGAGCTGAAACTATGCAGCATCATTGTGCTTTCCCTATCTTTTAGAAAAGATTTAAGTAGCTCCGGGGCTGTACTTTTAATGCCTAAGGTCTCCAGGTGACAAATTAATGTTGAATGATCCACAATGTTGAATGCCGCGGACAGGTCCTGTAGGACCAGAGCAAGAGTGCCTCCTCCTTCCAGGATGGTCTTAAACTAATCAGTGGCTTTAATCAGAGCCGTCTCGGTGCTGAGTTCAGATCTGAACCCGAACACAGTCAGGTCTAAGATTATTATCTTTAACAAATTCTGTCAATTTAATATTTATGATGTTTTCTATTATTTTGGTTGGGAAAGGAAGTCTGGAGATAAGTCAATAATTAGAGGGAACATCTTGAATCAAGGTTGGGTTTTTTTATGAGAGGAAGAATGGGTTTCATCTTCCACCGAGAGGGGAAGATGCCTGTGTGGAACATGGAGTTAAAGATGTTTACCATTACCTCTGCTATAGGTTCACAGATTTGTTTTAACACTGAAGGGGGCAAGGATCATTCGGAGACCCTGATTTCATGGTCCGAATAAGATGCTCAACCTGTTTTGTACGGACCAAGGACGTATCATTTCGCATCTTGCCATTCCCAATGATGTCCTCGGTTTGGGATGTAAGGTACTTACTTCCAGAGGAGTTGAATAAGTTATAGATTTGGTCGACCTAGTTCCTTAAGGGTTAGGCAATAGTATTGCAAAAGGCTTGACAACTACTAGTTCCTTTGGCTTAGGGTTGTTTGATAAAAATATTTATCACATGGAAAAGCTCCCTGCCAGAGTTTCTAGAGACATCAATCTGCGAGGTGAAATATGCTGTTTTTTCTTTGGTCAACAGAGCTTAGTATTTTAACAAAGAAAGTCTATAAGTTTCCTCTTCATGGGATTCATAATTGAGCCTCCATTTTCTCTCTTGTCGGCTGCAGTTTTGTTTTTCTACCCGAAGGGCCTCAAAATACCAAGGCGCTGAGGACTTTTTTTTACCTTCCTTAATATATTTAGGGGGGGGGGGGGGGGGGGGGGGGGGAGAGAAGGCCGTGTCTAGCCAGTTTAAATAGTCCTGCGTGGCATGCTCAGGGTCATGTGAAGGGGGATGCAGGACTTCAGTGAGCTGTTGCTGCAATTCACTATAGTCTGTGTTGCTCATGCTTGATTGGAGGTCATACCTTGTTGCTTATTTCTGTCAAGAGTTTCTTTGGGGCCTCTTAATTCGAAAAAGATGGCAAAATGGTCAGACCAGGAGAGCGGTAGGATGTTCAGCCCAGTGAGTGATTTGTTGTTGGTAAAAATGGCATCTAGTGGATGGCCTGCAATATGGGTAGCTGAGAGAGCCCACAATCATTCATGATTTCTAAGAGTGCCATGGTATCTTTATCGTCTTGAGAATCTAGGTGAAAATTTAGATCTCCAAGAACTTTAAAGTCTTTCTTACGGATTTCATCTTCAAGGAGGGTGCAGATCAAGTTGAGAAAACAAAGTGATATTAAGTTGTGTGTAATCCGCATACGAGATAACATCAAAACAACATGAGCTGATCACTTTAGTAAAGGGGGCCACGTAGATGTTAAAAAAGGGTTCTTTTTTTCTATTGAATATTTAATATGAATATGTCTAACTTTACATCATGTGCGAAGGAAATTGCTTTTACTAATATTCATAGAGACTGGAGATAGGACAATTTGAGAAGCAAAACATTTTCTTTTCTCAGATGCTAATAGGTATATCAGTAATTTTATGTATTTTCTTCAAGAAACAAAACTTTCCTCTCGATAGCTGGAATTGGTGTAAAGAAATAATCGACTTAAAAGCTAATTTATCTTTTATTTTCCTTATTTATTGTGACTTATTGTTATCTATAGCATAAAGCTTACTGTTATTATAAAGATATCCATTTGCCCTTAGATATCCATATTAACCTGTAGAGGTCAGTGACCAGCAGAGTGATGAATCAGAGGATGAGATCCAGTGCATCTGTTTTCTCGCTTATCCAATTCGCGTTTCCCTATTTCCACTCTTGACCCACATATTTCTGCTTTAATGTGCTGGTGGTCGTGGTCGATGCGGTGAAGGGCGGAAGCATGCATCGCTCCTGCTGGATTCCGAGTAGAAGGTTAGTGCTTTCTGACAGATGGTATTGCAGTCATGGACCCCAAATTATGATTACGTTTATTGAGTTTTATATCATAATAACAACGGCAGCCACCTACATCCGAAGGCCGGTAGGGAGTAGCATCCATTTCAAATGTGATAACTAAAATGAGGAAAAGGGAGGGAAAGATATAGAGGAAGGTTGGAAAGAAAGCGTTCGACAGCCGAGAAGGAAGGTCCCAGTGAGGGGTGTGCTAGACCATGTAACATACCCAATCAAATTATTATGCCATTTGTATTGCCCTACTGAGGTGAAGTACCCTTAGGTATTTAGAACGTTAGTTCAACAAATGCAGTCACTAACATTTTTATTGTGGAGACCCAAGTTTGGTTAAAGCGTGGGTGTGTAACACTGGCTGTGAGTTTCTCCATATCTACAAGTTCCCATATTTTATATAAACAATACAGTTGGGTCGGGATTGTGTCTGTCACCCAGTGGGATAAAAGAAGCTGTTCAACTGAGCCCAGCACCAAGGTGATAGGTCAAAGCATTAGGTAGCTCCAGTAGTATGTAACTTGGGAATCTGGGTAAGCCTGTTTCATAGATGGTGTTGATCTCAGACAGGACCGCTGTCCAGAATGGCTGAATTTTAGGGCAGTCCCAGAGTAAGTGGGTCAGGGTGTCCGCCTGCCTGCAACCATGTCAGGACCGCCCGCCTTCCATCGAGCCACCCGTGCTTGGGTGTAATACCAATAATGAGCAATTTTGAGGAACATCTCTTTTCCTTCTGTGCTGGATGAGGAGGCCCTTGCTCTGTGGACAATGTCCTGCCATTCCCTGGGAGAGAATTCATGCTCACACTCAGTTTCCCGCCTATGCTGGAAGTATGGTGAGCTGTGTGGTGAGAAACGAGTATATGTTTGAGAGTAGGTGTTTATCTGACTTGCGAATTATTTTTCAGTCTGTCGGGGACCGACTAGCGGGGGGTTGTGTGACCCAGTGTCGGAGAGCAAGTATTGCCAGTAAGCTTCCTGAGGTATGCCTTATCCCATGTAGAGGTGAGCGAAGTCCATCCCCCCCCGACTCATCAAAGAGGTCCCCCTCCCGCTTACAGTTGGCTTCTTGCCATTTAAGGAATCCCTCACCCTTCTGCAATGGGAGGAACTCCAGGTGGCCAATTAATGGAGTCAATGGCGAAGTCGGCGTGGAGAGATGACATGCAAACTGCACCCTGTCCCACACTCCCACCCTAGCACTTGTTACTGGGGAGATATACACTGCAGCTGGTCGATGTTTCTTCGGCAGCCTGGGGACTTTCCAAATGTGGATACCTGCCACTACAGGGTCAATAAAGCTCCACTCCGTGCAGTACCATTCTAGCATGCATCGCAGTTGGGCTGCCTGGTAATACCTTTCCAAGTGGGGGGCTCCCAGCCCTCCATCTTTCTGTTTGAGATATGTCTGTTGCAAGCCATACGTGTTGTTTGCGTAACCACACAAAGTCTCAGATGAGGTGCTGCAATGTAGTAAGGATCGATGGGGGGGGGGGGGGGAGGCGAAGGGGGGGTTGTAGTGGTAATGTCTGCATAATATAGAGGATTTGAGGAAGCAGGGTTATCTTTACTGCCGCCAATCTACCCAGCCAAGAAGTGTATGTTTCTTCCAGGTTCACAAGTTCTGATCTTGCCATAGCGAGCAAGGTGGCGTAATTTTCCCGAGACATACGTTCAGGCATGGGAAAAATCCATAGTCCCAGGTAAGGCACCCCTTCAGTCACCCAGGCAGAGGGAAACAGGGCTGTCAGGCGTGATTTGTCCTCGTTAGGGATCATCAGGCGTAACGCTTGTGCCTGTTGGAGATTAGTTTTAAAGCCGGACACTGCCCCAAACTCCACCAAGCCTCGCAACAGGGGAGGTAGAGAAAGAAACGGTTGAGTCAGAATCAGTAGTACGTCATCAGCGTACAGTGCGATTTTGTGTTCCCTGTCACCCATGCAAATCAGGTGAATGTCGGCCTGGTGCCGGATTCGCTCTACAAATGGCTCCATGTAGAGCACAAATAACAGGAGCGATAGGGGACACCCCTGTCATGTTCCACGTGAGATCTGAAAGGTGTAGGATGATGTACCATTCATAAGGACCCTCGCTACAGGGGAGGTATAGTTGCATTGTATCCACCGCTTGAATATCTGGCTTAGTCCGAATTTAGCTAGTACTGCCTTCAGATAGGGCCAATGTACCCTGTCAAAAGCTTTCTCAGCATCTATTGACAAGAGTATGGCTGGTAACTGAGAATGTTGTGACTTGTCAAGGAGGTGAAAAGCCACCAGGTGCCATCACTACAACCCCTCTCAGTGGTGAATCTGGATTGGTCTGGGTCAACGAGACCCTCCATGTAAGTAGCTAGGTGGGCTGCCAGGATGCTAGTAAAAATTTCTGGTCTACGTTTAACAAGGAAATAGGTTGGTATGACTCACAACTCTTCGGGTCTTTCCCTGACTTTGGCAAATTCACAGTTACTGTGGTTTGCCTAGAGAAGGCGAGGCCCCGGTGGTGCTGAACGAGTTGTAGAGGCTCGTGAGTAAGGGAGCGAGGAAAAGTGCAAATGTTTTATGAAAGTCAGACATAAAACCATCTTCCCCAGGTGCCCCAGGTGCCCTAACAGGGGGAGCCTCTGGAAGGCATGGATCACTTCCTCAGAGCTTATGATGGCATCTAGTTTAGCAGCCTCCGCTACGGGGAGTGTGCAGCATAGTCTGCTGCATCATCAAGCGCCTCTGCGGAATAGAGTGCTGCGTAAAAGTGTTCGAATTCTCCTGCTATCTGTTCATCCACCTGCAGTTCCTCTCCTTCCGGACCTATCAGCTCCTGTACTGTGAGTTGATTATAAGTCAATATTTTACCCGTCTTGTCTCCCCCTTCATAATACTTTTGTCTAGTACGCAGAAGCGAGTATTCAGCCCTGTCCATGTCCAAGGCCTTCAACTGTGTGCGTGCCACAGTGAGCGGTTGTCTTGCCTGAATAGAGCCTGTGCGTCGGTGAACACCCTCCAGCTACCTAACCCTACCTAACCCTGTCCTCCAGTTGTACCCTCTTTCTTCTCCTGTCCCCATTAAGTTGAGCCACAATGGCGATTAATTGCCCTGTGAGTACTGATTTTAATGGGTCCCACAGCAATGCAAAAGATGTGCAGTTATCTTTGTTGAGGTCCAGGAATCCTGTATTGTAGGAAAGTAGGATCTACTTTCATGGTTACCCCCACTTTTTGCTTGATATAATGCTGTTTCTGACTAGTCTGACTGGGATCCAGCTAATCAGAACCCCAGTCTCTGTGCTTTCTCCCCTAAATTGGTTTGGTATGTACTTTGGTACATCCCAGTTTGGACACTGGTGTACACTTATAAGTCCCTAGTATATGGTACTAAGGTAACCAGTGCATAGGCACACCAGGGGTCCCCATGGGCTGAAGCATGTATTATGTAACTGTGGGCGGAGAACTCCGCTCCGCCCGCGGAGAGTGCGGAGTTGTGCCTACTCCGCGTTCCGCGGATAACGCGGAGTAGGCACAACTCCGCACACTCCACAGCGGGGCATTCGTATACAGGTTAAGAAAACTGTGCATGCGGGCACGCCCGTGCATTTCTTTGCGAGAAATGCACATGCTCCTGCGTACGCGCAGTTTTCTTAACCTGTATACAAATGCGGCAGAAGAAAAGTCGAGGGCAGCCTGGGGATGGCGTAGTTAAGGTAAGTGGTTTTATAATTGTTTTAATGTACTCTTAAGGTATATCTTAATAGGGGGGTGGAGGCGGGTGGGGTAGCGGAGCAACGTGGAGTTCCATGGAGTTTGTTGCCAACTCCATGGCACTCCGCATAGCCCTACTACACTAGCTATACCAAGGGTTAGTATTATGCCACTCATGGGAGACCACTCAATTTGCAACAACAGGCATGCCATTGCAGCCTGTATAAGCTGGTGCTAGCACCACTGACGAAAGACATAGTTTTCCCTATATCTAGGGTCACTACACTTAAAACCTATAAGTCACGCCTAAAGCAGGCCTTACAATCCTGAAGGCAGTGTACTTGGTTCGAAGTAGAAGGTTGCCCCTGCATGAGCAGGACACCCCTACAGCCCATGGAGTCCATTCTACCATGTTGTAAGTGAGACAGCCATACAACATATTGAGGGGCACTGTATCATTACGCGATCACCATCTCAAAACTGACTGTAACAAACCCTATCATGTTTGGTATCAAACAATGTTGGAATCATATCCCCACACCATAAATGGAGTGGGAGGTATGATTCCATGTACCATAAAGCTCCTTTGGGAGGCCGTCGGTGCTCGTGGTACCAGTCTTCCAGACCCGCACAGCTAGCCAGGGCTGCTGCCATCCAGAGACACTTTTCTGTCCTCCTGCTGCTCAGCCAATCTTGGGCAGGGGAAGGCAGAACAATAGGTATCCTGTCACAGGGAGGTGTGACCACTTCCCAAACAGGATTTAGTGTATTAGGGCAGGGTGGGAGCGCTTGCTAGTACCATATAGTCTGCGTGCAGGGCACACTTGGTGCCATCCAAGCACAGTTCAGTTCAATCCAGTTCAGGGAGCTGTTGGCTCCGCTCTGGCGTAAACCTGAACAAAGGACAGGGGAGTATCCCCCTTGTACAGCCCCTCCTTCGGGGGGGACCCCTGTATCATTCCAACCCTTTCCTGAAGGTATTTAAGGGCTTACCTGAGGGTGGGTCCCTAGATTCGTCGTAGGACAAGATACAATTCCAACACCACTTCTTCTTCAATCATCTGGGCACTCTGAATTTCCCTGCACTTTGCTCTGGGCATCAAGGCTGCAACCGGGAAGACTCCTGCTGCTCCTAATTTTGACGCCCTGCTCATCTGCCGCAGCGTCGATGCCTGTGCACCATACAGGAACCTTCTAAGGCCTGTGGGCATTCAAGACACCTGAAGGAATGTCCCTTGAAGTGAAGGAGTCACTTCCCTGCATCTGCAGGCACCATAACTAAGCTGACCGGTCTGCTAATCCTGGGCTTCCTCGGACTCCGAAAGGCTCAGGAACACAGGTGCTTGTTCTTCGCATCCCTCGAGGCCTGCCCTGTCCTCTCATCAAGTTCGAGGCCAGTATCCCTCGTCAGAATGGCAGGAATCAAGCCCCTGTGCACTGCGTCGACTTGAAGTTGCAAAGGTTTGTTGGCTTCCTTCCACCAAGATCTTCGGGCTCCAAGTAGCCCCAACCTCAAGCATCTCCAGTGGCCAAGAGCTTCATCCTCACCGCATCTTCTTGCATCGCGGGCTTGCATCTTGGGTGAGCTGCTCAAGGTCCTCTTGTGACTCCAGTGCCTCTGGCCTGTGGGTCCTCTTGAGGACCATATTCTTTGGGTTCCCCTGATTGCTCGGTGCCTGCCCTGACTCCCCTGCTAGTGGTGAGTCTCCCGGACCTTGCTTATCCCGACATTGCACCTTATTCAACTTCCAAGTTGGTTGCAGTTGTCAAGTCTTGTTGGTGCTCCCGCCGGACACCGGCCCCAAAACTCTCGACATCTGACAGTTTTTTTCCGGCTCCCGGTCATACTCCTCGTCACCTGCTCCACACAGCTGCAGTTTCAAGGTCACCGTCAGCTTCCCTGCAACACCCGACATCGATGGGCATTCATCTTCCATGCTTCCTGGTCACTCCTGAATGGCATAGACTCTGTCCCCTCTGCTTGCAGGTTCTTCATATCTTGAATCCACCTTTGGGTTCCACCGGACACTTTCACCTTATGCAGCAGTGGCATCTTTCTGATGTCCTCCAATGGGTTCGACAGAGGTTTGCGACGCCACTTCACACTTATTCCCCAGGCTTCCCTGTTGTAGTTATCCTGGTTCCTAGGTAATCCACAGGTGGGGTAGCTCTCCAACCTTCTGTCTTCCACAGGGTTTGTTCAGGGTCTGCTGGGAAGGGTTCTTCTTTAAAATTGCAACTGCGATGTACCAATTGACTTCAATTTATCCCAAGGTCATGTTTCCCTCTACACGTGGCCTCCTTGGGGTTCCTGGTTACTTACTTTGCAAGGTTCCTGGGGTACCCGGTACTTCTACGTCTTCTGGGTATAGTCTTGACTCGAGTCGTGGTTCGCATACGACGATTTTAGCATATGGTTTGGTGTCCTCCTGGTGACCACTGTGTATTTGGTGCTACTTACCTATTCCTATTGAAAAGTATTGTGTGCATTGTGTATATCTCCAGATAGGAGATATTTGTATATGTTACCGAGAGTCTTATAATAAATACATATTTTTATAAATACACTGTGTGGTTCTTTTTCACTTAATCTATACCTATGAGATTATGTTATGGTAAAACAAGCAGCTTTACATTCCTTCTGGACTACGCCTGAAGGCTGCTCTCCACAGCTACCATTTAGAGAGATTTCTAAGGTTGTCTAAGACCACTAAAATCACTGTACGGGTTGTCTGAATTGGTGCAAGGTGCACACTTACATAAGTATACACCATATACCAAGCCAGCATCTCACATGCATGGACTTCTGTATTGCTAGTACATTGGGTTTGTATGAAAGTATCAATACAAAAAGATCCCAGTACCCTGGACGTGGACAAGCATTTGTCTAAAAAGGCATTCCTTTGTGTTGGAAAATATACCATTAGATTCCAAACCACCCACCTACTCTACATTGAGTTAGGTGTGTTCTTCACGTGCCTATCCGTCCAAAACAAATCATTATTTATAATTTTTAACCATGAAAGAGGGAGAATCCAAACTGCTTTCAACAGCCATGTCCTCTCATACCAGCTGGAAGAGGAAAAGACTCTCAGTCTAATCGTCGATTGTCTCATCAATCTGCAAAGGATATATACATTGTTGCCAGTGTTTAAAAGGAAAACATCCTCTGTTTATCAAGCATAACTAGGTGATAAACGCGACTCACTCTACTTTATACATAAAACACAGGGATGTATCACACCTTTCTAGAAGCCAACTGCTCACATACAGATAGATCACATTCACTCGCAGCCCGTGTTTTACCAAAGCCGTTTACGAATATCATAAAAACACACACGCGCTAAGTATAGCGCACTATAGAAAGTGTGAAAGCTTAAAGGTCTCTTTATAACTGCCCCCAGCTCCTCACTGTGATTGTGTAATAGCGGGACTCTATTCTGCTCGACCGCCGATCCCACGCGCACATACCAAATGTAGCGCAAGCAGTCTTTCGGCATTTGAGAAGTCTTACAAACCGCCCCCAACTCCTCACCGTATGTGTGATACTCAAGGACCGTAATTCATCCCAGGAACAGTGGGTTGCGTGTCTGGTCGATTTTTAACCAAATCTCGCTCCACCCAATCCCTCTCAGTCACATGATAATACACGTGACCCGGGGAGCTAGTGTGGGCGCCATCTTGTAGTGGTGTGCTCACACTGTATTATCACCATAGTCCATAATATGTTACTTCGCGAACCCTCTAAAGATTTGGGGAACATCTATATTCTCGAGAATTCATTAAAAGTGTTCATAGCACCAAATCATTTGGGGAAGATTTTACAAGGGTTCATAACAAATTATCGGGGCTGCATGCAAACCCTCACGCCTAATGTGTCTGATTTTATCGCAAAGTATAAACAATGCCATGAGGCATGCTGCAGTCATCAAATTATTTTACTGACTCAAATGTCATCTTTTTTCGTAGAAAACTTTTAGTGAAACTTTATCAGTATAGTAAACCCTTGTCACGGATTGATCCTTCTTTTATAAGATTGTTACTCTCAAAGGCAGGGCAACAGCCACACTACTCCCACCGCCTTCATATGGTTTTATCTATATTTGTGTTTATTGTATTACCACTCAGGATTCAAACACAAGATAGATTTAGGTTTGAACAAATAATGACTATTGATGAACACCAAAGTAGGCCGCATAGAGTCCAATTCTGACCTGTCGGACACAGAACGTAGTTCTCTACTTTAGACTATTTAACTCTGTTCCATTCAATAATTTCGTTCAGCCCCCGGGTGTCACTTCCTTCTCTGAAAATCAATCTTGCCTCCTTAGCCAACAGTACTGCTTCAATATTGGAGGGATTGCCCTTGATTCTTTCAAACACCGTCCACGTGAATCCATGTTTCTCCAAGAAACAGTGCTGAACCAATTTGGTTGTCAGTTTGCCTACCTTTATTGTGCTTATGTGTTCCTGAATACGGTCCTTTATTTTCCGTGATGTAAGGCCAATATATTGGAGGCCACAACTGCACAGTAGTCTGTAAACCACATTAGTAGTATTGCAGTTACTGAAGTGGTTAAGAAACCACTCCTTGCCCGATGCCAAAGTAACACTATTGCATTTCCTCGTAAGTGGGCACACAGAGCACGACCCACAAGGATGGTGCCAATTTGGGATGCATGTAAGTTCATTTCTAGGTACTGCCCGATCACGAGTATGGACAAGCTTGTCCTTAAGATTGCTAGATCGTTTAAAGGCAAATCTTGGTGGTGGCATAGAGAAGGTAGTACTGGATAGGATATTCCAATGTTTCCTTATGGATTGCCTAATTTTAGTTGCCATAGGATCAAAGGTCATGACCACTGGCAGGCAATCCTCTCTTTCTCTACTAGTATGTTCCAATAAAGCACTGCGCGGTGTATTAGGCGCCCTTTTCCTAGCATTTTTAACCCCTTCGCTGCTGATGACGAGCTCAGCTCGTCATCAGCCACGGTGGTCGTGTGCGGATGACGAGCTGAGCTCGTCATGTAAAGCTGCTTTTCGTAATTTGCCGCACACAGCGGGAAAAGCCGCCGCAGCGATGCGGTTAACCACCTTCCGAGGGTAGTTTCGATGTTCAAGTTTCTCGGTTAAAGTGAGTGACTGTTCAAGGAAAACATCAGTGGCAGAGCAGTTCCTTCTGTACCTAAGGAATTGGCCCACCGGGAGATTATCCCGGAGGGCCCTCGGATGGTATGAATTGTATAGGAGTAGTGAATTCCTGTCAGTCAATTTTTGGTGTACTCGAGTACTGAGATCATCATTAGGTCCTGCGACACTTTCCAAGTCCAGATACGTAGCATTAGTATGGCTGTTTGTCCAAGTGAATTTCAGACACTGATCCTGCTGGTTCAACCAGGACAGGAACTCAAGCAAGGAGTCCTCAGAACCTGTCCAAATGCAGAGCACGTCGTCAATATATCTCGTCCAGAGGTAAATATTCCTCTGGAAGGGATTGATGTTAACGGGTAGACGATGTGCTCCTCAAATTGACCCACATGTATACATGCCAAACTGGGGGCCATAGTGGACCCCATGGAAGTACCAGAGATCTGCAAGTAGAGCTGTTCCTTATAGCAAAAATAATTCCTGGTCAAGGCCAACTCCACACATTCCATGACAAACGATTGTGGAGGGCCATAGAAACACTCGAGATCCCCCAGGGCGCGCGCTGCTGCCACCAGCGTCGCGTCCTGAGGAATACTCGTATACAAAGATTCGATATCAATTGTGACCAGAAATTGTTTTTCTGGGTCAAACAGAGCAGTGTCCAAGATGTTCAAAACATCGGTAGTGTCCTTAACAAAGGATCGCTGGTTAACCACCGATTCGCGGAGGAAATAGTCCGCATACTGGGAAAGGGGTTAGAGGACCGATTGGATCCCCGATACAATGGGCCTACCGGGTGGTGGACGGGCAGGTTTATGAATCTTTGGCAAGATATAGAAAGCAGGGGTCCTGGGAGCTTCATTTACCAAGAACTCCGCTTCTTTAACGGAGATCCATTTGTATGTCTTGGCTCTACTCACCATCTCATGGATGGTTTGTAAAAGGCCATGAACCGGGTCCCTGTTGAGAGGTCTATAGTTCGTGCGTACGCTGAACAAGCGCTGTACCTCTGCGTCATAGTCTTGTGTGTTAAGAATCACAACCGCACCCCCTTTGTCGGCCGGCTTGATGATGAGTGACACATTGTCCTACAAACCCTTGATTGCATCCCAATCTTCTTTAGTCATATTAGTATGTTTTGATTTTCCTGGGACTTCTCAAATGTTGCAATGTCCTGGAGGACTTTCTCCTCAAATACGGCCACCTCAGGACCCACTGACGTGGCTGGTGGACAGAAGGTGGAAGGTTTTTTCAGATTAGTACCACGAAATGGATCTGTATTCTCTTCCTTGTCAGCAAAAAACTTTTTTAATTTGATCTTCGGAACTGTTTCATGAAATTCAACGCAGCACTTGAATGAGTCGTGTTTTGGCGTGGGCACAAACCCAAGGCCTTTGTTGAGCACTCTTTCCTCACTGGGTGTTAAAGTGTGGTCGGATAAATTTACCACAATACTTTCCCTTAATTCGGTGTGCGTCCCCGACTACGGGTCACCCTGGGTGAGTAGGTCTGCCATTGGGGTTGGGGGTTTTGGGGGTTGCCTCTCCCTCTGCCTCTTCCTGGGGCCCCTCTTCCCTTGTTGTGATTCGTTCTCTGGCCCTGCCCTAAAAAAGAACGTAAATGGGCACCTAGATCTTCGTTCTGCGGTCCTGCTGGTTAAACCTCACCCTATTGCCCTGCTGGGGTTCCTCCTCTTCCTTGCTTGATGTATTCTCAAACGTCCAATTGTTTGGTGTGCGCCTGGACTGTAGTCTACCACCCCTCCCTCTCTGACGTGATCTTACACCATGTTGTTCTGGAGCTTGTTGGTAGTACTCCTCTTTTACATAAGGGAAAGCCCACTTGTGTGAGTACTTTTCCAAATTACGGGTCAAGCCCTTGATTTTTTGATTGACCATATAGTTTTTATAATCTGTAAGGTCTTCCTGAATCCTCTGGTACTGCTCCTTGGTGTCCACCAAAGTCGTGTCTTTTTCTATAGTTTCTTCCAAATCAAGGATCTCTTTTAAGAGGTCCTCGCTCAAGCGTTGCGCAGTGCTAATTATTAAGATCAACCAGTCTCTGGTACATTTGTTAGCAATAAAACTCCAGTCGAGTCTAAACTTGCTATCGTCAAGGAATATTCGTGGCTCAATTCTGACCAACAGGCTCGCCCGTGCTACTCCAGCTGTATAATATTCAGTCATCAATGCACCATGCAAAGCAACCCTCACTTTTTTTTCTTTAATGTAGTTAATATCTCCCATTCTTCTCTTGCAGTAGTAGTCCCCTGTAAAGGGGCACCAGGAAATAACGATGGACCTGACAAAATTGCTACTATTTGTTCATCTGTAAATGCCAGGCAGTTTTTATCTTGAAACAACCTTATGTGGCCTGCCAAATATTAGGCGGCACTTAGTGTCAGCCCGACTTAATAGATTAGGCAAAGTGCTCACACACAATACAGTGAAGCTACCAATCTGTTTAGTGTGAGAACGAAGAACCGAGTGGTCCAAAGTTTAGAGAAGGCCTCCAATAAAAAGGAATCTCCCAAGATTCTTGTAAAAACAAGCTCTCACGGCTGAGCCGCCGTACAACACATGCAATACAACAAGGAGCCAAGAGGGAAATAAGGATACCGTAGGGATAGCCCTCCACTCAATAAGCATCAATACAAAAAGATCCCAGTACCCTAGACGTGGACTAGCATTTGTCTAAAAAGGCATTCCTTTGTGTTGGAAAATATACCATTAGATTCCAAACCACCCACCTACTCTACATTGAGTTAGGCGTGTTCTTCACGTGCCTATCCGTCCAAAACAAATCATTATTTTTAATTTTTAACCATAAAAGAGGGAGAATCCAAACTGCTTTCAACTCGACACAACCACCTATGACTGCTCAACTGAAACAGCATGTGGTCCCACAGATGTTTACCAATTTCTTGTTTTTGTCTTGCACCTGTCTTTTTTGCACACAAGTTCAAGTTTTTATTTATGATTTGGAACTCGTAAGAGGTCCACATAACATTTGCAACAACATAACAATACTAATGTATAAAATAGTTCCATTATTACACAATAGAGATAGCAGACATATTAATACAGATCCAAAAAGCAATTAAAAAAGTAAAAAATTCTTGAACAAAACATTTCATTGGGGGGATTAAGGATAGCTTCAACAAAGGCACTGGCAGATAAAATACCAAGTTTTAAGCAAATTGGTCTTACCCACTTACGACGGGAGTTTGACAGGGCCGGACATATAAACAAGACATGAGAAAGGTCTTGGATCGAATTGTTACACAGAGTACACTTGTTAGAGGAACCGTACCACTTGGATAAAAGGTTATTTAAAGGTAACATATCTTGCCTTATTAAGAACCAGAAACAACGGATGCCGTGGGGAAGATTCCAAGAAACATAGAATTGCATGGTTTTAAAAGCATAGGAATTAATCACCGGCACACCACCTTTCTTTAACCTTAACTGGTCCCTATCCAACGAGAAGCTTAACTTCCACGTAGCTAATTTTAAAGATGACTTTAACGGATATATAGATAATGAAAAAAAGAGTAGATTCCTCCAATTGCAAAAACGAGACCGCCTTTCTAAAGTTTCTTACAATTGGAGAAAACTCTTTTAAGGGACCCAATAATTACTTTTGAATAAGGTGTCTTAATGTGGCTGGTTCACATTTAGCTAGGTAAAAAATCCATCTTACTATCCCTGAACTCAGCTACTTCTCATGCCAAATTCAAGCTTAAGAGAGGCCACTGAACAGGCAGAATTTACAGAAGTTAGTTGCCGCAAGAGTCTGCCTTCAATAGTATGAAGAAAACCCCAATGACTCACATCAATAAGTTCAATACCGTAAAGTAGTGAAGCAGGGATTTTTGCACGGAAAGCTTCTAGCAAATAGGGAAAATGCCGTTTATGTGGCTTTGTAGAGTGCATTTAAGCCCTTACCCTGCATCAGAGCCTTGCGCATATTATTCTCAATATGGGCCTTGTCACTCATATTACCACATATTTTCCCTAAAAACATAAAGGATTTCACAATTTCTAACTTATGGCCACCTATTGACCATATGAAATTCCCATGAGAGTGTCTTTTCTTTCCCGTCATACACATGACTTTACTTTTAGAGATGTTTATCTGTAAAAAGTGCGCCTCTGCAAAGACATGTAATGCATGCAGACGATTGTTCAAACCTTTCGGCGTCAAATCGAACAACAAAATGTCGTCAGCATACATTAAACATGCGATAGCTATATCCCCCAATACAGGAGCGATACCACTACTCAAAGATAACACTTGAGGGAGATCGTAAACGTAAAGGGAGAATAATAAAGGGGCCAACAGACATCCCTGTTTGAGACCATTAGAGGAGGGGATGGCGTGCGACAGGCCTCTTTCCCTTCCCATCATTATTCTGCACCAGGTATCTGTATGGAGGTCCTGTACTAAATCTAACAGTAAAGGTGGCATGCCTAAAGACGACAGTTTCCTCCACAGCAAGGGGCGGTCAACTTTATCGAAAGCTGTGGAGAAATCTATGAAGGCCGCATATACTCTTCCACCCCGGACCCTGATGTATTTATCCATTATCACATGTAAAGCTGTTAAATTATCCATAGTGCCATGGCCTTTACGGAAACCCGTTTGCTCAAGAGGGAGAATGTTACTCCGATCCACCCATTCAGTTAACAATTTCAAAAGACATTTAGCAAAAACTTTGCCAACGGCGTCCAGAAGGGCAATCTGGCGGTAATTTTGAGGAAAAAGCAGATCACCCTTCTTGAAAAGGGGGACCAAAATACTCCCTTTCCAAGAGGGAAGAACTGACCTACTCGAAAAGCAGTGTGCAAATACTGGAAAGAGGATTTTACTCCATTTTAAGCTACTCTGCTTTAAGATGGAAGTAGGCAGCTCGTCTGGACCCATAGCCCCCGACGAACGCATTTCCCTTCTGGCCAGTGCAATCGACTTTTCCGAAGGGGGTTCCTCCTGGGCCAAATGGACCACATTAAAACTTCCCGGGGGAAAAGATTCACCAATACTTGCATAAAGATTTTTAATATGCTCTACCCAGGTTCGTTCCTCAATAGGGATAGGGGAGGGACTCGACCTTACACCACAACCCTTACCTATTAGAGACCAGAACGTTCTCGCTTGGCCGTAAAATGTTGCCTCCCTCAGTTGTATCCATAGTTGGTCCTCCCTATCTTTGCGTAATCTGAGCTTCAACCTTTTCCTTCTCCTTTTTAATAAAGCTATCCTTTGTGTTCTTTCAGGTAGAATGTTCAAATATTGGTCCCTTACCAATTTATTTATTTCTTTATTTAATAAGCGAATGGAGCAGGGAGGAGGGATTGGAAGCCTATTTCTTTTAGGATGTCTGGCTAAGGAGGTCACTTCCACCAATAGATCAGAAAAACGTTCAATTTCAGCACCATCCCATTTAACCAAATCGGATATTGCAACGTCAAGGATGCTCTCCAGCCCACTAAGGGCCTTTATATCCCAATAGCATCTCCCCGATGAACCACCAAAGCTGACCAAGTCCCTGTTTAGCGACCAACGGTCAGACACAGGAGGTGAAATATTTAATGAGATGGCCAAAGTAGTATGGTCGCTGAAACACGTTTTAGAGATCACAAGATCATTCAATAAAATGAAAGCAGAATTATCCACTATTACGTAGTCCACTATTGATTCTCCCTGATATGATTCATGTGTAAAATTTGCCAGAGAATCCGAAGGAAGTCTTCCATTCACCACGATCCCATCCATCTCAAATACTTCTTCCAGAAGCAGTTTCCCTCTTTTATTTGTTTTAATGTTCCCACGCAGAACAGCTTGGGGAATGTGCAGAGATTCTTCCCTATATTTGTTCATGAATAGAGACAAACTTAAATTAGAAATTTTACAATTAAAATCTCCTACCAATATTATGTAAGCGGACGGGATTTTCTCTCTGACTTTCTTAGCATAGGAGAAAACCTTCTTCAGAATAGGATTAAAACATTCGTCGGGTGGAATATACACATTAATCAAGACAATAGGAGTGGAAATTTCCACATTGCCCAGACAAAATAATGTTACACCCTGAAATAGATTACAGGGATCCAGAAAATGGGAAAAGGTCCATTTTATCCGGTTTGATAGACAGCAGGCAATACCCCCTCTTACATGGCCTCTAGAAGAAGAGGAGGCTTTACCCTCCAAAACAATGTAGTCGCTTCCCACAACAAGATTCTCAGTGCGCCACGTCTCTTGGAGACAGATCACACAGGCCTCAGAAGAGAGGAGGAACTCAATTTTTTCAGAGTTATTCTTTAAACCTGCCGCATTCCAAGACAGAATTTTTAGAATGCTGCTAAAGATCAGGTTGCATTTCCTGATTAGTTGTGGGTTTCCTCGCGAGGACACCCGGCAGCCAATTCCAACGGGAGCTCTCATCATCATTCTTACTTCGTACCGGTAGAGGGGGTGGGTTAATTTCAGATTCACAACGAATATTTTTAGATAAGAAAATTTTTAAGTCATTGTAGTCATCAAAACGTTCTTTCCTACCCAGAGCTATAGGGAAAAGAGGGACAGGAGAGCATACCCCCTTTGAGGATTTAGATGGTCTATCCTTCAAGAAGTTCCCCCAGAAAGGCGTGACATCAATCCCCCTACTCTGAAAACTCTCAGAACGCTGGAGAATCAGATTTACAATGAGCTTAGAGTGAAACTTTGCCCTCGTTAAGAATCCTCCCTCTGTTTTCAAAATAAAAATCAGATCTATATCCGAAGATTGGATTAATTCCAATTTCCGGACTCCTGAAAGCACTTAAGAAGAGCGGCTCTATTCAAAATACAGTCCGCCTCAAACAGGGGAGAGAAATCAAGGATAAATGTATTTATATTTTCCTCTTTCCTAAGATCTATAGATCTGCTTGTGTTCCCTACACCTGCCGTCAAGCCAGAGAAAGACCTAGCTAAGGGGTTAAGGACTGACAAGCCCATATCAAAGGGTTTATTAATAGTTACCCCCTGATGACCCGCCCTGAATGGCTCCCCCTTATCAAAATGAAACCCCCCCTTTACAACGTTAGAAACAATAGAGACAGGCTTAGAGACCAGTAGAGGAGAGGCTGGTATTTTTATAGGTGGAATAGACATTATTTCCAAAGGGGGAAGTAGAGGAGAATCTTGAGTTACTTTTATATCCCCTAACATATTTTTAGAACGAATTGGGAGTTCCTCAGAAACCTCTTCTTTAGATGAAGTTTCCTGCTGGGCTTCAAAGAAGATTTTCCTCCGCCTATTTTTTTCAATCCTGCGGATTAACTTTCTGTTATTTCTTCCCTTCTTATTTAATTTCCCAATTTTTCCTTTTTACCACTAACAGCCGCTTCCAAAACCACCTTATCTTCCTTACCACTCTGTTGGTTAAAAATCGCAAAACACTCCTTTTCCTGCTTCACAGTCAAGGCAGCCGGAACTACAACTATAGGACTATCGTGCTCCACCACACAGTTGGAGGCAAGTATATTTATAGGAGAAACCGACTTTTCCCCAACTACAGTAACTTGGGGGACAACGGTAGCAGCAGCTCCACTCTCTGGTAATATATTATTCGTCACATCCCCCTCCGTGGGGCTAATTCCTAAATTTGAGGGAGGGACCTTCTCCTGACGATTATTCAATAGGACTTTTAGGATTTGCGTTACCGTTTCCAGAACACAATCCGAACCCCCAACAAATTTTTCCAATAAAGATAAGATGGAAGAAAGCAGGCATTCCAGTGAAAACAAAGACTCGGAGACAGGTTTATCAGATCTAACAGGGTTAGAGACATCTAGGCCTGTTATGTTAAGATCGGGGCTTAATGATGTGCTGTTAAGGTGTGATTTATTGAAAGGCGTACTGCTATACAGTTGGAGGCCAGAAGGGACAAATGTTGCCGGAGTTTTTGCCAGATTGGAAATCCTGCTAGACTCATTGGCAACATACCGGTTACAGAGCTCCAAGTCTATTTCGGAGGATACAGATTTATTACTTTCCTCTCCTCCCTGAACTAATAAACTAGGGGAAGTTTTTTGGCAGGACCCTCTGGGACAATGTTTTAAAAGATGCTCAATAGAATTAGAGCGGGGATTATGAACCAAGGCCTTCGCACTTTTAGGATTATTCTCACGGGTGCAATGGAGATTAGAAGGGAGAGAATCAATCTCTACTGCTTCATTTATCTGGCTTATGACCTCTTCTTTTTTGTTTGATCCCAATAATCTCTCAGAATCGCAAAGGTCCTTTGAAGGGGATAGATCTAACACATCCTTACTAATTTCGGCCTTATCATTCGGTTTGGGACTCGCCATTATAGCTTTCTTCGATCCCCGTTCCCAGAGACTGAACAGCTGGCAATTTCCCTTTAAGTGTGTTGTAATACCATCCTTATTTCTAAGTGGATTGGATTTAGTTTTAGAGCAGGCTCTACCCAGCAAAATTCTACCAGACCGTAGCTTTTTGGCGGTCATTCTTATACGTGAACCTGAATACTCCTAAATACAGTACAACCCAAATAGAACTTTCAACAAATCAAATACTAAGTATCAAAACCGCCAGATGATCAAATAAATATAGGTTAGGGGGTAAGCCCAGATCCAGCCTACTTCGGCCTCTGAGGGCCCGGTCTTTGCCCGGGCTTCGCCCCGGGCTAAATCCCGCGCGCATCTCGCGTCGCGGGATTAGGAAGGAGATTAAGTCACTGCAGGCGGGGGGCGGGAACGCCGAGGGAAGAGGGCAGCAGCTGTGTAGCAGAGAGCCTGCTGGACCTCGCAGTCCCTTGGCGTCTAGGGCTGTCAGAACACTCTCCCCCTTTCAGAACCCGCACAAGGCAGCAAAAGGTGACGGCTGCAATGAAATCCCACGATGTCCTCTGTTCGCAATCCACAAAGAGTATGGCTCAGTAACGGCAGCAGTCTGTGAGCGGCACCCGCAAAGCGGGGGCCGAGAGAGGTTATCAAGTGTCTGGCCGGGGGGCGGGAACGCCGAGGGAAGAGGCAGCAGCTGTGTAGCAGAGAGCCTGCTGGACCTCGCAGTCCCTCGGCGTCTAGGGCAGTCAGAACACTCTCCCCCTTTCAGAACCCGCACAAGGCAGCAAAAGGTGACAGCTGCAATGAAATCCCACGACGTCCTCTGTTCGCAATCCACAAAGAGTATGGCTCAGTAACGGCAGCAGTCTGTGAGCGACAGGTGGAGGTACTTAAATAGAGGCAGCTGGGGGGTTACCGGTTACCGGTTCTCAAGCTGTCAGGAAGGGGTGAAGTCACGAATTATACCCCCCCTGCGCACTCCCTGTGCCCCCCTGTGCAAAGGGTGTGCAAATAATGTGCACCTGCGCCCCTGTGCCCTCATGTGTCGAGCACAGGCACGGGGGTTGGGGCTTAGGAGCACAGAGATTTCAGCGGTGCTATGGCAGCTCTTTGCTGCGATGTGCTCACCGCGATGTGCTCACCGTTTCCGATGCCGTCCTCGCTGCTGCCGTGCTTCCGTCCTTGTCCTTGTCCTTGGCCCCCAATCCACCCTCTGGCTCTCTGGGTGTCGGCAGTGGAAGGCTACGGCCGCGGGAGGCTACAATGCTGCAGTGCTGAGCGGGCCAGCTGTCTCTGTTGCCTCTGTCGACAACGCCGGCTCGTTCACTCGCTGCTCCGTGCGCTCTGTGCTCTGCTGCGTGCTCTGCGCTGCTCCGTATCCGATCTCTATCCGTTCTAGTACAAACTTTTTGCACACAACACGTATGGTTTTACTTTTGGACACTTTATTCTGAAGAGGAATGGCAACCAATGATGAGAAAGGGGCAAGAAATTGGTAAACATCTGCCAAGGGCCCCGAGGGTGTTCTCCCGTGAGGTGCCTTCCTCTTCACCACACATTTTTTCATGTTTGTTTTGTTCTAAGTGTGGGACCACATACTGTTTCAGTTGAGCAGTCATAGGTGGTTGTGTCGAGTTGAAAAAGCAGTTTGGATTCTCCCTCTTTTATGGTTAAAAATTTAAAATAATGATTTGTTTTGGAAAGATAGGCACGTGAAGAACACGCCTAACTCAATGTAGAGTAATTGGGTGGTTTGGAATCTAATGGTATATTTTCCAACACAAAGGAATGCCTTTTTAGACAAATGCTAGTGCACGTCCAGGGTACCGAGATCTTTTTGTATTGATGCTTATTGAGTGGAGGGCTATCCCTACGGTATCCTTATTTCCCTCTTGGCTCCTTGTTGTATTGCATGTGTTGTACGGCGGCTCAGCCGTGAGAGCTTGTTTTTACAAGAATCTTGGGAGTTTCCTTTTTATTGGAGGCCTTCTCTAACCTTTGGACCACTCGGTTCTTCGTTCTCACACTAAACAGATTGGTAGCTTCACTTTATTGTGTGTGAGCACTTTGCCTAATCTATTAAATCGGGCTGACACTAAGTGCCGCCTTATATTTGGTAGGCCACATAAGGTTGTTTCAAATGGATAAAAACTGCCTGGCATTTACAGATGAACAAATAGCAGCAATTTTGTCAGGTCCATCGTTATTTCCTGGTGCCCCTTTACGGGGGACTACTACTTCAAGAGAAGAATGGGAGAAATTAACTACATTAAATAAAAAACAAGTGAGGGTTGCTTTGCATGGTGCATTGATGACTGAATATTATACAGCTGGAGTAGCACTGGCGAGCCTGTTGGTCAGAATTGAGCCACGAATATTCCTTGACGATAGCAAGTTTAGACTCGACTGGAGTTTTATTGCTAACAAATGTACCAGAGACTGGTTGATCTTAATAATTAGCACTGCGCATTGCTTGAGCGAGGACCTCTTTAAAGAGATCCTTGATTTGGAAGAAACTATAGCAAAAGACACGACTTTGGTGGACACCAAGGAGCAGTTACAGAGGATTCAGGAAGACTTTACAGATTATAAAAACTATATGGTCAATCAAAAAATCAAGGGCTTGACCCGTAATTTGGAAAAGTACTCACACGAGTGGGCTTTCCCTTATGTAAAATAGGAGTACTACCAACAAGCTCCAGAACAACAGGGTGTAGGATCACTTCAGAGAGGGAGGTGTGGTAGACTACAGTCCAGGCGCACACCAAACAATTGGACTTTTGAGAATACATCAAGCGAGGAAGAGGAGGAACCCCAGCAATAGGGTGAGGTAAGCATGGGCGAATTTTGCGGATCTCGCGTTCGCGAATTTTGCGGATTTGCGAACTCGCAATCCGCAAAATCCGCGAATTCCCGCGAATTTGCGGATTTTTTTTTTGTGTTCGCCCGTGTTTCTACCAGTTCGCGAGGGTTTTTACAATTTCGCAATTTGCGAACTTACCTGTCGGGTCGCAAGTTTTGCGAACTTGTTGTTTCTACGTGTCCAGCCTGTTTGGGACACTCTTCTTCATCACTGCCACTCTCTGTCACCACTGCCACTCTCTGACTACTCATGCCACCCTCTGGCCCACCCATGCCACCCTCTGTTTCATCACCACATCCTCTGGTTGTCCAGTGTACATTATTTTCGGCAAAGCAAAGCACACCTTCCCTGCCTCAAGTGACCTGAATTAATTTGGGGCTGATTAATGTGTCACAGAATATTTTTTTAGCTGGCACCTGCTTCCTTAGTGCGCCCTGATTAGTGATCTTTTGCACTTGCTAAGTGCTTTCATTGTTGCAAAATTAGTTACAACACCTGCCCTGCCCCAACTGACAATAATGAATTAGGGGCTGATTAATGGATTTTAACTTCCAGCCTGGCTCCTGCTTGTCTCCCTTCGCTGTAATTCAGGACCTTTGTGGCATATGTGTAACTATTCTGAGGTTCAGAGCAGGGTCACATAATAGTTGCAACTGGCAACTGAACTCTGGAGGGGCCCCTCAGGAAGCACTACAGGAAATGGCTACTAATGATGAGCCTGAACTTTTGAACCTGGCAAGTAGTTTCAGTTTTGCTAAGATCGTATTTCTGCAATTTAGCACTTATTCGCGGGGCGCGAAGTTGTACTGGGAAGCCGCGAACTCATGCGAACAGTGCGAGCAAAATCCGCTGCTCGCGGATTTGCGGATTTTGCGGGAGATTCGCGAATCTCGCGGATTGCGGATTTCCCGAAAATCCGCAAAATCCGCGAGCGAAACGGATTTTCCGCCCATACCTAGGGTGAGGTTTAACCAGCAGGACCGCCAGAACGAAGATCTAGGTGCCCTTTTACGTTCTTTTTTAGGGCAGGGCCAAAGAACGAACCACAACAGGGGAAGAGGGGCCCCAGGAAGAGGCAGAGGGAGAGGCAACCCCCAAAACCCCCAAACCCAATGGCAGACCTACTCACCCAGGGTGACCCGCAGTCGGGGACGCACACCGAATTAAGGGAAAGTATTGTGGTAAATTTGTCCGACCACATTTTAACACCCAGTGAGGAAAGAGTGCTCAACAAAGGCCTTGGGTTCGTGCCCACGCCAAAACACGACTCATTCAAGTGTTTTGGCGTGTATATTTTCCAACACAAAGAAATGCCTTTTTAGACAAATGCTAGTCCACGTCCAGGGTACTGGGATCTTTTTGTATGGATGCTTATTGAGTGGAGGGCTATCCCTACGGTATCCTTATTTCCCTCTTGGCTCCTTGTTGTATTGCCTTTGTATGAAAGTAAACTGTGATTCAACCGTCAGGACTTGTTGGGGAGAAGACCCTTCTGAATTGCCACCAAGATGGCGATAGGGGAGTAATCTGACAGAGCAGCCACCCCAATTTCGGCCTCAACTTTGGCCCAGGTCATATGTGGGGAGGTCAGGAAAAAGTCTATTCTAGCATATGTCTGGTGCACGGCCGATTGGAAAGTGAATCTCATTGTGTCGGGGGTTCGCTGGCGCCATACGTCTACCAGTCCCACCTTATCCAGCCATGCTCTTGTAACACCCGAGAGTGACCCAGACCTCCCAGCCTTCTCTATCGATCTATCCATTTGGGGGTCTTGAGCTATGTTGAAATCCCCCTGATTATTGTATCCTCGTCCGTGGACTTCAAGACTACCTCTAGTGTATTCCTAATAAACGATTCTGAAGAGTCATTGGGGGTGTATAGTGATGCAATTGTACATGTATGATTTGTAAGTCCCACCCTTAGGGACATCAATCTACCTGGAATTTCAGCTTGAGTTGAGAGGATCTTACCCTGAAAGTGTGTTGCTAACAGGATGGCGACCCCCGCCCTCTTCCCAGCCATTGACGAGAAGTACTGGCGATCAAACCACAGAGACCTTTCGAGTCAGGGCGGGTTAATTGTGTTTCTTGTAATAGGCAGATCTCGCTGCCATACTCCCTAAGGAGCATATGCAGTCCCAGTCGCTTCGCTGGGCATTGAGTCCCCGAACATTAAAACTAACTATTTTAATGGGTTGCATGGTGGGGTGTCGAGTCACTTCTGTACGTGTGGCTAGGTGTCCATGGCTCACTAAGGCGGAAATGTGACTGAGCGGAGTGGGAGTCCAGTGGGGAGTGGGTGGGAGCAGTCAGATGTGAAAGGTGGGGGTTCCCTCTGATCTGGCTAGCAGACATCGTACAGAGATCGTCTCACAGCTATGTTATCAGGGGTCCGTGTTTATGGGCTCCAACATGGGGTGTAGTGGGTCAGAGGGGATTAGTGAAACTTCCAATACTATTCTGTACGCTTGACCACAGAAGCGGGGTGTGAGTTGTATTCAAGAGGTTATCGATTGATAGCTTATTGCCACCATAAACATTCCTTAATCCCCCTCCTCATCTCCTGACCATCTGGTCAGTCTTTGTTCTTGTTTGCTATAGCTATTTCCGTGCTTAAACCTGTTCCCTCCAGTTTTCCTTCCCATGAGATTGCATTGCAACAAACAGTATATAAGGACAATGGTTTTTGCATTATGGTTACTTCCTCCCACAACACTTGCGGGTGTTGTTCGGACGCCGTCCTGCTCATCAGTATTTAATAAACTTGGTTTGTTTTACTTCACTCCTGTGCCGATTTCTCTTTTGTTAGTCTTCGGACCCTTGGATGAGAGGGTGACCCTGCACCAGTGTGCCCTCACAGGGGTACATTTCCACAACACTTTGATCAAGAACATCTCAGATGAGAGTGTTGTGGATGATGAAGAGAGCATTGGTAGAGAGTTGAGAGTGTGGAGAAGTGTGGCTCAATGGTTAGAGCAGGCAGACCTCGATGCAGAGCTCTGGCCAGGGACCAGGGTTCGATTCCTGCCTCGGCGGGTCTCGGGCTCATTAATTCCCCTGACCGGATATTCACGCCTCAGTGCCTATTCTGATCATGGGTCCCACGCTGCAACTCTGGGCAATAGCTTGCTTAGTCTCCACAACGGCCCCCACAATGCGAGGGATGCCTGGTCTGCACCATGGGGGTGCCCAGGAGTGGACACTTCACAGGGAAAGCCAGGAAGGGTTCTCTTGCGGTATTCGTACAAGCGCCGGGAAACCCACTGCGGGTAGCTGTGTGCTATACAAGTACAGAAACATTTACATTTACAGAGACATGGTTCCAGTTGTCAAGAGTGATGCAAGAACAGGTAACCCAAGTATGTATGTTGACATCAAGGTGGGTGACAAGGTCTTAAAGTTACTCGTTGATTCTGAAGAACGTGTATCCGTGATCACTCAAACTCTATTCAACAAGGTTTGGCCTAATAGACTGCTGTATTGTATGAAGGACGCAGTATAGGCTTGTGTGGATACATTGATTATGTTCTAGAATTTCAAGGGCGTAGAATTGCTGATAACATTTATGTAGCACACAAAGGGCTAGATATCCCAGGTTGGTTTTGCCAGGGTCTTTTTGGCATGGTTTTAAAAACAGGCACAAGTAACACAAGTGAGCAAGTTTTGGCTATTGGGTATAATCATGATCTAGAAGATCTCATGAACAAATATCCCCATGTGTTCTCTGGTGAATTGGGCAAGAGTAAAGACTTTACACAAAGGATTGTAGTGTAGAAGTGACCAAGACCTGTGAAAAATAAGCTTAGGAAAGTGCCCTTTAGAATTCACTCAGATTTGGAAAAAGAGTTGGACACATTAGGCAAAAAGGGGATTAATGAGCTAGTGGATTCCTCATTGTGGTTGTCACCTTTGGATGCGGCATGTAACATGTCGTTGTTTAAACAAAGAGATCTGGGTTGATGCTCATCCATCGCTCAACATTTCAGAGGAACTGGCTGGATTGAAGGAAGCTAAAAAACAATTCTCAGCTGGATTTAGCCTCAGCTTACCATCAAGTGGAATTGGAAGCTGAATAATGACATCTGAGGGCTTTTGTGTCTCCTTTTTGGACGTACCAATATTGTTGAAAGACGTTTGGATTGGCCTCTGCTACTTCCGTTTTTCAAAGAGTGATGGTGAAAATTCTTAAAGTTGTGCTTGGAATTTCTATTTCTCAGGATGATATCTTGATTTTTTCCCCAGATCGGCCGTCTCATGAGAAGACATTAGATGAGGTGTTGAAAAGCTTTGAAACAAATGGAGTGGTGCTCAGAAGGGACAGGTGAGTTTTCCTTACAGATAAAATCGGGTATTTGGAACACTGCATTACAAGTAAAGGCATTGATCCTAAAACTGCATTGGTTGAAAGTATCACATAAGCTAAACCTCCTGTGGATAACACTGAAGTTGTTGCTTGGCCTGCATGAATGTTACTCGAGCTTCATTCAGAACTATGCAAAGAAATTACAGCCTCTGTCTTGTATGCTGAAGAGAGGAGTTGCATTTGTGTGGAGTGAAGAATGTCAGGAAGTTTTGGAGTGGGTAAAAAAACAATTGTTAGCATCTAAGGTATAGAAGAATTTTGATCCTGATCTCAATTGTGTACTGGCGTTCGATGCAAGCAATGTTGGCTTGAGAGCTGTGTTTACTCAGGTGAAAGTTATGCAGACCAGGACAATTGGTTATGCCTCTCGTGTTTTGTCTGGTACTGAAAAGCAATATTCGGTCATTGAGAGAGAGTTTTTAGTCTGTTGGTGGGCAGTGATCAAGGTCAGTAACTATGTGTGGGGCAAGGATTTTGTGTATCAAACCGATCTTGAATTTGATCTTTTGTTAAAGTTGCAGAGGAATGGTCTGTTCCTCCAATTTAATTGAGAAATTTTATGAATGTAGGTCTACACGAAGGTCATTTAGGCGCTACTATGACAAAAAACGTTTGCAATCATGTTTTTGGTGGCCTGCTATGGATCGCGAGGTTGATCAAATCACCAAGGAGTGCGTCATTTGTTCGAGCTGTGACAAGTCTATGAAAGTAAGAACTCCCTCGTTACGTCTAATTAAGTTTCCCGAGGAACCCCGGGAAAAGGTCAGAATTGACATTGTAGGAACTTTTCACGCATTGGCCAATACTTTGAAATTTGCGCTAGTAATGATGGATTATTACAGTAATTGGCCTGAGGTAAAATTTGTGAGGTGAATTCTAAAGTAGTAGTAGAATTTCTGAAACACGTTTTTTTGAAAGAGGGATTCCCAGCCATGTTAGTATTAAGATAATGGTGTGCAGTTGGTTGCCAATGAAGTGGAGGTATTTTTGGAAGCTAGTGGTGTGAAGCATCTTAAGAGTTCGCTGTATCATCCCCAAACAAATGAGCTGTTTGAGTGGATGAATAGAGTGTTGGGGGAACACATTCAGAGGGCTATAACCAATACGTGTGTTGTTGTGAATGCTGTAAGGAGTATGCTATAGTTTTATCGTACCACTCCTCATCCGATAGGTGTTTCACCATTTGAATTACTACGTGGAAGAAGGGCTGCCACTTGTTTTTGCCCGGGGTATGGATGAATAAGTGGGTGAAAGTGAATAAGGGCAAAGCCTCGGATGTTGAAGTCAGGGCTAGAGTAAGCAAAGTGCAGTGGAACAGAAAAAATACTTTGAAGAAAGAAACAGGGCCAAACTGTTAGATATCAAGGTGGGAGGA
Source organism: Lissotriton vulgaris (assembly GCF_964263255.1). Taxonomy (NCBI): domain Eukaryota; kingdom Metazoa; phylum Chordata; class Amphibia; order Caudata; family Salamandridae; genus Lissotriton; species Lissotriton vulgaris. The sequence continues at coordinate 634,479,752 of NC_141695.1, forward strand.
ATTGTTTGCGTCTGGAAACCTGAACATGCAGCTAAAGGTGGGAGCAAAGTTGGTGTTCTTGTCAAAGTGGTGGTTGTGAAAGGAGGAAGTGTGGGAGTTCAAGGTGGTCAACTGTGGATTGGGCAAAACGTGTTGAGAATGAAGGATTTTGAGAGGGGTGTGAACAGGGAAGTGGTGAACAGAGAAGAAGAAAGTTCTTATGATCGGAATCTAGGTTTAGAATCTATAGACCAAGAATCTTGGTTGAGGCGTGGGGGTAGGGTGAGGAATTTACCTTTGCGCTTTAAAGAGTGATGCAGCTTTTTATGTTATTTAGGATTGTACCTTTGTGCTTTAGAGAGTGATGTAGCTGTTCATGTTATTTTCTAGTTCATTGTCATATATGTGTTAGTTCTTTAGGTCTCGCAACCTGCGGTGCACTGCGTAGCAGTGCTCACACAAGTCAAGTGAGCTACTGTAATCAAATAACGGGGATTGTGAGGGGGTGTGGCCAAGATGGCGACCGGGACGGACATTGCTGAGTGAGGCTCCCGGCCTGAGTCCCCTGTCCTGACCGTCTAATAGCATTTACCCCCTACAGGCATCCCACAAAACGTGAGCACTTGACACCTGGGCATCGACAGCCGAACCCCGCTGTTTCTTGGGTCGGCGTTGTCCCGCTGCCGCCCTGAGCGAGCCTTCCTTCGCGGTGAGGTCCGGCCCACCATTTTGCTGGACGAACGGAGCGGTGGTCGCTGGAGGCGGCTGTGGGTCCTGTGAGCGGAATGAGTGGGCCCCGGTGTGGCGGCTGTTTGGAAGGTGACAGCGGGGCTGTGAGGAGAGGTCCAGCCTCTCGCGACTCTCCAGCCGCCGAGGAAGCGACCGCGAGTGAGACGCGTCAACGCCGGCTCGCCGAACAAATCAAGCCCCCGGCTGCTGGGCCTGGACCGGAGACCCCGCTGTTTCTTGGGTCGGCGTTGTCCCGCTGCCGCCCTGAGCGAGCCTTCCTTCGCGGTGAGGTCCGGCCCACCATTTTGCTGGACGAACGGGGCGGTGTTCGCTGGAGGCGGCTGTGGGTCCTGTGAGCGGAATGAGCGGGCCCCGGTGTGGCGGCTGATTGGAAAGTGACAGCGGGGCTGTGAGGAGAGGTCCAGCCTCTCGCGACTCTCCAGCCGCCGGCGAAGCGACCGCGAGTGAGACGCGTCAACGCCGGCTTGCCGAACAAATCAAGCCCCCGGCTGCTGGGCCTGGACCGGAGACCTCGCTGTTTCCTTGGTCGGCGCGGTCCCGCAGCCGCCCTGGCCGAGCCTTCCTACGTGGCGAGGTCCAGCCCCTCATTATGCTGGACGAGCAGAGCAATGACCGCTGGAGGCAGCTGTGAATCCTATGTGCGGGGGTGAGCGGACCCCGGTGTGGCGGCTGGTCGGAGAGCAGCGGCGGGGCTGTGAGGAGGGGCCCGACATCTTGCGACTCTACAGCCGCCGAGGGAGGTCACCGCAAGTGGGTCACATCAACGCCGGCTCGCCGAGCAAATCAAGCCCCCGGCTCTTGGGCCCAGACCCGTGTCCAGCTCGGAAGCGACGACATCCCCTGAGGCGGGGGTACCCTGTCTACCTGTGTGGCGCGGTGGCCCGAGCAGCGACGCAGAGTGAACAGCAGCACCCGGTGAGTGAGAGCTTGTCTGGGCCGTGCTGAGCTGCCTGCTGCGCGCCACCCGAACCCCCGGCTTGCAGACCAGGTGTTGCGGCCGCGGGGGGGCACGGCGGAGACTCCGCACAATCTGCTGGTGAGACTACAACGATGGCGGCGCGATAATCCAGTGCCCCCTCCTGATAGCGACTGTGGCCCGGAGACAGCGAGCTTGGAGGAGCTACACTGCGACACGTGGCCCGGTGCAGACACTTGGTACCGGCGACAATCGCAGTGCTGCCCCAGGTAAAGGTGCGTGGGGGCACGAGGACTTGGGAGGAACCGGCTGAGCATCTGGGGGAGCAGTTGTGGGGCACCACTTACCACTGCGCTGTGGACATTGGCACTGGGCACCAGCAAGGAACGACGAGTAAAGCGGCCTACACAGACTCCAACATCTAGATCCGCGGGTTGACCTGCCCCAGCGCTGAGGCGCGACATCTCGGCTCTGGCCCCCCCCCCCGCGGCGGGGAGGGATTTGAGACCCCCAGCGGACAACCTCCCTGGGCATCATGGCTACGCGGCAGCGCAGAGCGGGGCGCACCATCCCGGACATGTTAGGGAAGAGTGCTCCCAAGGGAAACAAAAGTCCATTGCCCTCGGTGCCCCCGAAGGTCACCGCGGGACCGGACGACGAAGGCACCCCCATCACCAAGTCCTTCCTAGAGACTCTCTTCAACACCCTGAGGGAAGACTTCCAGACGCTGAAGCAAGATGTAGCTGGGGAATTCAAGGAGCTACGCAGAGACGTGGATAGCCTAGGGGAGTGAGTGGCCGCGGTGGAGGAGGCCGACCTGTCCAGAGGTGAGGAGATAGTGCAACTGCAACAAGAAGTGGTGCGCCTCAAGGAGCAGCAGGTAGATCTGCAGGCTCACGCGGAAGACCTGGAAAATCGGTCTCGAAGAAATAACATACGGGTCCGGGGCGTGCCACTCAAAACAGAAGGGACGGATGTCACTCTCTTCCTGCAGGGCCTCTTCAGGGACGTTTTGGACGAGGGAGAGGACTTCGAAGTGCGCATTGACAGGGTGGGCCTGGCGCGACACGCGTCTGCCCCCCCACCGGACATCCTAGCATTCCTCCCAGACTTCCAGCTGAAGGAACGCATCTTGCTGGCGGCCCGTAAGAAACAACCCCTCCAGTACCGGGGCCACTCGGTAACACTGTTTCAGGATCTCTCGGCCATAACTCTGCAGAAGAGGAAGACTTTCAAACCAGTCACCGCCTTCCTGCGGGACAAAGGGGTCCCGTACTCGTGGGGCCACCCATTTCGGAAAATCTTTAAATTCAATGGGGCCTTACAGCAGCTCCGATCCCTACAGGACACATGTGCAATTTTGGGGATCACCCTGGACGACAACTCCGAGGGGGGAGGGCGCCGGGAAGCAGTCCTCACCCAGGTCTCCATCATGGACTTCGGACGATGGCTGGCAGCGAGTAAAGAATCGAAGAGGGCCCAAGTGGTCCCTGAAACCGGATCCCCAACTGATGGCACAGGAGCAGGCGGCGGCCATCCAGGAAGTATCCAAAGACACGGCGACGGCGGAATGATCCAGTAGGACACGAAAGGTGCTCCGGAGCACCGGTCTTCGCTACAACTGTGTATGGGGGTTCATTTGCTTCAGGATGAGCGGGTCAGGGGGGATGGGGGGCCGATGGGGTCGCCATCGCCACACACTCCGCACGGAGAAGATTCTGTGGGCCTGAACTACGTTTGGATAGGCCCAAGACTATGGTAAAGTTGGGGCTACAGTTGATGTTGGGAATGGGGGAGGGGGGAGGGGGGAGGAGGGGGGCGATGGGGGGACCACAGTTGGGGTGAGGGGTTGGTCCTTGGGGGGGGAGGGTTGGGGGACATGGGGAGGTTTGCGGGGTGCTGTTGGAGTGGGGGATGGGGGGTGGGACAGGGGGAGGGACTCAGTGTGCCGGGGGGTTTTGTGGGACTGCAAAGCTCCTTGATTCGATGTCAGCTCCATCAGGGGAATGTGCTTCTACTGCTTAAGGCAGGTTTGACTTTCTATGCATTTCTACGGCTCATGGCGTGTTTGACTTCTTGGGATGGAGTCTAGTTTAAAGGTACTAACCCTTAATGTGAAGGGCTTGAACAACCCGATTAAACGTAGGGCTGTGATTTCATACTTGGAGAACTCCGAGGCGGATATGTGCCTATTACAAGAGACCCACCTCCTACCCAAGGATTGGCACAGGATGCGCTCACGCGCCTAACCCAGCAGTTTTTTTCCTCGCTCCCCACAAAGAAAGCAGGGGTGGCTATTTTAGTTTCCAGGCGCTTCTGCGGCAGCGTAGGTGACAAGGCGGGGGAGATCAAGGGTAGGATGCTAGCATACACCTTCCTTTTGGGGAGCCAGTGCTTCACGATTGTCTCCATCTATGCCCCGAACTAAGGGCAAGAAACCTTTTTGAAAAACGCCATCTCAGAGTCACTATCATCTATAAGGTCCTGACGAAAGCTGGAGCAATACTCCATCAAGCTGAAACTAGTTGACCACCCTGCACAGCGCCATAATGTAGTCTCACTCATCTACTACTAGGCGTGCTTTTAATCTTGACACCAACACTAATCTCTATAGGCACTCCCCTTAGTCTAGGTAGTCAATTTTAGTAAGCACTTTTTCTAGAGCACTGCACTCATCTTGTAATTTTCTTTTTCTTTGAGCATGACTGTGGCTCAGCGCGCCGCTCTCCACTCGCACCGCCACGTGAAGATAAGGGCGGTGCATGGAGCGACAGCCGATTCCCATATGATGAAATGCTGCCACAAGGGTGGTCTGATGGGAATTTCTCAGCCCAGTGTGACTCAACACACTCTTCCACACATGCACCTGTGTGATTCTCGTTCACCATTCAGGCCAGCACACCACCTTGGACCTGGTTTTCTCTTTCTATGTATTTACTTGGACTATAGGGGCATGAGCTGACAAGTCGATAAACTATTTCCCCTTTGACCCTCTGCACATTTGGTTTTTTCAGATACCCTAGACGCCCCTATCCGCGTGGATGAGGTACTTGCTGCTATTTCTCGCCTTCGCCCTCTTAAATCCCCGGGACCTGGCGGCTTTTCAGCCGGATTCTATAAGATCTTCAGCCGGATGCTTGCCCCAATCCTCACTCGGCTTTTCAACTCCTTCGAGGGACCGAGCTCCATCCCCTCGGATATGCTGGCAGCTGAGATAGTCGTGCTGCTCAAACCAGGTAAAAAACCGACGTGCTGCTCAGCGTTTCGGCCTATATTCCTACTTAACCTGGATTTGAAGATCTTCACAGGGGTCCTGGCGGCGCGTCTAGGTCCGTGCCTGCCCGGGATTCTGGAACCTGACCAGTCGGACTTCGTTCCAAATCGCCAATGTAGCGACAATACTAAGCAAATACTTCATCTGATCGACAAAACTCACTTCCAAAGCTCGGACTCTGCATTACTAGCGATCGACGCGGAGAAAGCGTTCGATCGGGTTGACTGGGCCTACCTCCAACAGGTCCTGCAGGCCTGGATTGCGAGCTGCTATCACCATCCTCAAGCTCGTGTCCGCATAGACGGTCTACGCTCGAGCCATTTTGAGATTCAACGGGGCACAAGGCAAGGGTTCCCTTTATCGCCCCTCCTGTTTGCCCTATATGTAGAACCCCTTGCGCAAAAAGTCCGCGATAAACCTGCCATTCATGGCATGTCCTTCGGCCGGGAACCTCATGTGATCGGCTTATATGCCGACGATATCATAGCTGCTCTGGATCATCCGGATTGCTCAATTCCCGCCTTCTTGACGGAGTTGGAATCCTTTGGGGTTGTCTCCGGGTTTAAAATAAATAAAGGGAAATCCCTCATCCTGCCTCTGGGCAGCAATGCCCAACCACAAGCACAACCACAACCACAACCACAATCCCCCACCTATGGGGGGGATTGTCGTCAACCGCGCGCCTCCCATACCTAGGTGTTACACTTACCGCGTCCACAGAGTCTACGCTGACTCTCAACTATGCGACCCTCTCCTCCCAGATCCAGTCAGACCTCACGCCCTGGTCCAAGCAACCTCTCTCCTTGCTGGGACGCATCGCAGCAGTGAAGATGTCAGCCCTGCCTAAAATTCTGTACATTTTTCAGACTCTCTCGGTGCTCCCGCCGGCTGGTACCATCGCAACTCTACAGGCTGCCTTGCACCTTTTCATCTGGGAGGGCAAGCGAGCACGCTTACACAAACGATTGTCATATAGAAGCGCGGACGAAGGAGGCCTTGGGGTCCCCAACCTTTTCCAATACTTTCAAGCTGCACAGCTTCGATACCTGGTGGAGTGGTTCAGACCAGAGTCCGAGAAACGCTGGCTATTTCAGGATAGGGCAATGGCACGCACATCCCTCTGGAAAATTCCATTCATGCCCCGACAACAAAGACCACTCTACCTCCTGCGATCCCCCATCACCCGCACTGTCATGCGGATCTGGGACAAGGTGGCGGTCAAAATAGGGTTTACCACCTTCCCTTCTCCACTCACCCCCGTTTTGGACAATCCTGAATTCCCGCCTGGTAATGACCCCCGGGCGTTCCTGCAATGGCGCGGCGTCAGCTGCCTCTCCGCTGGCCATTTCTTTGACTTGCAAGGTTTCCTTACCCTACCGGACATAATTCAGAGCTACGACGTTGTCTCCCCACACTTATTTCAATACTTCCAACTTAGGCACTGGCTCACACACCCAGATGTTGCCCCCCTAGTCAGCAGGCCCATGACGATCTTTGAGAAATGGCTAGTGACAAAGGAATCAGACAAACATCTTATCAGAGAACTTTTACAAAATGCTCACACCTCCCGCCCCTTCAGGCAAGACGGCAGGTCAAAAAAGGTGGGAGGCAGAACTGGGGCGGGCCCTATCACCCAAAGAATGGAGCTCTGTGTACTACAGAGCCTCTCACACCACTCAAAATACCGCAGGCAGGGAAGCGGCGACGAAGCTAGCTATATACTGGCACCTCACTCCAGCCTGGCTCCATAAAAGTAACCCTGCACGTAGCGCGCTATGCTGGAGGGGCTGCGAGGAAAGGGGCACCTTAACTCACCTCCTCTGGAAATGCCGGGAATTCCAGGAATATTGGAAGACAGTACTGGCAGTACTGGATGACAATTCTACATTTGGCACTGAAGTCCCTAGATTGCCGGTTTACACCATCTTAGGTCTACCCAACGCACTCCCCTTACCCCTAAAATCCCCCAGAGGCCGCCAGATGGGGATTGCTATGCAGGCTGCTACACAGCACGTTCTGTCCCTCTGGGGCTCCAACACCAGGACCACTCATACGGGGTGACTGCATAAAATACGGTTCACTTTGGGAATGGAACGTATTCACGCCACGCTCACACACTCCACGGCTGCTTACCAGAAGGTATGGCTTCCATTACGGTCTCTGCTATCCAAAGAATTTAACGAGGTCACATGACCTAGATACCTCCGCATATTGCGACTCACAGCGCACACACATGATCCCCCAAGCTCATCTGGGTGATTGCATCCTCTACTATATGACCACAGCTATATTAGTTTCACGGGTCTGGCACACTGGGTGGGGTGGGAAAAGGGAGGGGGCACGGGGGATTGGGCGGGACTTTTGGTTATGTTTTTTAACTATGCAATTTCATTACCTCATTACAAGGGACATTCGCAAGCCAGGCACTACACCATTGTCATGTCGATTACCACCGGCCATCTATTTGCTTTACAGAATTTATGTACCTATTTGCTTCGGTGGCTTCTCTTGTCTGATCTGCCTCCTCCATTCTGTAATGTCTACTGTTACTTTTGAAACCAATAAAACAAAATTAAAATTTAAAAAACGGGGATTGTGAGCTGACCTAGGAATCGCACATGCTCGTGCATGTGCGTTTCCTTTTCAGCTCCCCCATTGGCCTTTGCGTGCGTCTTATTGTAAAAGACTGCACGCAATTGCCCGAAGCACGCGCATAGCTCCTCTCATGGCCTATTGGTGTCTATTACGCGCACCAAGCGCGTAATCAACACCAATAGGCCAGGGAGGAGCGATGATTGAGCCCACACAGGCGTGACGTGCGCGCCACTTGTTTTTTTTCTTCAACGCTGCTGTGTGTCCTCCAGTTCACAGAGCACCACTGCCTTCAAACAGGGAGAGAGTTGGTATCGGGCATCGTGGCAGCACCGGACCTCGCTGTCTGCCCTCTCTGCTGCCCAAGTCCGGGAGTTGCTGCGCCACTTCTCCAAACAAGGCGGGGCAGTTTGGCACCCAGCATCTTGCGATAAAAGCGCCCTCACTTTGTTTTCTCCACTGGTATTTTTTTGGTCAAGAAAGAACCAAGTGACAGCCTTTATGGATGGGATTGTAAACTGTTCGCCCCCCACCCTAAGGTAACGTGCATATGTACCTGCAGGACATCCGACTGGGGAAACCAATTATACAATGGTAGAGTGGATTAACAGAATAGGGCGTTACAGATGGGGGCGTGTACATTTTTTATAGAGGGCAGGCTCCGCTTTGTGTATATGTCCTGCTACCCTCTTACAAATATGTACACTTATATATTCGCCCATTTTCAAATATCTAATGGGCATTTCGAGTTGCCTGGCAAAGGCAGCGGGCTCCTACCAATAATAACATGTGCGGTATGTCACCAGAGAGTCGCGAGCACGCAAACACACCGACACACTCAAACGCACACATGATGTTACTCAGACACGTACACTTCCACTCAAGCACGCAAGCATCATACCTGCGCATGCTCACTCTCCGAAAGACACAAACGCGAGCACAAAATGTTTCAAATTGTCATACAGCCTCATCATTCTGGTCTGCGGCACTGCACAATCACTCTCTGTGATATCACCATTCTTATGCCTGTGGGTGCGGGGTTGAGCTGCATTTATAATCCGAGTTGGAAAATATGACACAGATTAGAAATGTTTTCCCCGAACCATTATCTGAGCATATGGGGCAGCTCCTTCCAAGATTCTGAGCCCAGACAGCAATTGCACTGTCATCACGTGTTCCAGCACACGGCAGAACATTGCAATGCCTCCCTTCAAAAGCAGGGCTGGTGCGTTGCAATCTAGCAATAGTGGAAGCGTTATGTAGGAGGCAGGGCGGCTAAAGTGCCACGGTGTGACGGACTGGCGCTTTCTGATGATGACAAATCTCCCTGTCATTGCGAGAGGCGGTATCGGCAGTTGAATTTATGAGTCTGGCTCTTCTCTGAACACCTGCGGGAAGATAAAAGCGGGCTGGGGGATCATCTCCAGTAGATCTCGGTGCAATGGTGAACTATAATGACATGTAGCATTTAATTTTGTTTTGAAATGAATTGCCATGTTTAAATGTCTCTAGCAGGAAATACTTGTTTTTGCTCTGTTTCTTTGTATTATAAATTGTCAGCAAAGTAAACTGGGGAGCATTGCAAAATGGCTTGCCCAGGATCACACAATGTGATCATACTGAAGGAGCCGGAACTAGACGAATCTGAATCCGCAGTCTACATAGGTCCGCACACACTCCGACTGTGTTGCATTCGAGTGTATGAAGGGATTTATTTTAATTTTTATATGTTAATATGCAATTTCCACATTGGCTTTGCCCTTGAACTTGAGACAGCACGATTACTTGCTTTTCCATCATCCTTGGGGCTCTTGTCCCATTATATAGTGTGCCACCAGGCAGCATCCCACAGCCTCTCCCAGTGTCACACGGAAGCGGATGCTGCTGTCCCGCCCCCTCCCTAACATGCACTGGGTACCAGGATTATGCAAAGCATTTGTCATGTGATGTATATCACTGTGGTTGTTCACTGTGGTTGTCAATCAATGCAATAGACGCTCAATACGATTGCCTACCAATGTATGCAGGACCAGCCCAAAGAGTTGGGAGATGGCTTTTGGTTCTAGTTGGTACACAGCTGTTAGCAAACTCATTGGTTATTAATAATAACAATTTTCCAATAAAAACAGACAACTGTAGCTAATTGTATTACAATGGCATATAAGAAAATAGAAATAATAGATGGAATTGACGAGCAACTAATCCAGATATATTAAATTGGGCAAGACTGCATTCTATGTGAAGTGCTTCTTTATCATACTACATCCTCGAACTAACTTCAGTCATACTCAAGGCTCAAAGTGACACAAGCATCCATCTCAATTGCATCCATGCATTTGTTCTTGTTTTGTATGTGTTGTCTCTATGGTCTACTTCGTAATCGCATATCTTTTGATTTTGTGTGTATTTTGTTCCATAGTGGCATACTTAGGTCACCCATTACTGAAAATTAGAGCTATTGGTGTTGCATTATTATTTTAAACCCCAAAAGCTCAAACTTTTACTAATGCGAGACCTATTGAATTGCAAATGCTTGTTTTGTTTCTATTTTTAACCTCATAAGAGCGACTATGTGTTCCACAGAGGCAACAGCTCAGTTGACGAAACCACCACACATCGTGCCGCCCCCCCCCCCCCAACCCAGACACGGATCACCCAGCGCGCAGACCTCAGATACGGCTGGCCACCCACGCAAGCGCTCACCAGCAGACATCGCCTAGTGACACGCCCCCAGCACAGAGTCGTTGACACCGCCCCCGCAAGTGCAGTCCACCCATACCCCCCCCACCCCCTTCCCCATATATGTTTACACGTTAGTAGTATCGGACCCCTGCTCACCGGCGGTGGCCTCTCCAACCTCCCACGATACGGTGGATAGACGCCACCAACGACGCCCCAGGCAGCGAACACAGGCGCGGACGCCACCTGATACACCAACAGCTAGGCTACTCCACCTGACTGCTACACGCGCCACTAACCAGGCCGGCGGCCGGCGAAGCACCACGGCCCAAAGGAGCTGTCCCACTTTAAGTCCGAGATCATTTGCGCATGCACACCACTGACCCCCTGATGTACTGAAGCATTATTGACATACACCACACCGGCCAGAGGGGTCTCCTACTAGCACTGTGCAAACAGGACAGACTCGACGCGGCGCAGCCGTGAAAGGAACGTTGGGACATGCCGATACGAACTGTTCTGTTTAGTTTGCTGTATTCATGGCTTAGTTCTAGAAAAACTGAAAAACAAGACGTCATTTATGGAACTATTCTTTTACTGATTAAAGGTAATGTGACCATAATGCCTGTGATCTAACATGCCAGAGACACGAGGGGCGCAACAACACGCCCTCCTGTGCAGACCTGCGCCCTCACGATTTACTGTTCTTTTGCAGCCGGCCCGCAGGGTTGTAGGCTTCGCTATATGTACTGCACTTTTGAACATTAATAAACGTCTTAAAAAAAAAAATAATAATAAATAAATAAGAGCTACTCTGTGTTTACAGTAAGTTCTTTAAGTTTTACATATGTTTTTTATTTGCTCAAGTGTGCTTCTTATTCTGTTTTCTTGTTAATATATATTTTCTGGTGGTGACCTATTTTACATGATGAGATTTGATTTTTTCCTGTTTACATATGTTTTTATTTGAAAAGGAAAGATCCAAGTAGTGTTCTGTATGTAGAGTTCTTGCATGTGGGCTTGTGAAAGCTTGATGTAATAATGTTAGGATTCCACATGTAGGGAGGGACTCTATATAAACAGTTGCTCTGCCGTGTGCCCACGGTAGGTTGCTGGGAAGAAACAGAAATATTCTTACAGAAAAAGAACTTACCTGAAAGTCTGTCCTCTTTATTACGACACAATGTCCTCTCAAGGACTCCGAGCCATTAAAATTCTATATGGAATGGTTCACATCGGCAGGAGTCATCCTCCGCAGGAAACACACACTGACTACTACTGTTCCTTTTTTAGGTTTCGCCTCGCCGAAAGCTGCGCAGCAGACTTTCGCGCAGGGAGAATTCTTTTGAGTTACAGTATGGATGTTTGTCCCGCCTCTGTTTCCCATTGGCTAGCTCCATAAATGGAGGCTAGCCATTGGAAAACAGAGGCGTCCGTCATTCTGCGAGGCGACTCGTGGGCGTTCCTGAGATTTTTTCTCATCTAGCCCCTTTTAGAACGTCAGTGCGGCGGTGTGCGGGGGTTTATTTTTTTGTTCGTCCATGTTTCTTTTGGTCATTCCGCGGCCGACCGCCGCCGGAGGAAGTCCAGGTCCAGGTGAGTGCTTTTGATTGTGGCCGTTCCCGCCGCCCCCTCCCGCTGTCCGTGTGCCCGTTCCCGCACCCCTCTCCCGCTGTCCATCTTCCCGTTCCTGCCCCCCCCTCCCGCTGTTCGTGTTCCCGTCCCCGGCCTTTTGTTCTTGTATTGCCTTATATCGGCTTCTACTTTCGGTGTGCCTGGAAGCATGGTGGAACAAAGGAGGGAAGGTGCGGTGCTCTGCCTGGTACCCAGTCCTGCTGGGAGGGATCTCGGTGCTGATGATGGGGTTGTGAGTCGCTTTCACCAGATGTGTGGAAAGGCTATACAAAATGAAATGCGATACTTCTTTAACAAAAGAAAATGTAAACATCAGTCTTGCATCTCACTTTTTCTTTTTTTTTTTTTTTTGGTGCAAGATTTTTATTGAAAATTGCCATCAATACATCATCAGTACATCATGTCACATGCAAATTTTACACAGTTAACCACCGTTTCGTACTGTTACACAGCTATTTAGCCGACAACCTTCCGGTCCGGCAGCAAATATTTGGCATGATGCAAAATGCAGTGAGGATACAATGACTGAATATGTGAAATCTTACTTTTATGTTATTTTTGTTATAAATTAAGAAGAACAAAAAAAAGTAGACTCATCCTTGATGTATAGTCACAATGTCACAATCAAGTTCAGTGGTAATTGCCGATTCCAGGTTCCCAGGCTGGTACCCTTCCCTCTCCGAGCACCGAACAAGTTAGAGTCCCTACCAGATAAGTCCTACCCCTTCATCCATCTCTGTACATTTCCCTCTATCTCATTCATCCATCTCCTCTTCATCTTCTGAGCTGTCGCCCTCGTCTTCCGGCAGTGGTTCACATAAATCTCCCCTATACCTGTTCCATGCCTCCCACACCTTGTTCCACTTGTTGGGGTTAGCTCTCAGTTTGTACACTGTGCGTTCAGTTAACATCAGTTTATCCATCGTCCTACACCACAGTGCTAGAGTAGGTGTTTCTGCCACCCCCCACCTCTGCGCCGTGTCGTGTTTGGCCACCATAGTCCCAATAGTGACCCACTGTTGTTGCCTGAGCGTCAAATCAGTCCCTTCCCAAATATTCAGCAGGCACATTCGTGGTTCCGGTGTTAAGGAAGTGTCAAGGGTCTGGGAAATGGTCCGCATGACTTGTTGCCAGTAACTCATTATGGCCAGACATTCCCACAATGTATGTAGTAGTGTTCCTTCCTCCCCACACCCCCTAAGACAGTATGGGGTTTCCGCCCTGTGCATTTTATGAAGAGAGGTCCTGGTGTAGTACACTCTATGTAGTACTTTCAGTTGTATGAGCCTAAACCGGGCCGAAACCCCTGCCTCCCTTGGTGACGCTAGTGCAGCATTCCAATCCGTCTCGTCCATGGCCCCTGATTCAGTTTCCCATTTCTCTCTTAAGCGTTGTAAGGGGTCTGGGAGGTTGTTTAGTAACTTACGATATGTAAGCGAGGTAGCGCGTGTTTGCATGAAGTCCGTGAGAAGCCGGTCTTCTAAGGGTGAGGATTCTGGGACAGGTGACCCCGGCTCAAGTACTGCTAGTAGCGCGTGTCTTATTTGGATGTATCTGTATGTTTCAGTGGGTCCTAGTGCGTATTGTTGCTGCAATTGCGGGAAAGGGATCACCCCTGCAGTGGTCCATAGGTCCCCCACCGTCGAGATTCCAATATTATCCCATTGGGTAAAACCTTTACTGGACCTAAGACAGCCTAATTGTTTAGTGTCCCATAGTGAAGTTAGCTTGGTAATGACTCCCTTCCATTTTAACCGTGTGAGCGCCTTATACCACAATGTTACTGTGTGTTTGGTTGGACCGAGCAATCGCTTTAGGAGGCTTGGATTATACAGTGGGGCCAGCAAACTATGTGTTCCTAATTGCGCCCTATCTGCTAGATATGCCGGGTCGTCGTGTGGGGCGTGGATCCACTGATTGATTACTTTGAGCTGTGATGCCCAATAATAAAGTTGCATGTTTGGTAATGCTATTCCCCCGTCGTACCACCCACGATTAAGTTTAACATGGGCTATCCTGGGCGGACGTTCTCCCCACAACAGATCGGTCACTACTGCAGTCACTTTTCGAAAGTACGAGGGCGAGATCACGTCTAGAGTATTTTCCAGTACATATAAGAGGCGCGGGAGTGCCATCATCTTAAATAATGCTGCGCGCCCCAGCAGCGTGAGAGGCAAGGCTTTCCAGTGACGGACATCTGCCTTCAGGCAAGTGAGTGGGGGCGCCAGGTTCTGATCGTAAAATACGCCCGGGTCACCGGTGACGTGTATGCCCAGATATTTAAAGGAGGTATCAGCCACTACCAACGGGCACTGTTCGGGGAGGATAGGCACAGGACCTTTCAGTACGTAAAGGACTGATTTTGTCCAATTGAACGTATACCCAGAGGTCAAACCATGCTTATCACAAAGTGCTAACAGTACCGGGACACTCGCCTCTGGGTTAGATAGATAAACCAGCATATCGTCAGCATATAAGGATACTCTATCTTCCCAGGCGTCACCCCACGTTATTCCTTTCAGCAGTGGTGTGGTCCTAATAACAGAAGCGAGCGGTTCTAATACCAGTGCAAATAATAGAGGGGATAACGGGCAACCCCAACGTGTCCCTCGTGCCAGAGCGATCGCTCGGGAGATGTGGCCATTGTCTGCTACATGGGCAACCGGGTCCGTATACAGGAGCTTAATCCAGGAGAGAAATTTTGGACCAAAACCCATCCGAGCCAGGACTGCGAATAAATATTGCCACTCTACCATATCCGTGGTTGGTGACACCTAGTGTAGATGTCAGCTCCCTGAGCACAACCTAAATGAAACAAACGAAGTTTCTATATCATAGCATCCAAATGTCGCCAAGAAATTAAACCAAAATTGTTGTCATGTTTCTCATGTTTAATTCACATGAATCTCATCAATGTCCACGAAGTTCCACTACATTTATGCATCCAAATTCATTGTATGGGTAAACGTATCCCAATGCATTTCGGACACATGGTCCTTCGTCAGGGGAATCCTAGAAAAATGATAATAAAGTAATCTAAGTATAATCCACCGAGTAGCAAGTTTAAAAAATATACAGTTATGCTCCAACGATTATGCATGCGCTTTACCGATAGTAGTGAAATAGTGAGTCTGACGTGAAACGAAAACGTGCACTAAAAAGAATAGATCCCGATGTCCCCAAACGTGAACAATAGATGAAACAAGCCAAGCTTACGGCAAATGCAAAAAATTAAACAAGACCACACAGGTTGAATGTCACCGGAGGAAAGGAAATAATTAAGTGATCACCGTGAACGGGGAAACATCACCCTGGTAAAAAAGTCTGCGCGTTGATTAACCAAGTGAAAACGCATATAGTAGAGTGTTAGCACTTACGAAGAAATCAGAGTAAGATCACGCGTCCAGCCAGTGCGCCCTTCGCCATGATGTGTGAAACAAGCGTTCCGTGTATGCGGAAGTAAATGAAAGGAGAGCAGTGTGTATAGAAAGAGGACTGTGGATTTATCGGCCATATTAGAAAGGTGTCACGGAGAGACCAAAGGGTTCAGAGTGAATAAAATAGCAGTAGGTTGTAAAAGAAAGAGGATGAAAAGTGAAATGAAAAATAAAACATTAAACTAGGTGAGGAGAAGGATAAAATAATATCATGGTTGTGTACCAATAAACAGATAATAAAAACAATGCATATCAAAGTCACATTTCCACAAAAATGATGGAGTACTCTACAGATAACATTGAAATTCCATCCGATCATTAAGACCAGAAGGTTTCATTGATTGAAGGAATTTGATCCAATGGTTTTCACGCTGCAATAAAAAATTGTTATTGTCTCTGTCGTCACGCTTATTGACCACCTCCACTGCAGCGAACCTGAGCTGACTGATGTTATGTCTACTGTCCTTAAAATGAATTGCCAAATTCGATTTCATGTTAACAGTCCTTATATTGCTCTTGTGTTCATTTATTCTCTGTTTCAGTTTGCGTGTGGTTTTCCCAGTATATATCAGTCCACAGGGGCATTTAACAATATATACAACATTTTCAGTGTCACAAGTAGCATTCAATTTCAATTTGATATCGGTGCCCTTCATAGGGTGTTTGATCACCGGACCTTTGATCATGTTGTTGCAGTTTCGACAATTGAGACAAGGTTGATTGCCTTTGTATTTGATCGAGGATGTAGGTTTGGGATTTTTTATGAGTTCTTTGAGATTGTTACCTCTTTTATAGGCGAATAGTGGTTGCTCACTGAAAATACCATTGAAGTCCTGTTCACGACTGATAATTGGCCAATGTCTCAGGATGGCAGTTTTGTATGCCCTTGAGGCCTCAGAATATTTGGATACGACCACTGGTCTATTCTTGTTGTCCTTAGGTTTAGTAATCAGTGCTTCTTGTCCTGTGATCCTGTCACAACGTTCTTTGGCATGAGCCAAGATAGTTTGAGGGTATCCTCTCTTAGCAAAACGTTCCAGCATGTTAGTAGCTTGTTCCTCATATTTGGTAGTGTCAGATGTGATTCGTTTCACCCGTAATAGTTGTGAAAATGGCAGATGATTTTTCAATGGTTTTTGGTGATAGGAGCTGTAGTATAGGATGTTGTTTTTGTCAGTAGTTTTTCTATAGAGGTCGGTCTCTAGGTGATCTTGAAGCCTTGTCACTCTCACATCCAAAAAGGTGATGGATTGCTGACTCATTTCAGATGTAAATTGAATGTGATTGTTTATTTGATTGAGATCAGTTACTGCTTTGTGTAAGGAGTCAGTCTCCTCGCCATAGAACAAAAATGTCGTCTATGTAACGCAAGAATGTCATGGCATGTGTAATCCAAGGTATCTGGTTCAGGATATTGTTATTCTCAAAGTATATCATAAAAAATCCCAAACCTACATCCTCGATCAAATACAAAGGCAATCAACCTTGTCTCAATTGTCGAAACTGCAACAACATGATCAAAGGTCCGGTGATCAAACACCCTATGAAGGGCACCGATATCAAATTGAAATTGAATGCTACTTGTGACACTGAAAATGTCGTATATATTGTTAAATGCCCCCGTGGACTGATATATACTGGGAAAACCACACGCAAACTGAAACAGAGAATAAATGAACACAAGAGCAATATAAGGACTGTTAACATGAAATCGAATTTGGCAATTCATTTTAAGGACAGTAGACATAACATCAGTCAGCTCAGGTTCGCTGCAGTGGAGGTGGTCAATAAGCGTGACGACAGAGACAATAACAATTTTTTATTGCAGCGTGAAAACCATTGGATCAAATTCCTTCAATCAATGAAACCTTCTGGTCTTAATGATCGGATGGAATTTCAATGTTATCTGTAGAGTACTCCATCATTTTTGTGGAAATGTGACTTTGATATGCATCGTTTTTATTATCTGTTTATTGGTACACAACCATGATATTATTTTATCCTTCTCCTCACCTAGTTTAATGTTTTATTTTTCATTTCACTTTTCATCCTCTTTCTTTTACAACCTACTGCTATTTTATTCACTCTGAACCCTTTGGTCTCTCCGTGACACCTTTCTAATATGGCCGATAAATCCACAGTCCTCTTTCTATACACACTGCTCTCCTTTCATTTACTTCCGCATACACGGAACGCTTGTTTCACACATCATGGCGAAGGGCGCTCTGGCTGGACGCGTGATCTTACTCTGATTTCTTCGTAAGTGCTAACACTCTACTATATGCGTTTTCACTTGGTTAATCAACGCGCAGACTTTTTTACCAGGGTGATGTTTCCCCGTTCACGGTGATCACTTAATTATTTCCTTTCCTCCGGTGACATTCAACCTGTGTGGTCTTGTTTAATTTTTTGCATTTGCCGTAAGCTTGGCTTGTTTCATCTATTGTTCACGTTTGGGGACATCGGGATCTATTCTTTTTAGTGCACGTTTTCGTTTCACGTCAGACTCACTATTTCACTACTATCGGTAAAGCGCATGCATAATCGTTAGAGCATAACTGTATATTTTTTAAACTTGCTACTCGGTGGATTATACTTAGATTACTTTATTATCATTTTTCTAGGATTCCCCTGACGAAGGACCATGTGTCCGAAATGCATTGGGATACGTTTACCCATACAATGAATTTGGATGCATAAATGTAGTGGAACTTCGTGGACATTGATGAGATTCATGTGAATTAAACATGAGAAACATGACAACAATTTTGGTTTAATTTCTTGGCGACATTTGGATGATATGATATAGAAACTTCGTTTGTTTCATTTAGGTTGTGCTCAGGGAGCTGACATCTACACTAGGTGTCACCAACCACGAGTTTGATTCCCACACCTTCTTTGTCAGGGGGTGATATCTCTGAAGCACACCACAACCTGTTTACCCTAACTTCACTGAGGAGTGCGTGACCCACACCCAAACACTCTACCATATCGAAAGCCATTCTGGCATCTAGTGACAAAATGGCCGCCGGCTCCTTCAGCAAATGCGCGCGTGCCAATGCTCCATGCACACGCCGGAGGTTTAACGCCGTGCTCCTGTGTGGCATGAAGCCTGACTGATCCGGGTGGATCAGGTGTTGTAGGTGCGGGTTCAGTCTATTCGCAATCAGTTTCGCCAGGATCTTCGCCTCTGCGTTGAGAAGCTCGATTGGGCGATACGATGCACAATCTGTGGGCGGTTTGCCCGGCTTCGGGATGGTCACTATAGTCGCCAATCGTTGATCTAAGGGCAGAGCCCCCGTTTCCGACATTCCATGAACATGGCTAACAGCGGCGAGCTCAGGGTGTCTGACATTGCTTGGAACCACTCAATCGGTATCCCGTTAGGGCCCAGTGCCTTACCCGTATGCAGCGCACCAATTGCCATACGAAGCTCCTCCACCGTGAGGTCCGCCTCCAATTCAGACACTGCCTCCGGCGATAGCGTCTCAACCTCTACCTCTTGGAGCGCCAGCATTGCCGCCTCAACCGTGACCACCTCCCTCGGAGTGTAGACTGCTTGGAAGTGGTTTGCTAAGATGTCTATGATTTCAGAGGGGCGCGTATGATAAGTCCCCTCCGGATCCTGTAATTGTAGAATGTGTCTACTGCCTTCACTTTTCTTGTCCAGCCAGGCCAGCAATTTGTTGGCTTTATCGCCTATATCGTAGACCCTATGCGCAGTCGCCTCTATATTTTCTAGCGTCCTCCGTCTGAGAAGGTCGTCATGTTGCTGTTGGCAGAGGTGGAGTGAGTAGCGCATGTCCTCCGATGGAAGTGCCATATGGGCCGCATTAGGCTGTTCCAGCTTCAATTCTAGTGCAAGTAGTTCTTGTTTCTGTGTGCGTTTATGGTTCGTGATCGACGCGATCGCCTGCCCTCTCAATACAGTTTTGTATGCTTCCCACAGTGTCGTCGGGGAAGACACTGAGCCAGTATTCTCAGTAAAGTAGTGTTTAGTTGCTTTCTTTAAGGCTTTGCGGACCGGAGGAATTTTGAGATAACCAGGGTAGATTGGATAAATTCTCTTACGCGCTGTCGCTGTGCAGGACACGGTGACGGTCAAAGGGGAATGATCTGATATACCCCGGGGTCAAATCTGCACGTCATTGATTGTGAGTCGGCCACCCCCCAGTGTAAGAAAATAATCAATACGGGACAGGCAATCATGTGTGGCTGAATAGTAAGAGTACTGCCGATCTTCGGGGTGTAGGTGCCGCCATATGTCAACCAGTCCCTGTGCCTCCAGGAATTGACTGAATCTGGTCGGGCCTGTGGAGATCGTGCGATTCGGAAACCTATTTTGTGTGATATGAGCGAGTGCATTAAAGTCTCCACCCACCATTAGGTCTCCGTCCGGGAGTTCTAGAAGGAACTTTCCCAGGTCCGGAAGTGCCGATGAATGTAGTGCTGGCGGGATATACACAGACACCACATTAATGGATACGCCTTCCCACTGCCCACAAACCGCAGCAAAGCGGCCATGGGAATCCGTCTTAGTAGTTTGTTGTATGAATCGCGACGTCTTCTTCACCAAAATACCTGTCCCACGGGACCCTGAAGTGAAATCTGAGTGTGTGACCATGCGGTACCCTCGTCTATCTAAGGCCCTGCTAGCTGCACCCACTAAATGTGTTTCTTGAAGAAGGACAAGGTCGCAATTTAACCTTCTGATATTCTGGAGAACCAACCCTCTCTTCACCTTGTCCCCCAAACCCCTGACATTCCATGACATTATCTGTAGCCGCGGCACAGGCCCCACCTCGGGATCGTCCGTCACGTTACTGGGCTGTGGTGGTCTTGCCATTGCGAGATCGTGAACACAAACAGAAAACCCATGGGGTGAGGCAGCAGTGTGTTCGATGGAAATCCCTCCCCCCATGTGCCTCCAGTCACATGCTGGAACGATTTCAGTGTTATCAGATCAGTATCGGTACGCCCGGTGTGTGAAATTCGGCACAATGTGACTATAATGAACGTCATTGTGAACAGTAGAGCCAAACAATACAAACTAACAAACCTTAGAAACCCCCCCATACCCCAAACTCCCACCCGCCCTGCTTCCCTGCCACACGGACTCAAAACTGCCCGCCACTCCAATTTAGCAGAGTGCTTAAACCCACCCAGATAAAAACACACAGTTACTTGCTCGTTGGGGGTGAGGAGTACTCCGGAATTAGCGACCCCTCATACCCTCTGCAGAGGCCCTCGGCCCAGTGTCCATGGCAGTCCCGGCGGCAGTCCCTAAGCAAGAATGTCTTGTACCTGCCGGGTGTTCAGATATCCACCTCCTGGTCCGCATCAACATTGTCTCTCATCGGCGAGCTTCTGCCGTTGTCTAAGTCTTCTTCCCGGACATCGTCACGATCTTTCGAATGTTGGCCATTTTTAGTTTGTCCAGGGCGGCGAGATTGAGAGGCAGGACGCCAGTCATCCAGCCAGTCTCGGGCAGTTTCTGGGTTATCAAAAAACCATGTCCTGTTCTCCGCCACCACCCGCAGTTTGGCCGGAAAGATCATGGAATATTGAATCTCTCGTTTCCTGAGGTCCTTCTTAACATCCAAAAAAGTTTTCCGCCGCCTGGCCACCTCCGCCGTGTAGTCCGGGAAAAATGCCAATGTAGAATTCTGAATCTTCACAGGTGGGGAAACCCGTGCTGCTTGGAGGATGACATCCCGATCATGAAAATTAAACAGTCTCGCCAGGATCGGTCTGGGGGACGCCCCTGGTTTAGGCGGCCGCCCGGGACTCTGTGTGCCCTTTCGACCGAGAAGAATGCTGATAGCCCTTTGGGTTGAAGGAGCGTTTTGATGAGGTCCTCCACGTAAAGATCCGTTGCTCTCGTACCCTCCGATTCCGGAACTCCGAGAATGCGTATATTGTTCCTTCTGGAGCGCCCTTCCTGGTCGTCCAGCTTGTCCTTTAGGATTTTGTTCTCCGCCATTACCGCCTCCATAGCCGTCTGGAGTTCCGACACATCCTCCACCAACGATTTCGTAACCAGTTCAAGCGACCCCACTTTCTCGGCCATTTTGTGGAGATCGCCCGAATGAGAGTTATTTCGGTCGAGATGGAACCCACCGTCGTCTGGACCTGCGTGAGTGCTCTCATGACATCATCCAGGGTCGCCTTCTTTGTTCCCACATTGTCCACTGTTTTCGCGGAGGTGTGCCGTCCATCCGCCGGAGGGGACGCGGTTTTAACATTAGTGTACCGTTCGATACGTGTTTGGGTCGTGCCGCCTTTAGTACCCTTCCCTGCCATAATGTCCTCTTAGTTATTGCTCAGGCCTCCGGAGCGAAGGGATCAGGAGGAAAGGGAGCAGTCACCAATGCAATGCGGCCCACAGTCTGATCAAAGGAAGAGCCCCTGTATGGATAGGGGTGAACGCCACAGTATTCGTGTCGTATCGGACGGTCCGCTTCTTCCGGCCGCACACTATCTTCTCGGTATTTCAGATGGTCTCTCCGCACCTCCGACAGTGCACAGCCCTCTGTTCTGGCTCACGTCGTTTCCCAGGACAAAGACCCTGCCCCCTGGTCGTTTTCGCGGGATACTTCTCCAGTCCCGACCACTTCCGGTCTTTCGTTGCCGGGCAGGGCGCACTTCCGGTCGGCTTCACTCGCCACTGGTTTCCCCGGATTCAGGCCTGTGTTCCGATCACCTCGACACTCGACGATAACTCCGCCATCCGGCCTTCGATTTTCGTCCGGGTGCTCGCCGTCAGTTCCGCCCGGTCTCGGGCGTTCGGTGCCTCCGTCTGAGGTGTGATTCAGCCACGGATTAAAGTACGTATAGTCTGAGAGGCCGCTTCCCTGCCGGAGCTAGTCCTCTATGCTGCCGCCATGTTCGGCCGCTAGCCACGCCCCTCGCGTCTCACATTTTCACGCATTCCAGGAAACACAATAAAAGCCGAGGAGATGGTATGGCGATTGGGAGCATCAGGTCAAACTTGTGTTATTTTTTTCCAGGTGTAATATTTACTTTATCTGGCACGTTTTCATCATTAACGTCTTCTTGATTGCACCCGTTGATACTATTTCTCTTGAGTTTGGAGGAAGTCCATTGGCGCCCTTTAAATACTGCTGTGCTCGCCCTCACCAGCCCATTCTGCATGATCTGCGGCTAGGCGCTTCTGCTCTGAGCTCAGGTCAACCTCCCTGTCTCCAACATGAGGTCTGACTCTGCAGCAGTAGAGCGCAACCGTGCCCGCCATTTTGCCCGCCCCCCCTCCGTGGATGGCTACCTGACCGGAGCGGACACACCAATACAGTTACAGCGCGGCCATGATTTTATTTTGCAAATGGGACTTGTTACCCGTGGGCGGGCTGAGGAGTGAGGAGGACCGGCTGCCTATGAAGCACTGACTGCAGTCGGGAGGCTTTGCGGATATTGTGGACAGCAGAGGATATATGGCAGCTGCCCCACTAGGAACAGTAAGGGCACCAGTGGTGCGGGGTCTCACCTGGTCTTGCTGTGCAGCATAGCCCTGTAAGATGTGAGAAAGATCTGGAGGCAATAGAGGGACAGCTCATAGTATGGGGTGACTCACTGTCTGTGACTGCCGTCATAGCGCCCTGCAAACTCTGGGTGACCTGTTTCATGAGGGAGTCCTCAAGGCCGCCTCTGCGATGGCCAACATAGACTGATTGTTAATCTTGGACAGGTGAACATTCCCCCGTCTACATAGCATGCTCCTGACGGTGCTGCCTACAGAAGGGAGTTAGCCCCGCTCTGCCTGCTGATTGCGTCCCCCGATAACCGCCACTTAGTTTTTAAACTTTACCTTGTCTCCATTGGATTGAAGCCTATGGGGATGAGGGCTTGAGTGGCATGGAAGCGGGATTTAGGCACTACCCTCTTGGACACTATCTGGTATTATTGCTCTATGCAACTAGGCTAGTGTCAGGGAACCATAGACACAAAATACTGCATTACAAGTTGTTTTTGCCATTTCGGAAGTGTCCTTTGCAGGGGCGGGTTGCGCGATGTCCCGCTGTCCGTTCCCACCCCCCTCCCGCTGTCTGTGAGCCCGTTCCCGCCCCTCCCGCTGTTCGTGTGCCCGTCCCCCCTCCCGCTGTCCGTGTGCCTGTCAATCTTATGCACATTCACTGTTTGGCCTCTTTGTTTATCTGCCCCTCTCTCCTCCCCAGGCCTCCATCTCTCGTCGTATGGACTGGACTGGAGCGGCTTCTATTGAAACCTTAGGGCTTTGATTACCAGCTGAATCCTTTGACCTCCCTCCCCCCGCCCTCCGAGATCCCACGTGCCCATCCACTCCTGAGCTTTCCCCTCACAAACCGTGTTTTCTGATGCTTCTGCCCAGTCAGGCCAATAGACGTGAGCCAGGATTACAACTGGGAGAGTTCTCTGAGTGATTTAACTTACTGCCGTGCTCGCCCTCACCAGCCCATTCTGCATGATCTGCAGCTAGGCGCTTCTGCTCCGAGCTCAGGTCAACCTCCCTGTCTCCAACATGAGGTCTGACTCTGCAGCAGTAGAGCGCATCCGTGCCCGCCATTTTGCCCGCCCCTCTCCGTGGATGGCTGCCTGACAGGAGCGGACACACCAATACAGTTACAGCGCGGCCATGATTTTATTTTGCAAAAGGGACCTGTTACCCGTGGGCGGGCTGAGGAGTGAGGAGGACCGGCTGCTACGGATTGCAGAGTGACTAGGGAGTGCTAGGGAGTGCAGAGTGACTAGGGAGTGCTAGGGAGTGCAGAGTGACTAGGGAGTGCTAGGGAGTGCTAGGGAGTCCTAGGGAGTGCAGAGTGACTAGGGAGTGCTAGGGAGTGCAGAGTGACTAGGGAGTGCTAGGGAGTGCAGAGTGACTAGGGAGTGCTAGGGAGTGGGGAGTGACTAGGGAGTGCTAGGGAGTGGAGAGTGACTGCAGAGTGCTAGGGAGTGCAGAGTGACTGCAGAGTGCTAGGGAGTGCTAGGGACTGCAGAGTGACTGCTAGGGAGTGCAGAGTGACTGCAGAATGCTAGGGAGTGCAGAGTGACTAGAGAGTGCTAGGGAGTGCAGCGTGACTAGGGAGTGCAGAGTGCAAGGGAGTGCAGAGTGACTAGGGACTGCAGAGTGCAAGGGAGTGCAGAGTGCAAGGGAGTGCAGAGTGTAAGGGAGTTCAGAGTGTAAGGGAGTGCAAGGGAGTGCGAGGGAGTGCAGAGTGACTAGGGAGTGCTAGGGAGTGCAGAGTGACTAGGGAGTGCTAGGGAGTGCAGAGTGACTAGGGAGTGCAGAGTGACTAGGGAGGGCTAGGGAGTGCAGAGTGACTAGGGAGGGCTAGGGAGTGCAGAGTGACTAGGGAGGGCTAGGGAGTGCAGAGTAACTAGGGAGTGCTATGGAGTGCTAGGGACTGCAGAGGCTAATGGCAATGTAAATGACAATGCCATGTATTTATCTGTTTTCAAAACCAACACATAAATACAAATGTTGTCATTTACAATGCCAATAGCTCTAACTTTTCCAAAGGCGAAACCATTGCATTGTAAATGCTTGTTTCTTTTGGGAAGGTCATGGCTGTCGCTCACCGTCTGTCCTGATCTGAACGTGTTACCAGCACATGGCCCAGACGTACACAGCGGGAAGAACATCACCTACCATAACGGTCAGGTAGCCCATTTCATGTTAGCAAAGATTTTAATCAGTGGCCTGCATAAGCACTTCAGGAATGTTGCAGCTTGTTTGGTTTCGTTTTTAGAGTATAACAGTTCACTGAGGAAAACGATCATACATAAGACAATAAATGTCACACGAGCATACTGAAAAGATGGAAATTCCACACTTAAGCAAACGGAAATCCTGGCACCTACGACCGCGCTTCTTTCTCCAGTCTAGGATTTAGGTCCTGTGTTATATGAGCCAGGAAATTCAATTCTAGTCAACTACACAGAAGAACACATTTGCAATAAAAAATAAAAATATATATACATATATATATATATATATATATTTACACATACATATATTATATATATTTTATCAAAATCAACGAAAGTGAATGATCTATATTGCATGATATAAGCTAAGCATGGTTTAAGCTGTTTGTTTTAGATAGTTATTTTCTTTAGAATAGAAGCTGTAGGTGCTGGCTTACTTCGCCGCAATCACACGCGTTGAGTCAGGATTCCCCGTTTTCTCACTGCTGTCTCGCTTCTACTTCCGGGTTAGGTGAGTCGGCACACCACTGTTTACGCACGTCCCTCCTTTTCTTCCACGGGCAATCAAGGACAGAAACGCTCGGGATATGCGTGGAGCCTGGAATGGGTGGTTACCTGGAGGAGGATGCTGTGAGTGGGACGGCCCATTGTGGGCGGCTCCTGAATGCCTCAGACTCTGGCCTTGAGTCAGAGCATAACCGGCTGGACCGGGAGAGCAGCAGCAGCTGGGAGTAGCAGTCGAGAGGCAGGGCAGAGGCGCCCACCCGCACGGATCGGAGGAGGAGGTGAGGAGAGAGGGGAAATGAGGCAAGTGCCCCCTGGAACATGCAATGAGGCAGGAAGACAAATACGGAGCATCTTACATTGGTTAGGTGAGCCGGAGGAGGGGCCATAGGATAAGAAGAGGAGAGGCAGGTGAGTGAGGCAGGCTGGGGCAAGGTGGAGCCCACGACGAGCAGCGGCGGAGGGGAGGGTTGGTGTGAGACCCGGTAAGTGTAGCCTTCACAAGGAGACGCCACGCATGGAGACCATTCTTATCCTTTCAGTCACAGGTACTCCGAATAAATAGTAGTCCAATTCGAACGTCCCATTGGAGTGAACTTGCAGGTAGTGAATTTTTTTATACGACCGAGAAATTAAATACTAAGCTAGAATAGTACTTGAGCGTGCGAGACAGCAAATACCATATCGCGACAGCATTTGATTATATGTAGTAGAGAATACGTTACTTGCGCTTTTTTAACCCAAACTGGAGGTAATATTTAAATTACGTGAGACATGCGGTGGTGGGCAATGGCTCGACTATGAGGAAACCATGAGAACAGATGTAGGGGTAGGTTGGACAACCCAGTATTAAGTGTCAGTTGGCATCATACCTCTTTACTTATGTCTACTCGCCTTTTTCTTTATCCCGCCTTCCACTGAATAAAGGGGCCTCCTGACGACCCCTCCCGTTGTTGACGGGATCCTCTCACATCACTTCTGTCCCAGTAACGATGAGATGTGTTTATGAACCAGCACACCAATCGCATCCCATTTCTGTATTTTACTGCATGTAAAGATCGCACTGTTGCTCAAAGGTCCATCGCCATGCGAAGATCTGTGGCTTGCTTGTAAATGACACAAGTTCACAGGTAGCCAGTAGGGCATCTGTGATTGAAATATACTTATCCTTGTGTTCTGAATTAGTTGGAGCTTTGGTGCAACACAGTGAAGGGGCCTGGCTTGTAGGTTGTCTTGGTATTTGCTGTGTTAGGCACGTATTAATGATGATAGGGCAGGCTCAAGCATGGGTGTAGTCTCCAAAGTGTCCTTCAACAGTCAGACCAAAACTCTGACTGGACACACGTGTCCAGACTAAGGCCAGGTGCAAAGGTTCCTCTTTTCACAGGTAGTAGAAGCATGCGTTTAATTACTGGCAGCTGACTGTCAACCTTGACTCAAGTCAAGTCATAAGCTTTTTATTCGATTTGAAAATACAAATCACACAAGCATAGACATAAAGACAGTTCAATACATACACGATTAATCTAAAAAACATAGAGACTCAAATGATCTCAGAGATAATTCATAAAGGAAGAAAACATATACTAGTCATACACTGGGCAACAATACAAGATTAAAAATATATTAAAGAGTAAAAAGCTAAGAGCTAAAAAGGGTCATACGTGTACAGACAGGAATAAAGATGATTATCACACAAAATACTTTTCCTGGCAGCTGTACATTTTAGCATTGTTTCAATAGGGGTAAAGCAAAATACAGTACAAAAAGGAAAGGTAGTTGGACCATACATTTACAGGCAATGGGCATAATACGAGATTAAATACAATATGCTGTTAAAAAAGAAAATATGTACAGACAGGAGTGTATATAATTATGGCAGCACTATACACTTCCTGGCAGCTGTACATTTCAGGATAAAAGTGGCAACAAAGAAACAAATATCCACATTCTCTAGGGAGGATAATAACTCTAGAGCACTCTTAAAAGATCGAATATTGTATTTAATAAAGATAGGTTTTAGATACCTTATTCTTAAAAAGTGATAACATTTACAGAAAAGTAAAAAATGACAGCAGCTTTGGCGTGAGGTGTTGTCGCATGGGCAGAGAGTCTCAGATCTTAATTTCTGTACTGGGAAGGCGACAAGGTGATGTGCAATACCCAACCTAACTCGGGTTAGTACAAACTGATGGGAGGGTCGAGTGACATTCGAAAGGTAGGCTTGAAACCCCGGAGTTAAATTTAGTTCTTTATAAAACTTCACGGTGGCTAACTTGCCATACACCTTATCTCGCCCTTTCTTTTTGAAGTTTAAAAATGTTTGTTTGATTTCTTTTTTGGGGATTGATTTTCTTTTTTGGGGATTGCAACTGCCAGTTCGGGGTCCAGGAGAACATCAATTTCGAATAGGGTTTTATACCAGTAGTGAATGTATTTCAGCCACTCAATGCGAAGTGAGTAATCCAGGCCTATACAGTCAAGAATAATTTCTTGAGTGAATCGAGTTTCTGTCTTAGCCCAAATAGAACGCCACAATAAGAGTGGCCGACCGGCTGCTAAGTCAGAAATGAACTCGATCCCCACCTCATCATGGATTAGTTGGACAGAGGCGGAGGGGGGGAGGCATAACAGTCTTTTTAGAAACTTATTTTCATCCTTTTGGAGCGATGGGCCCTCAGTATGACCCCACACACCCGACCCGTACAATGCAGAGGAAACACAACGTATGTTATATATGTTAATCATATCTAAAATACTTCTCGATCCGAGCTTGGATGCAAAGCGGAAGATACTGCTAGTGGTTCGCAACATTTTCATCCTGATATTATCAAACTCCGGTATCATGACCCGTCATTGGCGTAGGTAATTCCCAGATAACAAAATGATTTGACTGTCAACCTTGACTCAAACTCCAACAGCTCTCGTTATCAACTGTTTTAAAGTGTACCTTTTATGTGTTGAGCCTCAATTATTTGTCAGCCACTCACCCTCTTAAGCCA
The DNA here is from genome assembly GCF_964263255.1 of Lissotriton vulgaris. NCBI lineage: Eukaryota > Metazoa > Chordata > Amphibia > Caudata > Salamandridae > Lissotriton > Lissotriton vulgaris. The sequence goes on from NC_141695.1 coordinate 634,508,222, forward strand.
GACATTAATTTATTTAGTGCCGTGGGCTCAATGTGGATCATGAGTATATCACTTATGTTTTGAAATATCTCTTTCCAATACGCCGCTATTTCAGGACAACACAAGGCTAGATGCAAGAAAGTTGCCTGATCTGAGTGACACTTCCAGAACTCTTCATTAGGCCTAAGACCCATATGGAACAATCTATAGTATTGGTTAAGGAATTTGAAGTGGATTAACCTAAGTTTATAGCTTGGGGACAGTTGTTCAAGCTCCGCACAGCAGAACTTCCATTCCTCTTCTGTTATGTGTGGGTGTAGCGCCGTATTCCATTGCTCTCTATGTTTCGGAGTTATCACTGGATGGTGTGCGTGCATAGAGGTGTAGAGTCTTGTAATAAGCTTTTGCGCTGATGGAGTGGTGAGGATATTCTCCAATGCTTGCAGAGTGGCTAGAGGGTCTGGAAATGTATTGTGCATCTGGCGGCAAGATGCACGTATATGATGATGATAAAGCAGTGTATCAGAAAAGGAAGGAGGTGGTGTGTCAGTCTGAGCCTGCGGTCCAAGGAATCCCTCCTCCAGGTATGACTCAGCATAGCTACAAATAACTAATCTCCTAGCTATCGCTATGGCACCTCGATCCTCCAATGGGGGCATTTGTAGGTTTTTGGCCAGAACTATAGAGGGGACAAATAGCAACGGTGTGTTCGTTCTCCATTGGAGGTTGTCCCAGGCATATCTCCATGTTTCTCTGGTATCAATGGTGTTACGGGGCGTTTGTATGGTCGGTACAGCGCCACCTCCAAAGGAGTAGGCACAGCTATGTCACACTCGACCGCCACATGTGGCTGAAATAATAAGTACAACCTTAAATTTAATAATGTCCAAAAACTCCAGATGGTTGAGCTGGTTTAGTAGACCGCCAGATGTATTATGGGCTGCGTTGGAATGGCACACTTTTATATGTGGATGTCGCCAATGTGAGCACATAATGTGCAAGAGCCACAGGCATGGCAAGAGACCAATGGCTGTTAATTTGAGCTTACATGTTAGTTTTTCTGGAATGGATCATATTCTTCTATCTAATCACCTAGACACGTAACAACGGTGTAGGTCAGCACTTCATATTTTGTAGTACTGAAGACAGTCGAGGAGGCAAATATGATCAAGTGTAGCCAGATCTGGGGCTGGAAGTAAATCGTAAATCAACCAGACCATAGCAATCTTTTCGATGAACAGCTGTGAATCGAGTCCATGTGTGTGAGAAGCTGGCCTGGTATATGATGTCCACTAATGTAAGTGCAAACAAACAAAGTTTGCCTGAATCTCTACTTTTTCTAAGCGTTTATAATTTATGCTCATTAGCCAAACACAATTCTTTGTTTGTACCTCTATTTTAATTATACCTTTTTCATTAATCTTATTTTTGTTTTTTCATTGGGCTGTTTTTTATGAAAAGGAAAAAATAGTGCAAAATTTACATGTATTCCAAAAATACTTTCAACAAATATACATTCAAATACGTAAAACTAACTGTACATATTACATCACAGTACACACAATTATATACAACAAACATAAAAAACCAATTGTGACCTCAAGTGTAACTCATACATTGAATAAATCAATCACATAGATTTTTAGAAAATAATCTCTATGTATTCATAAAAGCATATAATCATTACACCAATAATTCATCAATGTAGGACAAAATTCCTTATTCTTCTATGCTCTTTTTACTGTGCCGATGCGTTTCGAATCTTAGGCTAGCTTTGCCTAGATTCTCATTAGGGTTCTCTGATTCTGTGTACGAGATGTAAAAATAAATAAAGACATTTTATGTAATGGGATTTTTTTTTATTATACAAGCATTTTGACTAGCTCTCAATTCTACTCTTTTAGTACCTTATGAGATGTAAATATTCCTCATTTGTTTTGTCTCATAGATCCCTGTGTTTCTTGGTTGAGGGTTTCTTTTTTAGACTAGGGATTCTCTGTCAAAAGACACAGTAATTCAATCTCAGTGGTAATGACAGTAGACGCTTATCTTTAAATGAAAAACCTATTTGGCCTTATACCTTCCGCACTCCCGTGTTCCACGTTATCTCTCTTATTGCTATCCTCCTCCAGATGCTGCTGTCCCGTATGTGTTTTGCCAGCCTTGTTTTGCTTGGCCTCCCTTCTATTAAATCATCGTTCGGCGACAGACTCTGGATCACTTAATATGTATTCCTAGGCTACTGGAATCATCACTGAGTGTATGATCTATCCTGAAGTGTATGCCAAAAAACCACAGTCGCCACAGATCATTTGCGTGGCAGGATCTTGTAAAGGTATTCTAGGCTTGTGAGCCAGCTTAAATCAATATGTACTATTAAAGGGCTGGACTATGTTGCCGGAATTTTCACATGGGCAGTGCTAGGTATTTGGGAGCGGTTGTCCCAAGATATATGGTTCACGTAGAGGAAGTATCTGCCTTTGTCCTTCTGAGCTTCGTTCTGTGTCTATCTTTTATTCTCTCTTAAGATAGACGGGGGCAATTTTATAACAAGAAGTACGGAAGTAGTGTTTATACCAAATTAAATAGCGCCCTACTAGAAAGTTCGTTTTCTCTGAATAGGTGTTGTCTGTTTTTTTTTTTTTTATAAATTTTTTGAAACCTTTATTGTGCAGAGTCAGCAAACAAATACGGGCCCACAACCATCCGGCCGGCCTCGAAACAATTTTAAGCACTGCTGCAAGCTATACGGCGACTTAGTAGCACATCAATACCAATTGACAATCAATCAGAGTTACACTGGATCTAATCGTACTACCGAGGAACAGGAGGAATGAAGGTTAATTTAAAAAAAAATTTAAGGCATTTTTAAAATATAGAAACGAAAAAGGATCAGAGTCCAGTCAATCCACCTACGACATGAGTGGGCAACGTTCATCAGGTGAAACCCAATAGACAAAGGTAAAATTACAATTGGAATAGCGGCATAACAAGATATACATCAGGATATTTAAGCACACATTATGTCACATGCCGGTCACTACCCACCGCGTATCGAACCAACCTACGGACCCAAAGACAGAAATAAGAAGAGAAAAGAAGGTGGAAAGAAGAAAAAATAAGGCCCATAGAAACTAAAACGGACAAAATAACCCCCCCCCCACCCTACACGCATGCAGAGGCTACGGCCTACACCCCCCCGCCCCCCCCCCCCTAGCAGTGTGCCTGTCGCCCAAAAAAGGAGTACCCGAAATATAGAAACAGAAAGAAAAGAAAAAGGTATTCTATAAAACTGAAGGAGGGCCAAATCCACGCGCTCCCGGTCTCCCCAGCCATGCATTCGACCTCCACCCCACAAGCAAAAATCAAGAACAGCAAACATCAGTTACAGCATGAAGTGGGGAGAGACATCACATATCGTACATCTAAATATGTCATAGAAGCATCCCAGCCCGAGTCTTCGCCTGCCAATCGGTCACAGTTCATGAAAGAAAACTCCTCAGCCCTGGCCAGATCGTAGAAATCCCACGAGGAGAGCCCGCCCCAAACAGGACAAAGGGACAAAATGGCCGGTCTAGGCAAAGAAGAGGAGTAGGAAAACAAAATGGACGTCGCCAGTCACAGATAGATCCTTAGTCCCAAAAAATGAATACCCCCAAGTTCGCACAATGACACTCCTTCCACCGTAGGGAGAAAGAAGCTTGCGAGGCGGAGGCAACAAAGGGGGCCAGGAGCTGCAGAACCAGAGTTTGAGACAGTAGTGGCAACATCGTGGATAAAGTCTCAATCCTCAGCGGAGAGTGAAACAATGTAGCGCAGCTAATGCTGGCGAACGACCGTCCGCATACACTTACACAGCCAGGAATGATCCGCGCCTCTTTACACTTGCGTGGTAACATAGTAGCCCCCTCAAGAGCCGGCAAAGGTAGATCAACACAACAGTGGGAGATGGCCAGTCGCGCCCGCCCCAGTGTGAGCGCGACATCGTCAAGTTTCTTACCCAGCTCCCGGGAACCTGCTTGCCATGCACTCCGTAAATCAGCAAGAGCGGCCAGAACGACTCCATGGGTTGGCACAGGCTGCAAACCCAACAGCTCCTCACCACGAGAGGATACGCGCCGATCAGCAGACAGCATGAAACTAGGCAGGGTGTCGCAGTCGTGAGGCAAGATAGTACCCACCTCCCCAGTCAGGGAGCCAGCGGCCATTTCCACCTCATTAGGGGAATCACAGGAAGATGGGGCCAAAGTCGTCACCGGAAGGCTGCAGCCCGAGCTGCTGATATAGGCATGACACACTACTGAAGAGCGACCCTCAGCGAAAGCCATACCTTCTGCGGCTCAAGGCGGAGGGCAGATTCGGATGTGATCCACAAACACTATGCAAGCCTCAAAATGGGGTCGGCGCAGCCCCACTCTAGCGTTCCACAAAGGGGAGGTAGTCTCAGTGGGCACCCATCACGCCAATGTGTGCAGTCCGCTCGTGGCGAGAAGCCGTGCTGCAGTGAAAGGATCTTGTCTGTTACCCCTTGCGGCAGGCGGGGCGCCTCAGAGTGTCAGCTCCGCTCCGGCTCGACTGACCGATGCCGCTCCAGCAGCATCCAGCGGTGTAGGACAGCACGGGTCCCGGAGCCAAGGCTATGATGGCCGCCAGACAAATCCGACAATATCTCCGGCTATCAGGCAGGCAGAGACCTCGGGATGCGAGCAGTGGCAGCGCGCTTTCACCGTCGTCCCGTCGCAGCACAATCACAGGATGGAGGTCAGGATGTAGGTGCGGGAATAGAAGGCTTGCCGAGCCGGGAGCCTACGCGACTGTTCCGATCGCCATCTTGGCTCCTCCCCCGGTGTTGTCTGTTTTGATTTTATATTAGGATAAAATGAGTGAACCGAGCTACACATGCCTCCACGGTATCTCATCATTCAGACCATTGATATGAGTCTTTAATCAGTAAACCCATCTCTGTTCTCTTCCGAAAAGTATTTTGCTCATGTCCCTTCCTGGTCTGTGTCTAAGGGGTTCTATTATGACCCACTGTAGGTCTGCATCTGCGTGGTGTAGAGTCAGGTAAAGTTTTGTTAGGCATGGTGATGATTTTTTTGCATCTTATAGTGCTACGACAGTCATTGATTCTTAACCGAATCTTACGTGTTGTCATACCAATATACCTTTTTTGCGAACGGGCAGGTGATCATATAAGTATAGAAATGTAAATGTAGAGTAGATGGGGATCCCACGGAGTGTGTGTGCAGTATGGGAACACGACTGCGTGCTCTGTACAAATCTATGGGTAAGTCGCAGTTCAATTTTTAAAGATTAAGGCCCCTTCCCAGTGGACCCTGAAGAAACCCCGGGGAAGACTGAAGGTTGGAGACCCACCCCACCCGTGGATACCTAGTACCCACGTTACCTACACCAGGGAAGCCGGGTGCATAGGTGTGAAGCTGTGTCGGAAACCAGAGTCAAACTCAATGGAGGACTTCAGGAAAGTGCTGCTGCTTAAGAAGGAGAACGTGTCTGGTGGATTCGAGATAAGAGGTACCTGCAAACAGAGGGGATAGAGTCTGTGTCACTCAGGAGTGATCAGGAGACTTGGAAGACAAATGCCCTCCGATGTCAGGTGTTGCAGGATCGATGAAAATTACCTTGGCTCTGCAGCTGGTAAGGACCAGGCGAAGCTGAGGAAGACCAGGAGCTATGCACGAGCTGTCCCACGTCGGAGGTTGAATGCGGAGGTGCCGGTGTCCGGCGGGAGCTCCAACAAACCTTGGCCAAGGCAACCAATGCAGAAATTGAAGAAGGGGCAATGTCAGGACAAGCAAGGTCCAGGAGACTCACCACAAGCAGGGGAGTCTTGGCAGGACTCACCACAAGCAGCGGAGTCTTGGCAGGCCCCGAGCAATCGGGAGAGCCCAAAAAAAAACAAAGGTGACTCTCAAATAGACCCACAGGCCAGAGCCACTGGAATCGCGAGAGGACCTCAAGCAGCTCACCAAAAGATGCAGGCCACGATGCAGTGTGGCTAAAGATTCTGGTCGCTGGTGGTGCTCATGGTTGGGGAGATAGTTACTTCATTAGATTTGCTATCTTTCTTACTACATGCTAGTTGTAAGCAACAAGACCAGGCACATGTTCACAGAAAAACCATATTGTTGGCAAAGAGCTGCTAGGTCAATGTTATGGTCATGCACCACACCGGCACGCACTATAGAAAAATGCAGATTAAGCTAGCATAACCTTGACACACCATGATGCACACTACATTGCATCACAAGGCAATTACCTGGATTGTTATGCATATATTAGAAACACCACACTCGAGCCAAGCAATGGACAATCGCCCTCCGGAAAAGTTGTTGGGCACGCCAAAACATACTCTGAAAAAACTAGTTCTTCCCCGTTTAAACTTACTTCCACAGTTACTCACGTAGACAATTTAAAATGTAGTACTGAACCAATGCTAACCACACATAACCGCACACCAATAAAACAACATATTCGTGTTCTGCTTTTTGATGGTGTTTAAATTAACTTGAACTGTTTATCAAATGATGGTTCCTCCTGCTCGATCGAGATATTCCTAGATCTGCACGAAAAGGCACCCATCTACGATGCCATAAAGGGGTGGTTGGTGATCTACAAATATGGAGATCATGATAGATTAGTGCATAGTCTCCATCCCTCTAGAGACAACCTTTGGGTGAATTCAGCATGATAAACTCATTGTGACATAGCTTACAGCCATTAATTCAATATTCTGATTCGCCTCACACTGAATGTAGAAATAAAATCTTAAGATAATTTATTGCCAAACTAGGAGCTGCTAGACACCCGTGACCTTCCCACCCTCTCTGAGGCCTACTGCTACAGTTTGCTTTTTAGCTTGTCTCCTTTCATGTTGTGAATTCTCGTGTCTGCTTAGATATTGTCTGGCTTCCTTATAGTGAATTACAATGTCTATGGTATGTGGATTACCCTTACTATGGGTGCTCTCTCTAAAATGAAAACTCGGCTACCCCATTAGAGACCAATGAAATGCAAGTCTGGAATTTGGCTCATTTCTAGATATTGAAACCCACCTCAGATTAAAGTGAGAATGTCCAAAAACATGAACTCGGTTTGCTGTTCTCTCCTTCTGGGCACTATGTTTACTACACTGCCCGAGGCCACTCTGGTCGTTCTGCAAAGACTGTTGCCAATGGCACATTCAACTGACTCCAGTATGAAGAGTATCACTTGGCCCAACGTTTCTAAGGCACGAAGTCTGCCCTGGCAAAGGCGGTGGAGGGGTAAGGGAGGGTGTGGGAAACATTCTTCCAAAGTGAAGGGACGCATATAGTCTTTGCACAAATCCTCTCCTCTACAAATCTTCTGTTTGACTAGGTTCACTCAACACAGCATTCTATTAAGCAAGATATCCGGCTCTCCCTTTTTAGCGTTCTGATCAATCGCATTCAAACCTTACATATACTAAAATCCAACCCTACCTGCTTCCTGGAAACCCACAACTTGGATGTAACCCACCACTTAGGTGCATTTAACCTGGCACACCATGAACGATTCTTGCTCACCTGTGACGCGGACCACTATTGATAAGATGAAATACATCAATAAAAATAATATAGGATTTGGGTTGATTGTGTCTTATGTAAAAAAAGAGAGTACTTATAATTCCACCAGGTACACTGTATTTCTATGTCTAAATGTTCACTCGATTATAGCGAAATGTAAAACGTCCGATATTCAGTAGCTTGTACAGCTTTTTATGATTTGAAATGTTTCCGTTTCTGCTCTGCTTACACCACAGACACTCATGAATCATAGCGTTTATTTCATATAATATTTTTAAGAGCTCTTACTCATCTGCTGACGATATAGAGTTTTTGTCTACCAAACCTACTCCGAATTCAAAGTACTGCCAGTGTGATTTGACGTGCAAGCTGCCGTCCTCGTACTCCATATGGATACGGTGTACACCTGTTTCTCGATCTCTAGACATGTTACAAATGTAGAAAGAACTACCATCAAAAACAATACATCTTGGCATTGGAATGCTGTGCCTCAGAAACGAGGTTACACGAGGTCTCGTGTCCTGCTTGGCTGCTCATGTGGTGTAACTAGATATTAAGGTAATTTGGTATTGTGCTCAGAACACCCATTTCCTAATGTATGGTTGACTCTTTATTTATTGAATCGCGCTGCACGTTTACTTTATTTAATATTTGAGGCGCTGCTGGCAGGGTGGAGGAGCACTTCTTTGAATCCTAAATGTAGTCAACTTCCATACTGCGCTCTTGCTCCTTTTTAAAAGGCTTTCTCCACACCAAGCATAAGTACTTTTCCAGGGTAAAAAGAAAGTGCTGATCTTCTCTTCCCACTTGACACATGCTCTCTTTGCTGAGATCAGATGCATTCACACTGCCCATTAATGCATAGGTGCAGCAAAAGTGAGCTTCATCGGACTTGGTTGTTGTTCCTACTCTAAGAATGTGACGCGTAGAAGGGACTTTAAAAACCTTTTACCACCCCTTACCCTCCAGCCATTTTCATATTCATTAATGTACTTAAACAGTTTGCTTCTCTGTTGGCTGATCTCAAGGCCTCTCTTTATGGCCCTGGGAACCGAGTTTATATATTACCCTGACAGTTCTATTCAGTTGTATAGTACATACATTCGTTTTTCATACATAGGCGAATCCAGTCATCTACACGTCTAAAAATAGAAATGTGAATCTAATAAGCTGCACATAGATTAGAAATAAGCTATATACGTAACTGAATGATAACGGCTAGAAATTATAATTTTCTTTGAATTCAGATAAGTAGCAAAAACTGACAAAAATGTTTAAGTTTTGAATGGCAACAAGTACATCTCAATAAACGATAAGATTTCTGCTAACCCATTCTATTTTCACTTGCTTTTTGCGATTACACACCCTGCATTAAAAATGTCTCAAAATGCACCTACATCTTCAGGAATTTTCACAGATGTTGGTTTTCTCAGTAGTTAAATTATTTGTAATCAAGATTTTATGAGAGTTATTGAATGTCTTCATTCAATAGGGTTAGATGAAGACTGAAGAATTGCATTGGACTGAGAAGGCAAGCACTTTCTTACTAATCTGGAAGTAATCTCCATAGTTGGGTTTTAAGGTAATCTTAGACTAACCTAATGAACAGAAGTCTGATGTGGAAATAAAGGGGTTGCTGATATGTAGATGGATATGCATTATTTGTGGATAGTGTGTGTGCTTTGAGTTTGAATAAGGAGTCCACAAATATGCTTTGACTTGACTGAAGGTGGTAGCTGAAATTGAGTTCCTTTGCTTCACAGAAGGGAGAGGTTGTCACGGACAGAAGCAAGTAGGGAGTGAGAAGTAAAGCGTTATAATTCCATTTTAAAGGTTCATGAAAGCTTTCACACAGTCATCACTAACTTGAGAAAGAGTGGGGTTTCATCAACATGGTGTTGAATGGATACTCCTGTGCCATTCCAGAGGCCACCCAGTGGATATGAAAAGTGATCCTGAAAAGATTAGGCTTGAGACCCTGACTATTAGTTTGCTTACTTTGTGCTTCTGGAAACATTTAGGTGTTCAGAACGTCTGAAATTGGAGGAAACCATTACGTTCATCTTTGTAGCTGTCCTCTATACCACCTATCTGCACCATGTTATATTCCTAGTACTGTTCAATCAGAACCTTGATATTCCCTTACTTTGATAAATTCTGCTACCCCACGTGTCCTCTAAAAGCAATCAAATCAGTTGATGGTATTAACTGTTTAGTACACGTTCGTAAGTAACCATCTCCCTTCTTGTTATTTGTTGTCAGAGGCATGGCTTTCCCTAAAACTTCAGACACGTTTGAAAAGTGATATTTTTTGTGGCAGGCAGCAACATTGAACCTTGGGACACTCGATCAGTGGTGGTCCATTGATTTTGCTTTCTTCACTTTGGATGCACTCCGGATGTCAGAAACAGAACAAGTCCGCCCAGTGTGTGAAATTAGGCTTCTTGATTTGTGCTACTATGTCTCTTCATGCTGCTGTGTGCCTTGGTATATTTCTAGGCCTTAGCTTAGCAGAAGAAACTGTATTTCCAAATGAAGGACTCTACCAGGCAGTCAAAGGGTCACGTGGAAAGAATCCTACCAAATGACCTTTAAGAAAACCTCTGACTGTTTGTCTTTAACTTCTGAAGCATATGCACCCAACTCTGGCTGAGGATATTTGTTAAACTTGCCTTGAGGTCACAAAGCTTGCGGACCTCCTCGGGCAAGTTAACCCCATCTGCTTTAAGAGCAAGCTTCTACACTTTGTGCAAACAAACCTTCTGTACTGTAGTGAAAGGGTTAAAAGTACAAAGGTCAATCTTTTAACTGTGTTCTGTGAGGGGGCACGTCCTAAAAATAAGTGCAAGTGTAGTTATCTTTCAAATAAAATAGAAATCGTTATTGATAAACTGATACCAAGCCAGACATGCTGTTAGGGGTGTTGCATTCACGACTAGAGTCAAAAAAGTTACATGCCAAAAGGCATATTTTTATCTTCAGGAGATCAGATAACCGCTTACCGTGACTGTAATGGACTTGGACTTAGTCAAAACGCATTAGAGTGCAGTGCTGGTCTGGGGTTCTATCCTGTGCAGATCATATATCACTAGATAGTTCCTGTTTCTTTGGCTTTAGGCACGGCATGGAACTAGTCAGTGGAAAGCACTTTATTCTAAAGTGTTTGAAAGAGCATGTACATCTTTAATCGGTCTTTCTTTCTAGCGATTTACAGCATACGTGCCTAGTTAGTTTCTAGACATTGGGGCCGCACCCGCAGCAAATCAGAAACATAATTTTTGTATTGGGTTGGCTGAACACTTGTTTAATCATATCGATTTTCAAGTGCGCCCTGTGCTATCTTGGCAGTTGGGCTCCAGTCCTGACTCTACTTCCTCTCGTCTTTCATGAGTGGGAGGTGGCGCACAGAAGTGGTACACGTGTGCGCCAATGAAGGTACAACTCGTATGAATCGCCTTCTGTATCGTGGTGGTTCGATGGCTTCAGTTTGTTAGTTCTTAGGAGTTTGCAGGGGGGATGTAGACGCGTGTATGTGGCTGAACTCGGAACTGGGCTACATTCGAATGAATACCGTATTGTTTCCTCGTTGGTGTAGCTATTCTCACAAGGTTCTTATTGTAACCTATCGATTACAAGATCCTGAGTGGAAACTTATTTTTCCTTCCGGTGTTCCTGATTACTGCGTATTTTGGGAAGTTAATATGCTAGCTCGGCTTTTAAGAGCCTGGCAGATTTGGGCTAGAGATGTGCTTGTCTCAGTTGTTCAGAGTTGCGTATCTTCAGGGACAACTAAACGCGGTTTAATCTGTCGCTGTCATTAACGACATGCATGCGATAGAGCGCATGTAGAAGCATAGGTAAACACCAAGCGCGCTTCGTATTGCACAAGGACAAACACGACGTACCAGATGGCGGTGCACGTTCAGAGCTACTTGAAGAAAGGCGTTATGTCAAACCCGTCTTTTCTAACATAAACTTGTGTGACATTAATTACCGAACGTCCCACTGCTAGCGTGTCTAGAAGTTTTACAAAGAAGACGGTCGATTGCCAAATTTTTCTGGTGTATTTGGAGAACCGGCGAGCCTGGAAGTAATTTATGTGACTTAGATTCGACCTACATCTTTTTCAGGGTCGTGGCTAAACTGTACGTTTAATGGCATGTAGAGTGGTTCTACCTTACGCTGGTTGTCATAGAATTTGTGACTGGTAAGTTTTTTTTTGGTAGATCGACCGAAGAACGCCCTCGGCCTCGACGCGTATCCTTCTGAGCGTACTTTCAGCAGGCAACCTTTCTGGCTGTGTCCTGTGGCGCAGCATTGCAGCCGTGTTCAGATCGCTGCTGGGCATAGTCTTACTCGGTAATATAGTCTTTCCAGGTGACGGACACCGGAGAATTCCTGTGTACACCCACCTCTCCCCGCCATCCGCCCTCCCTCACTTGCCCCTGGCTGTGCGGCGCACCCGTCTCCAGTATCGGCTCGCGGTGCCAGCCCATTGCAGAGCCGGTCTCTCTGCGCCCTTCTCCACCTGCAGATTCCCTCCCAAGGTCACTGCAGTAATTCCATACCAGGCGGCGCCTTATCGAGCGGCTCCGGTGTCACACAGCCTTTATCCTGGAAGATATTGAGTTCCGTGCAATTCGCTGCTTTGAGTGGCGCTGGCACTTGACACGCCCCCACCCCTAACCCTCTCTCCTACGCCCACTCACACGCTGCTTCTCCCCCATGCCCGGGCCCTCTGCACCACCTATTCCTGCTCCAAATGCAATCTTCCCCGGCGCTGAATCTTACCTTCACGTCTCCGGCTCCGCATTACTAGCCCCTCCGTACACCCAGTTTCCTGCTCTGGGGCACCATGGCCCCTGGTTTCCATCGTAAATTGAGTGCCAATTTTGAGGATTGGTATAATCCTTCACTGTCCGCTTTTGTCTGGGACTCCATCAGTGCACTCGACTCCAACCTCTGTACTGGGGAGAGAATACTTCCATACAACCACTGTAGTGAGATTTGCTGCTGCGTGCAGAGTGCGAGGGGGTGGGAGGGGCTGTGCGTCTGACCTAATGCATGCACTAAATGGATCTGTGTTCGACTCGTGGCTACAGGTTCGAATGTCAGTGAGTCCAGTCAGCCATTCGGCCTTTCAAGGTGGATAACATGAGTAGCATTGAGTAACAGTATACAGACCTACAGGTGAGTAGAGTCAATATACCCCCTGAAGTGAAAATTGGCCTTTCCCAACATACATACTAATTATGCCCGCCACGTCAAATGTTTCTTATATAGCTCGATTCCCATAGTTTGCTTTCTATAATGCACTGCTCTGTACGCCACTCATTTTGGCGCTGTCCACTCCATTAAGTGCTTTGCGCCTTAGTTATCGGGTTTCTCCCTTGTCCTTCGAGTGCCCCATTCCGCTGAAGATCTCTGTGGTTACTTAGAGCTTTTATGTAGAGTTCCATCAGTGTTCTCCTCTGCCTTGTTCGGTGTTACTTTTCCTGGGTTCTTTCAAAGACCCCTCCATACTTCAGTTCACTTGTTTGATTCTCATTGGTTGCCTGCTCATCCCCCTTCTGTGGCCTCTGAGGCTTTTGTATGTTCTTTTAGGCAGGCAACCAATCCTGGTCATGGCACTGCTTTCATAACTAGATCTATATCTGAGCACATCATTGGAGTGACCGCTCCTGAACTTTGATGGTAGATACAAATACATGCCCCAAAATGCCCTGATCAATTAGATTCCTTCATAGACGTCCAGAGGAGGAAGTTCTGACCTTGGAATAGTTTGATGGTATTCGGACTACAGAACGTACATCCTTCCGAAGATGTATGTTCAGAAAGGGTGTACATAAAAACTAATATTTAGATGGTGTGCCAAGCTATCACTTCCTCTTGGGTGGATCATACTACCAATACGTGTTGAGAAACTGACTTTTACATATGCCATCGCAAGCCATGAAAGGTTTAGTTTAAGTAGCCGTTCTATCAGAAATGCAGTACATTGTATTCAGTACATAGCAACGAAACCTATGCCAAGGACGGTTGTATTAATGGCAAGGTTGCCCTACAACATGCCAATAAATGCAGTTTTCTTGGGCATCCGTATGAAAGGTATGGCCTTCATATTGCACATGGGACACACAGGATGAAAAGATGCTTCCATTGTGCCAGGAGTGAGCATAATCATGCCACAGATGTGTACAATATTCCAAGACTGACTACAATTATGCCAGAGGTGGGCTTCACAAGACCAGGGTTTTCCACAGTATGTCAAGTAGGGCCAGCCTTTTGGACATGGGTGTGCACCATTATGCCAAATATCTCGCTATGGCATATGCGTGCTACCAGATGGGGTGGCCACCAAGGATAGGCACTGCCTGTCTTCCATGCTCGAGGGAGAAGACATATGCCCATCACTCCACCCCGGACACCTCTGATCCAACCCTGAAGCACCTATGCGAGATACTGAGCTTCCTCCTCTTCTCCATCTGGTATGCTTTTCATTTGATTTCTTCTGTGAGAAACTCTCCAGTCTTGCATCTCAACTCTCATCCGGTGTCAGAAATGCACTTTAGTTGGTTGTCTGATTAATTGTGCTGCTAAAGGTTGTGCCATTGGTTGCCAGGTGTAGGGGCGCAAGTGTGCAGCCGTCGGATAGAGCTTCATGCCACAGATTCAGCCATAGCTTTTTCAACAAATCCTTTTACCTCATCAATCTGAAAGTACACAGTTATGATGGGACACTTGGCTGATTAGATAGGTCCAGTCTTTGGAGTGTTTTTTTTTTTTTTTGCCGCTTCAGTGGTCTCGAATTGTGTGTTTCAGCCTTCAGGACTTTGGGAGAGGCTGTAACACAAATCTAGACTATGGAGCACACTGTCAGGAAGATTGTAACGAGGAAAGTAAAAAAACTGTCAGAATATAATAATTTGATACCAGGACATGTTGTTCTTTCAAGGTCGAATCTCTTCAGCAGCCAGTTCATTAGATGTTCTGTGCAACCCACAATAGAAGCCAGATATACGAAATCTGAACAGTATGGTATCTAGTCTTGTCTGCTCAGCACCTCACCAGCAAATGACTGACCTTTCCTTCACTCCTAACCAGTTCAACTCCCTAACATGTTGACCCTTCTGACTGAGGTATGACATTCCTTGCTTTTCCCCTTCTATAAAAATAATTTTACGTTTGACCACAAGGATGCGATACATTTGATATCTCCTACACTTTTCAAAAAGAATTTCACAAAAGTTTTAGAAAATTTGAGGATGTTGTTCAGTGTACATCTTACTCATTTGTATAATATAGTATGTTTTTGCCAGTATGCATGCCTTGCCCCGAGTAATGCGAGCACATTGCTCATGTTGTCAAATGAAGGTATATCGTTTATAAAAAATAAAAGCATTTAGTCATTGGATTTTGCTGCAATTCGTGAGATGCAAATTTACACATGCTCTGAGTGGATTCTTTCATTGCATTTACCTAAAAGAGGTCGTACTCTCCTTATTTTTCTAAAGTTCGTCTTTGTAAATTCAGGAAAAAATGGGTATGTCGCTTTGCCAAATGGAAAGCTATAAAAAAAATAAAATTTATTACAGTTACAAAGTAAATTTTTTGCATATGGCAAGATCTCCGCTGTCCCCCTTATGAAAAGAGTACATTTTAAAAATTCACAATTGTTTCATCTGATGTGCTCAGATACAATTCCTGTTAAACCAGGTGTAACAGGAGTACTGTACTGTCAAGGGAAACCGGTAGAACTCGTGTGCTTCTGTTTTGTGAGTCACTGAACCAACTTTGTAATGATCTTGTTTGTGGATGTAGGTCATCGGTTGTGTTGCTTGCCCCAGACTACTCTTAGGACACTTCTTTGGGCAGGCACAATTTTTCTTAATATACATGCAAGTGATTAATAGATGGAAATGTCACAGATGGGTGTGTAATGAGCGCTTCTTATTTTTTAATCCAGCGAATTGGTCTCGGCCCTAAATCACTGATCTATAGTCGTCGTAAGTATTTTGGGAAGCAAATTTTCCATGTGTGAATCGGCCCCAGACCTTTTGGACACCCTCTTTCTATCGACAAAATACTGTACCATAAAACTTCAGTTTGTGGAAAAGTGACTTTCCTCTAAATATTCTGAGCTCAAGTGATATTCAATGATTCTTGGGTAATTTTATTTAATCGAATTTGGTGGTGCCCTCTTAATTTTGTGTCCTAGACAACTATCCTGTTTGCCTCTATTGAAGGGGCGACCCTCCTGTCACAAATATTGCGTCTGTGTTAAAAACTTGGAATTAACATTTTTATAAGACTTCTACGGAAGGGAAGAGGAAGCCTAGCGACTTAGTGCTGACCACTAGGACAGAAAATCTGCAATGACCTGCTTCTAGTCAACCATAAAAGTTACTTCTCACCATTTGTTAAAAAGGTCATTCAACCAGGTGCTCACAATCGCAAACAGTGTCCAACATTTGAATATCTAACCAACTAGGCGTTCTAAGAGGTGTGAAATGCACATTAATTATTTATTGAAGCCTTTAAGAAGGTACGGACAAAACTCCCACCTTCGCTGTATCCCCTACTTCGCTGTATCCCCTACTTCGCTGTATCCCCTACTTCGCTATAGCACTTACTTCACCCTCTCTCACATTCTTAACTTTCACATTTGGTTTTCATTTCCATGTAGGCCGAAAAGTGCATTTCCGGAGCTGACTAAATGTTTGCCTGATATCTCTAGGGTAGAGCTCAAAGTGCTGTCTCATTTGTTAACACAGTGTCCTTGGCGGTTTCCAATACACTAGTTTTTCTGGCTTCAAACTCGGCTCGATTTGTTTGCCACTACAAATCTGTTTAGTTTCATATTTTACTGTCGTTAAAACACTAACTTGTTTTTATTAGCCACGGGCTTGTTTTTGATTTTGTGCTAAAACTTGAGGGCTCTAGATTCATTTTATTTGAGATTTGGAAAGCTCACAAATAACAGAGGTTGTACTGGAACTATGACATTGTTTACAGGTCAGGTTGACTGACAGATCTAAATGTTACAAAGGCCGCTTTTGAGTGTTTTCAGAAAGAGAAGAATGCAAAGGGAAGGGCATTCCGAGTTTTAGCAAACAAATCTTTCAAGGCCTAGCCACCTTATTTGTTCAGTTTGGAAACTCTCAGTATGTAGGCAGAGGAAGATGTGAGTATACCAAGAAAAAAGCTGCCGAATGAAGAAGGGGCAGTTGTTGTGTAAGGTTTGTTACAAATGCATGGACTGTCAAACAGCGAGCAATTAAGGGCGAGGAGGCAGTGGAGTTTACAGAGGTGCGAGGATTGCGCGTCCGTTTGATCAACAGGTAGACAGTTGTTTTGTTTTTTAAAGAGTTGCAGCAGATAACCCAAGATACAAGTGATTCGAATAGTTCTGTTGTAACCCCACCAGTGCCTGAGCATGCTCGGGGAGAAAAGTACACGCCTTCCTAAGAACTTCCAGATGAAAGAATCTGGTGGCAGATACACCTGCTGCTACACGTGCCTTCAGAGGTGAGCTCCCCAATGAAATGTACTTAACCATTTTTTTGTAATTTAGTGGGAAGAGGACCGGGTCCCAGAGTATCTTATCACCACAGCAATGACCGAATACTGCGGCCCCTCCCGGAGACTCACACCTGTGTTATTGTTGTTCAATACAGATATTTTTTCCTCGGCCTTCTAATGACCTTAAAACAAACTTCAGGGTGCTAGGGTACTATGTCTTATCCTAACAATACTGAATTCAAACCATACTCAATTTGCAGTAGTTACAGGCTCCATCCAGGTTCTGGTAAGACTTCCACCCTGGCTCCATGACCTGTGTCCTCAGTCCTTCTCTGACGTAGGTACCGATGGCTCCACCGGAGGATCCATTGCTGGTTCCGATTTGTGAACCCCAAACCACATCAGCATGATTCCAAACAATGCTGCGCTACGAAATCACTAAAGTGCCACTGATCACCGTAGCGCCTGATCCTAAGCCTTTGTCCTTCTAGAGTGGGCACACCATCCTAGGCTTTGTCTGTTTGGGTTTGATTCTTCACAAAGCTTGCTACCACCTAAAGTTGATGATGTCATTAGTGTTGTAATATGTGAGGTCATAAGCAGTGCACGGCGAGCGTTCTAGTTTCTTTAAACTATGCATGTTGAATGTCCGCTGGTGATTCCTCCCACCCCTCTACCTTTTTGTTATTTAAAATTTTCAAGACATTTGGACCGAGGTCTAGTGTCCTCAAATGGTGGCCGCAAAATTTCTCTTCATGTTGTGCCCAGCAAACCCGATCGTGAGCTCCCGCAGGAAAAAAGGGGGGGAGGGGAGGCCCCCCTTGGCCAGTCATATCACTGTATTATTTGAAGTTACATGGTTGCAGGACTATTCCAAGCCTCCTGCGAACCTAACTGTGCAGATATACAGTGTTTTTAACCCTAATTTATCAAACTACTGAGTGGATTTACGCCAAAAGTCCCAAAACCATGTTTTCTTGACCAAGGTCTATCGTTCTGCTAAAAACCATTCAACTGTTTTGGATGTAGATGTGTCTAAATTTCCTATGACACTGCATGGAGAAATCGCGTTTTGGGACATCCATCCCCTCCCATCTATACACACACTTACACTCACTCCAATTGGCAGATCACCCTGAAACTTTCCAGGAAGGAGCTGCGATGGGTGAGACTTTATTTTTGGAACGTATTGTGAAGATTCTGTAAAGTTATTAAAAACTGTTAAAAATGGGATTTTTGGTCGGCTAGGGCAGGTGCCAAAGTCTGGCAGAAACCACCACTCTAGTCAGGATAAGGGAGTTACACTCCTAAAATAACCCCTGCTCATTCCCTTGGTAGCTTGGCACGAGCAGTCAGGCTTATCTTAAAGGCAGTGTGTAAAGCATTTGCACCTAACCAACAGTAATACAGTGTAAGCACTACAAAAGGGCACCACACCAGTTTAAAAAAATATCAAAATTTTTATATATTTAAGACAACACCATAAACGATATCAATCCACAATACAGTACTTCAAAATCCTCTGTTATCAAAATATGCTTGAAAAATAGTTCCTTGATGTTGATAGCTCCGTCCTGGGCTCCGTCCGGGGCTATCACGGCATTGTAAGCAAACAAACCCAAACAGTTCTGTCTGACTGCGGCGTGTGGAAGACCTGCAAACAGTATCTTTTAGAAATGCAGGGCATTGGCGACCTCTAGTTGACCGTCCGAAAGCACTGCGTCTGAAGGTGTGGGTACCGCAGGTCGGTGCAGGAGGCGTCCGGGCCCTTGAAGTCACATACTTTGCAGGTGGGACTCCCCTCTGTTGAAGTCAGGAGCGCTGGCGTCTGGTGCGAAGTGCGGCTTTCGGTGTCCTCTGGTCGCAGTGGGAGCAGCGACTTGGTGGCGGCGTCAGATGGCGTCGGTGAGACCAGGGTCACGGTGCGAGGTGAAGGCGGTGCTCGTCTCGGTGCTGGCAGGTCACGATGCAAGCAGTGGCGTCGTCATGGCTGAAGCGTGGTCTTTGGCTGACAAACTGGAGTAGATGGTGCTGGTGTCAGTAGGCCAAGGCTGCGGTGCGTGATCAGGGTGGTGCGTCAGGTAATTTTACGAGCAGTGCCCTCGAACCATGGTGCAAGCAGAGGCATAGGTTTCGTTGTGGAGGGGCTTCGTCGTGAAGCGAGACAGTGCGGTGCCCACAGGTTACGGTGCGAGCAGCGGCTCGGTGGTGGCGTCAGCAGGTGTCGTCGGTGACACCAGGGTTGTGTTGCAGCGGTGCCCTCTGTGGTGCCTTCAGGGCACAGAGTCAATAGCGGCGTCGTAGACGGCGTCTGGTTGCTTTTTCCTCTGTTGCAGCACAAAACACACAGTCCCCAGTGCTGAGGTTGGAAGAGCTTGAAGTCTTTGCTGTTCCTGAGACTTCTTGAACAGGGGACAAGATCTACCTGAAGCCCTTGGAGAAACTCAAAAAAGTAGATTGCAGATCGTTCAGTCCAGTCCTTTCACTGCCCAAGACATAATCAGCCACTGCAGGCCAACACAGCAAAGCACACAGCAAAGTGGTAGTTCCTCCTCACAGCTTCTCCAGCTCTTCTTCTTGGCGGCATTCTTGATCTAAAAGGGTTCTGAAAGTCAGGGGTCTGGGCCCTAATATTTATATCCCAAAATAGTTTGATCTCTTAGGCAGAGAGTGTCTGTGCCCAGCCAGAACCAATTCTGCCTTCTCTGGTGTGACTTCCTGGCAGGAGGTGGAGACGGCATGGTCAGAGGCATACCAGGCCCTTTGAGGTGCAAGGAAATCTCCTCTCCCTTCCCCAATTACAGCCCAGGTCTATTCAGCCCTTTCCTGACCCATCTAGACTATCCCGAGCCACTCCTGCTGCTCAGCCTTCTGTCATCCATAAACCAGACAGGCAATCCACATTCAAAAGAGGCACACAGGATGACTGAGCAAGAAAATGCCTACTTTCTAAAAGTGGTCTTTTCCAACACAGAATGTAAAAATCACCTTCACTAAAAGATGCATCTATAGTTTCTGAGTTCAGGCATACTAAACTTTATTTTCCTACCTAATTCCCTTGGCCAGTTATGTTTGTAAGATGTTATAGACAAAATCCCAATTCTCTCCTATGGGGATCAGGTAGCCTTGCAATAGCGAATAACGAAATTGGCTGTTGTGCACTATCAGGACATACCACATACACCAAGTCATGTCCTACCTTTCACATACACTGCACCCGGTCACAGGGGTACCTTGGACCTACCTTCGGGTTGGCTGACCTTTAAGTAAAGGGAAGCGGAGGGACTGGCAAGTGAGTGCACTGGCCAAGTGGACATGGCAGTTACAAACTGCGTGCAAACTCTGCAATGGCGGGTCTGAGTTACTTTGTACGGGCTGTTCGTGTGGGTGTCACAATCCCATGCTGCGACCCACCAACGGCATTTGATTCACAGGCTCTGGCACACGCAGTACACTTTACTAGGGACTGACATATAATTCAAACTGGCCAGTCATTGAAACGCCAATCCATAACACATTTTACCACAGGAGCACTTGCACTTGACCACTGATTAGCAGTGAGAAAAGTGCGCAGAAACACTAAGCTAATTGATAATAAGTAAAAAAGTGCATACAAGAGATTTTATTAAAATATTCTTACTCTGAGTAATTACTCTTGTGTTCAACCCCTAATTGGTCGTGAACCCTTGAAGAATCAATACATACATAAGGCTTTTTAAGACCTACACATTCAATGAGTGAAAAGAAATTTTCAAAAAGCACAGGAATATCTTATTTTTTTTTTTTTTTAAAGTACAAAATGTAATGTAAGTAAAATTCGAAAGGGTACATTCAAATATAACAAAACACCCTAACAGAGGATGTACAAATCAACCTACAAGTAGAGTATGTCAACATCTATTCTAAATCAAAATAATCAGGCAAGCAACCGGTCTAAAAACACAAACAGTTACTTAAATGTAACAAATGTTGGGGAAGTAGATGAAAGCACCCCTTCGAATTTTATTTACATAACCTTTTGTACTTTTTTTGAAAAAAATATATTCCCG
The DNA here is from genome assembly GCF_964263255.1 of Lissotriton vulgaris. Classification (NCBI taxonomy): domain Eukaryota; kingdom Metazoa; phylum Chordata; class Amphibia; order Caudata; family Salamandridae; genus Lissotriton; species Lissotriton vulgaris. Next base: position 634,529,343 of record NC_141695.1, read on the forward strand.
TGCTTTTGAAAATGTATTCTGACTTTTTTTTTTTTTTTTTTTTTTTTTCTTCAGGGCTGCATTGTATTTTTCTTTATCCTCCATTTTATATTATTTGTGCCATTTTCTTTTGCATTTCTGAAGAGTTTTTTTCTCCACCTTCAAACTTTCTGTAAACCAAGACTCTGCAATAATTGACCCCCAACTTGGGCACCAGTTTTTCCAGTGTCGCAAATTTAATTGCCTACCTCTATGGCATCTGTTTCTACCAAGCCAAGAAGAGATGGGGAAGCGTCTTTCAGGGCGCTTAAAAGTTTGTTGTAGGTAATCTTAGTGCACCATCCAATTTTTTTTTTTTTTTTTTTTTTTTTTTTTTTTTTTTTAGTTTAACCTGCGTAGAAAAGGTCCAACGAAATTGAATTAAATAGTGATCTGACTATATTAAGGGAAGAGGGTCGGACGTTGTTCGTGTATTTTCTAATGAAAGGTTATCCATTGAATGTCCTCCCCGATGGGTAGACTTTGAAACAAATTGAGTGCGCTCCAGTGGTAGCATAAAGTCTCTCAGGCTGCACACCTCTTTACTGGAGGAGCAGTCGCAATGAATGTTCAAATCAACTAACATGATAAAATGGGAGAAATGCACTGCAAAATAACTCCAATATAACCTCACTCATGACCTGTTCTAACATCACTGCAACATCTGAAATTACATAATTGATGACAACACTATGCACGGTGGAGCACAGTAATTTTTTGCTGTTAAGCCATCCATTACCGGATACAAATATTGCAGTATGCTGCCACAAAAGACTGGAAGCAATTGCTACACGCAAAAAATCAAAAGAAATGTCTGATAAAAATCATACTAGTTGCTCAGTTAAAGCCAGTGTTGTAGTATGGTCAATATCTGGGGTCATTTTCCTCAGTAAGGTCTGAAAGTCTCAGAGGAGTGATTTTCTCATGCAAGTGGCATACATATTAGCTTTACCAGTAAAGTTGGAGGCAGAGTACACCCTTTGAAATGCCACATCAACCTTCCTTGTCCACAACATCAGCTGTGGAGGCATCCTCTGTAGTAATATTAGGCAAACTCCGTACTGTAACCAGCAAGTGGACCACGTTTAGCAAGAAGCCTTTAAAATACTGGCCTCTTCATTCTCTAAGTCGTACTTGCAACGTGCTGTGGAAAATTCCCAGCCTAATGTGATATTACAAAAAATGTCCCAACTCAGCTCAGGATCTGATGAAGACTGTCACAGTAATACTACGAGATTTTGTACAACTGTGTACCCTGCACATAGTGCCCTTCCAATTCCTGCGCCTTCTGATCATTACCATGCATATAACAATGCCCTTTATGTAGTTTGGAAATGGGTGGCATCTCTGTTCAGTAAGGCTGCATCATCTCTTATCTATCATTTGCTGTAATACAGACATGAAGAGCAAGGTCAGAGAAGTCTGCTCTGGGAAGGAGTGCCCTGATACGAAATCTTGCAGTAATGCCTGTAAACATGGGTGTGAGGCTCCTTTCTTGTATGTCCCAACAAAAGCTAATACCTGAATCGGGAGAAGCTGCCTGCTTTGAAGTTGCCCAACACTTCCTGTTTTGAATGGCTCCATAGCAGCATACTAACGTGGCCCCTATGAAGTCTCATAGGACTGCTTGTCATGCCTTACATGAGGATCGAATTTAGCCTGGCAGACCGAAGGATGCGATTAAGATGATTAAAAACACTTCCAAAAGTTGACCTGTAGCAAAATTCCTAAAAGGATTTCTAAGAAAAAAAACGCCCACAGTGACGTTGACCTAAAAGCAAGTCTCCCCTGTAGTGACAGACCATAAAACCTTTTTCGGTGAATATGCCATATACTCAGAATGATACAACCCCTAGCGCAGAAGCATTGCACAATATCCTAAAACTTGCCTGAAGCACACAGGTTTCAAAGAGACATGTACAAAACCAGAAGTCTAAGGGTTTAGAGTTTGTCCATCCTTTAGATATCAAAAGAAGGGATAGGCCCTAAGTAAGGGGATTTAGTATAAAGAGGACTTTTTAAAGTCTTGGATTAAAAGCTAGGGAATGTAAATTCGGTTTGGTTGACAAGACCGCCGCAAAATGTTAGGACTGGGACAAGGAAAACAGGCGAGGCGTAGTGTGTTCTGTGGTGTGGTTGCAAATAAAATCCTTACAGAAAATGTCAGGACCAATATAGAGGACCATGGTAGTCGTGATGTTAAAAGTGACAACTACACTTTACACATGCTGACCTAGAGAGAAAGTAAAGCTTTGCATATCCTTATTCCTGCAAAAATCTTTCTCTACCTTCGCCTGGGGGACTAGCAAAATTAAGATGGAAAGTAAATAAGTGTTAATGAGTGGAATGCTAAAGTTAGGGAGGTCACCTGAGAGGTCAGTTACAGTATTATTTGGTGAGAATCTGATGTACGCCATGTAATAATGTAAAGAATGTGCTATTTTGTATCCTTCTTTTTATTTGTTTTTGATATTGTGATTGTCTCTGTGATGTGGCGGAAACTTCAATATAGATAGATCTGTGAATAAAATCCTGCACTTTTTGAAAGTAAGATGTCATGGCACAGTTTCAGATTGTGTTAAACAGTGCTTAATTTGTAAAAACAAGTAAGTGCCTGTGCCCTCGACAGGAGGCCAACACAGTTTGCACCACCCATTGCCCCTGCCAGTGATGCATATGACAGTACCTACACAACTACTAACCATCACACTTATACAAGTGTGACATCTCAGACTATTCGAAGCCCCCAAAGCTATAAGTATGGCTTGGGCAGCTAGTATTAATTGTTTTCAATGTATATTGAGTTAATAAACAACTGTAGTACTGCTCACCTATTTATTGCACAAACAGCGAGACCAAGTGGCTGCTGTCATAAGTGCCGGTGTTGGCGATTCACTTCTGGTGCCGAACACCGCATACCACCAGATCAAATTATGCTCCGTGTTAAACTATCAGTTTTTAACCTGTGGTCTGTTGGCCACAAAACAATAATACCAGATTAATAAAGCGTTTATACATAAAATAAAAATGTGATTTTTTTTTTTAATGCTCTCTAAATGGGAAAAAATGTAAAATTGGAGGGTATAAATTATTATTCGCCGTTTGATTTGTGGGAGTCAATCAATTACATCAAACAGTAGTATGGCGATTGGTGGCCTTAATTGAGGCACTTGTACGCCAACAAAGAAAGGATGTATTGGGAGCGAAAAAGACAGTCGTCTGCTAAGATCTAGCATATAGCTTTTGTCTTTTTGAAATGGAAACACATTTTGAAAAGCTTCCCAACCTTCACTTTTATATGGACATTTCCATTTTTATATATTCTTTTGTTTGTGAATTTAAGAAAATGTTTCATAATTTGTGTATTTGTTTGACATACTTGTTACTACAGTTTTATATAGGTTTTGTGGTTCAAATAGTAGAAATTGATTAGAAATGCGCCTCCAGCTTCCAATAGTTATTCAGTGGGGTCCACAGAAGGCATGCAGTTAAGAACTACTGTGTTGAACAATTAAGGGGATATCTGGAAGTGCTGTGGAAATCTACAGTTTAAGATTTTTTGGGCGTGGCTAAGTTGTCTGTTAACCTTTGAGAAAGCAATCTGTGAGAGAGGATCCCTTTACTCTGACCATGAAAACCAAGGCTTGCAACAGTTCCATCAGATATCTCTGGTACTTTCTGGCTCACTGAGGCAAACGCAGTGTACACCTGAGACTCGCCAATAGTGATGCATGATTCATGGTTGAAGCCTGAATGTTAGCCTGTCAGTAATTTGAACACCTCCAAGTGCTATCGAAATAGTGTGGCAGATCTTGGGGATTGCAGGGCCCACCACTTCCTGTCACAGCTTGGGAACGTTTGGTGTGGGAAAGGGTTAAAGAGGAGTTTGCTAATGCCTAAAACACCTGGCAAGTTTGACGTGCTCAAATGACCATGAGCCAGCCTTTTCATGAGGATTTGCTATGCCCTAATTGTACACAGTAGTGCCATATTATTACCAAGTGCTAAAGCCACTTACGCTTTCAAGGTATCCTTTTATGGATTCCTGGCAGGCTTTATGAACCTGTATCATGGTGTTTGCAGATGTAAGGGTTCAAATGACACTCTTCGTGTTTTTTAAATCTTTGAAGTAGGTGGCTGGAACCGATACTAAGAGAAAGAGTTATGCAACGTTTGTGAGTCGATTACAAACAGCAGGCTTCAAAACCAGGGTTTAGCTACTTAATATGTACTTCCAATCCCCAAAATCCATACTTTAGTTTTAATCTGTAACTGACTGTGAAATAGTTATACATTTGAAGGCTCATTCAGTATTCCCCATATAGACAACACTGCATAAGCTCCTACTCTTCACCCCCTAGTCCTAAAAATGAAACCTTTGTTGTCAACCACCCAAGTAAGTTCTGCTTCCCATGCATTGTTCCGCTTATTCTTACTGCCAAAGTGTACAATTCTTGCTAAGTACCCTGAACCTCATTAAATTCTTTCAAGACTACTTTTCACCTACTGGCAGACTTTTACCCTTCCCTAAAGGAATTCCCTAAAGGATTTGGCCACATAGTCTAGTTTTGAGAGGATTGCGATTATTTGCAAGGGGGAGGGAGGTGGGGTGGGGAGTGAGGGGGGGAGTTGTCTTGTTTCTAAGTTTTGGGTAGCTGAGGGGGTGGGGCAGGGAGGGGAGGAGCAGGGATGGTTGGGGGGGAACTGGGGGAGGAGGGGGGTTGGAGCATGTCACAAAGGTCGTACACGTCAGCATTCTAGACGCCCGATTCACTCCGAATCCAAGCATCCTATACCAGCAACCAGGAAGTGATGTCAGGTAGTCCTGCGGAGACATCTCGGGTCCGGAAGGGGCTTCAAGTGTTAACTTGGAACGTCAATGGGCTAGGGAGTAAAATAAAGAGGGGGCTGGTCAAGGCCTATATGAAGCGGATAGGCCCCGTTATAATCATGCTCCAAGAAACACATCTGCAGGGCACCAACTGTGGGTTCCTAGCTAGAGGGCGATATAAGGTTCTGGCACACGCAGGCTTCTCTACAGGGTCTAGTGGGGTGGCCATATTGAGTAGAAAGAGCCCACCTTCCCAAATAACACAAACGTGGAGTGACCCCCTAGGGACATATGTGGGAGTGAGAGGTACCTGGAGACTGCAAGACTCCACCCTGGTCTCGGTCTATGCTCCCCCAAAATTACAGGTAGCCACTCTTAAAGGGGTGACGGAGATTCTCCTTAACACATCAGATACGCTACAAGTGATAGGAGGGGATTTTACCGATGTGATGGTTCCGACACAGGACAGGACGGGGGACAGATCCAGAGACCAGACCCCAACCTTACTCTCTACGACACTGACTACCTGGGGCCTGACCGACATATGGAGGTGGCTACACCCGGACAATAGGGCATACTCATTCTTTTCAGGGGCACACAAGATCCACTCGAGACTGGACTATATTTTCATGGCCCGCAATACACTGACGATGGACGACACGGCCGAATACCAAGCGAGGGAGATCTCCGATCACGCCCTGCTCCTGGACAGGGAAGACATGGAGGTTGACCGCATGGGATCTGCAAAATGCGACCGTTCTGAGGGGTATCAGAGCGGATATTAAAGCATATGTTGCGGAAAATGAGGGCTCTGTCTTGTCAAAGGTGGTCTTTTGGGAGGCCTTTAAGGTGGTGATGCGAGACAGAGCGAGGAGCAGGCTGGCAGAGGAGGCCCGGAAAGTGCGAACTGAGGTCGGGATGCTGGAGGATAAAATACTAGAACTGGAAAGGGGATATCTACTCCATAGAACACCGGAGACCCTCAGAAGGTTAACTGATGTGCAAAGCCAATACAGAGAGGTACTGACAGAAAAACGCCAAAATACAGGCATTGACGACGCTGCATCGGCTGTATGATGTGGGGGACAAATCCGGGAAGCTACTAGCGTGGCTAAGCAGGAAAGAGAGGGATGCTAGATGGGTAGAGCAGGTCCGAGACGCCCAAGGGAACCTAGTGTGAAAGGACGAGTTGATTGCGGAGGTCTTCGCAAACGCACTTTAAATTATTTTATGACGCTAGGGACGACGGAGGACGCCCTACAATATATGGCACATGTTGACCTCCCGGTCTTGACAGATGAGGAACCAGGGTGCCCTAGAGGCAGATATTAAGTTGGACAACGTCAGGGAAGCCCTGACCAAATTACGAGCGGGGAAGTGCCCGCGCCCTAATTGGTTTCCTGCAGAGTTTTTTAAATGCTCCTCGGACTTAGTGGCCCGCCATCTTTTGGGACTCTTTGAGGAGGCAGTGCAGGTGGGGGTGCTACCGCCGGACCTCCGTATGGCTACAATAATTCCAATTTATAAAGAGGGTAAGCCGGCAGAGGAGTGCGCATCGTACCGCCCCATCTCCCTATTAAACATAGAAGTGAAGCTCCTAGCGACTGTCCTGGCCCTTAGACTGAGGGGAGTGATAACGGGGCGTGTACACCTAGATCAGACTGGCTTCCTCCCCGATAGGGCCACCAGGTTGAACCTTAGACGGACGCATAATTGTCAGCAAGATGTGAGCGGGAGGTGGGATCCCCACTGTTTCCTGTCTCTAGATGCCGAAAAGGCATTCGATGCGGTCCATTGGCCCTTCCTGGAAGGCATGCTGAGAAAGTTTGGTTTTGGGCCCAAGTTTCAGAAGTGGGTACAACTTCTATATACAGACCCTAGAGCGAAAGTCTGGGTCAACGGGTCCTTTCCTGGCACTTTCCGGTATGAAGAGGCACCAGACAGGGGTGCCCTCTTTCCCCACTATTATTTGCACTAACGATTGAGGTGTTGGCGGGAGCGATACGGCAGAATGCGGATATACAGGGGTTTCGACTGAGTCCGTCTGATGCGACAGAGGAAAAATCATCCCTGTACGCAGATGATGTCCTCCTGTATATCTCCCACCCGGACACCACCATACCAACGTTGTTCTCAGAATTGGAAAGATACGGAGCCCATGCCGGGTACCGGATCAACTGGCACAAGTCGGTAATCTATGACCCCTGAGGCATGGAACAATGGTCGGGGTTGCCTGAACGGTTGCAAATGATGGAGGGCTTTCAGTACTTAGGGATTTTTGTTACACTGGACAGGGCCTGATCCTACGAGCGGAACATCAGGAGAATTATACATAATTTTATGGACGACTCAAACCGGTGGCGGCTGCTTCCGCTCACGATCCTGGGCCAGGCGGCGATTTTTTAAATGGTGATTCTGCTGCAGTTCCTCTATGCCTTTCAGAATGAGTACTATCCTCTCCCTAATAGGGTGTTTCGGGAAATGAATGCAGAGTTGAGAGCCTATCTCTGGTTGGGTAAACAGCCTAGAGTGGCATTGCTGACCCTTAACAGGCATCAGTATTTATTTATTTATTTATTCGCTTGTAAAGCGCCTGGGTCAATTCCCGAAGGGATATCTCTGCGCTGTTGCTTATACTGGACAGTTTAACTATGCAAATGAAGCTGTGTAGGAAAGTTGGCTAGGATTATGGCAGGGTGAAGAGGTAAGTTTTAAGTTTTTTCCTGAAATGTTCAAGATTGCTGATCTGTTTGAGTTCAGTGGGTAAGGATAGTGTTGGGATAGTATAGTGGTGGGATCTCGTTGCCCAACATGGAGGCTTACTATTGGGCAGAACATCTGGCCCCTATTAATGACTGGCTACGTGCCCCCGCCACGCACCCCACATATGCTTTAGAGAGGAATGGTATGGCAGCCCGTACATGCACCCACTATCTGTATGGGGGCAAAGGGACAGGGGCCTTGCTTCCGGCAACCAGGCTCACCCTGACAGTTTGGAATAGGGCGTCAAAAAGAATAGGCTGGGAGAAGAAACCGACTAGGCAGACTCCATTGTGGCATTGTACCTGGTTAAAAGAATTGAACAAACTGAAGGGGTTCCAGAGGTGGGATGACATAGGGATATCGACTCTGGGGGACGTGTTCGCGAGAGGGGAGCTGAAATTATTTCAAACGCTACAGACAGAGTTTGGACTACACCGCACCCAGTATTTTAAATATGTACAGTTGAGACATGCGTAGCGAGCGGAGGAATTTCATTTGGGAATGCTCCCAGAATATGCACCCCTAGAGGGACGCCTCCTCCAAGAACAAATACCAGACAGGGCGGTTTCCCTAACATACAGAACGCTGATGAATAATATGCCCAATAGCTTGATCACTCTTAGAAGGAAGTGGGAGGGGGACGTGGGGGAGATGGAAGATGTGGACTGGGATACGGTACTGATTCACCCGAGTGAGGTGGCAATTAAATCCCGATTGCGACTGATCCAATACAGCATCCTTCATAGAACATACTTTGATATGGAGCGCATGCACAGGATTGGACGGGCAGTAGACCCGAGCTGCTTGAGATGTGGTCACGACAAAGGGATTTTCTACCACACTATCTGGTCCTGTTCTACACTTCAAATTTACTGGGGGGAGATCCTGGGAGAGCTGGGAGAGGTACTGGAAACCGCCCTGCCGGTGGACCCTAAGCTGGTCTTGCTGGGCATGACCAACGATGTGGACCTAGCACGCCTGCTACTGATTTTCCTGGTCCTGGCCCTAGTGGTCGCCAAGAGAGATGTTGCAAGGAGGGGGGGTGGGGGTGGGGGGGGGGGGATGCGGCACTACCGCAATTGGAGGAATGGAGGAGAGGGCTGGATCTTTATATGGCAGCTGAGCGAGTCACCTATAAAGCGAGGGGGTGCCCTAAGAAATTTGGTAGGGTGTGGGGTAAGTGGAGGCGGTACCATGGGTCAGATGAAGGCCTTTAAGCACAGAAGTATAGGGGAGTCCAGTCAAAGGAGCCGGCGGCTTCATGAGTTGAGGTACTTCGATCACGACGGGAGGGCTCTCAATGCTAAGGAGGGTGGGCCTGAGCTGAAGGGGAATGTACTATTTTTATTGAAGATACTTGGTGGGTGGGGGGCGAATGGGACGAAGGTGGCGATCAATGATGACATGCCTGTTTGGTTGTGGAATAATAAAATGTAAATAAAAATGGTTTTAAAAAAAAAACTAGACTAGTTGCAGATTGAAGATAGAGCCCATTTACATTTGGTTGCTTATTCTACAAAGACCTGCACATGGGTTTACTGCTATACATAACAAGCTATTTAGCATCTTTGGTGATGAGACAAGACTTTGAAGCAGAAACTAGATATAGCTGAATTCCGAAAGGCCAGAGCCCAAAAATTATAGTTCTAGACCCGCAACATCTTTCTGGAGCCCCATACCACAAGATCACTTGGCCAAGACTTCTCTCATATAGCTCAGAATTCACTTTTAAGTCTTCAGTGTTACCTCGTATAGCTTGTCCTCTATCTGTGCTTTCCCCATCTTTCTTATTTCCATCGTATGCTTTTTTATTATTGATATTTATCTGTAATTGGTCAAAATAGAGAACTATATATTTTTACTAGTTCTAAGGTTCTACATAAAACAGTTAATTAAAACATTGAGGTTCTTGCACATTTTATCTAGTTGACGTTACTGGATGATGAGAGGTTCTTGAATCTTCACACATTCCCCATCCAGTTATAGGTTTTTTTATTGAGGAAAGATTAGGTATTCTCTTCTTTGTTTTTCTCTGACTTGGTCCTGTCCCTCTCTCACTTTTTTCATGGTCTGCCTCCTGATCCCTGTTTATCCGTTCTATTTTCTCTCTCCTATTCTTACTTCCCACTCCCAACCTCTGTTTTAACTAATCGAGTATTGGATTCTAAATGTTATGTTTTTTATTGTTTATGTTCTAGGTCCCTATGAATTCTGGTGAATTTCAGCTGACTGTGCCTATGAGACTGATCCCTTTGCACTGGTCTATACTGCACTGGTGAACTTGAAGTGTTTACAGCAAGTGGCCCAACAGTCCTACTTCTTACAGAGCATTTGGCTGTTTTCCTTTACTCAATCATGGCCACCTCATCTTTGCGTCGACAGGTCAAAAATATTGTGCACAATTACACTGAAGCAGAGATAAAGGTCCGCGAAGCAACTTCCAATGATCCCTGGGGCCCATCCACATCTGTGATGTCTGAGATTGCTGACCTCACATTCAATGCTGTGGCTTTCTCAGAGGTGATGGACATGATCTGGAGGCGTCTAAATGATAGCGGGAAGAACTGGCGCCATGTCTACAAGGCTCTGACTCTCCTGGACTACCTTATCAAAACTGCATCTGACAAAGTGGCACAGCAGTGCCGTGAGAACCTTTATACTGTACAGACTCTGAAGGACTTCCAATTTATAGACCGTGATGGTAAAGACCAAGGCATCAATGTCCGTGAAAAAGCAAAACAGATTGTGGCACTCTTGAAGGATGAAGAGAAGCTGAAGCAGGAGAGAGATCATGCACTCAAAACAAAGGAGCGAATGTCACAAGGGGCAACAGCCATCAGCAGCAGTCAACAGCTCAACTACAGCCAGCGCTCTTCAATGTATGGAGATGACTACTCAAAGTCCAGGTCCTCGCCAGCCTCCTACAACTGTATGTTTTAAAGTAACATGGGTAGGGGCTGTGGGTGGTAATGAAAGTGGTTGAGAGGGTGTGTGCCAGAGGTGAATGCAGATGAAATTGGTAGCATTCGACATACTCATTGTCCAGGTTTGTCATCACTACATGCTGCTTAACTAACATAACAGCCAAATGCTCCATCAAGTTTGTCCCACAGTGTTCAGTGTGACCTAGGAGAGACTGTTTGGCAATTAGGATTGTTCTTGAGAGTTAGAAAGGAGTCATTGTTCAGCAAGTCTCTCACTATGGTAGTGTTTAAGGAGCTGAAGAAATGTAGTCACTCTCGTTACTTCATGCCCTTCTAACCTTTAGATTACCTTGGTATGATGGCTGCATGCGAGTAGAGTGAAAAAAACACCTTTTTGCACACAACGAAAAGAAAACAAAAGTCAGAAGCATGCAAAATCTGCTTAAAAAATTGTAGGCTGAAAGAGGCAATGTAGTCAGAAGGGTGAATGGGTGAATACTGGTGGGGGAATCGACTGGAGAGATGGGGGTTTTCTTTGGGTTGGTTAGCAGCCACATCGTTCTCTGACGAGGACTACCTTTAGATTCTATTTTAAAGTGTTGGAATGATTAATTTTAGTTAATTTAGTAATTTAGTTCTATAGCTGTGTGCTTAAGTAAGCAAAAGTAGATTAACATAATTGTTTCTTATGTAGCTAGAACTGTACTGTGGTCCTTTGTCTCAAGCTTCTAAGTGGATAACCATAGTAGATTCTTGATTGGCCATATTTCGCTTCTGTATTATAGAAGCCATGATTAAAGATCAGGATATCCTCATTTTTGTTCTGCCTTCTACAGGAAGCCAGTCAGTGCAGTCATGTTTTGATGTGTCCCTGTGTCTACAGATTGGCAGATGATCAATTTAACTGCATTTGAACAAGTTTTATGTTAAAAGCAAAAGTCTAGTTTTGCCACTTTTTTGTGAAACCTTTAAGAATTTTGTATTTTTGAAACATTACATCTTGTTAATCATGCTGCGCATCCAACATCAAGCCGCCGCAAGAGTATAGACCAGTGGTTCCCAAACTTTTTAGAACCATGACCCACTTTTTAGAACAACAAACTTTCGGGACCCTTCTACCTTTTAATGGATATGAGGCAAGCCGATTTATTTTGTAATGTAAATGAAGCAACATGTGGTAGCGCATTGTCATTTACCGACATCACATTTTTCGTTGAAATTGCCACTAAATTTGCACACACATTGTTTTACTGATACAACTATAGAGGACACAAATGATGTGTGGAAATGAGGATTTTGTGAATATTTATCATTTGTGCATCAACAATCCAGTGTCTTGATTTGTTTTGATCCTTTTAAAATCTCGATTTCCAGCACACTTCAGAATTACAAAAGAAATTGCTTGTTTTTTTTTTTTTTTTTTTTTTTTGCTTTCCTAACTGCTGGATGCACACAGTTCATTTACAGGAATGTACATTTTCTTTTGTATTGAAAAAAGCTGAATTCTAACTTTGTCACATAATTCACTTTAAAAACTCCTCTCACTTTGCAGTCATTGAATGAAAAGTAAAACGCCAATCCTCACATCAAAAGAACAAAATAGCCTGACACTTGATTTGTCTTTGAATCACCAGTAAATGTTAACAAACATTGGCATAGCAAATAGGTCTCGCCTTTGGGGCTTATAAATCTTTAGCTAGAGCTATTGGCTAGTGCTGGTGTGAAGGTGATGCTGAGTGACACTTAGGTGACTGACTTCAATAGTTTCATCGACATCCTACTGATGTTGAACAGAAAATAGTATTTATATACTTTTCTCAAAGCTCAAATGCCATGATGAGCTCACCATCATAGGTAAGTTATATGTGCACAGCTTGCCATGTTGTCGCCGATTATTTCCACCACATCTGGGCTCCCATAGTGTGTGTGTCTGTTTGTGTATGTATATTATGTATGTCATGTACGTATATGTGTATGTATATTATATATATGTGTGTATGTATGTGTGTGTATATATATATATATATATATATATATATACACATACATACACACACATATATATATATATATATATGTGTGTGTGTATGTATGCGTATATATATATATATATATATCTCTATATATATCTCTCTCTATCTATATATATATATATATATATCCAAATCCAATGCTCACCTCTTTGACAAAGTGAGCGGGACACATGCTCCGGGTTAGACAAAGGGATTTATTCGACGTAGCAAGCACAAATTAGTTTTTTCTCCAAGTCTGTGAAACGCTGTAGAATGTAGGCAGACGCGTTTCTGGCCTCAGTTAGGCCGTCATCAGTGCCGGTCTCACAGAACGCTGTACATCCCTGGATTATATATATATATATTCCCAACTCCTGCCTGCCGGACCTGGATTCCGACTTCAACACAGGTACAGACCACAAAAAAGCGTTTGAGGTAAATGCAAAGGTGGTTTATTGACCCCTTGTCTCTAGCATGACGCGTTTCGGCTACGTGACTGTAGCCTTGTCAACATGACAATAGGAACCAATAGCTGTGATTAAATACTGTGCACGATCAGTGGCTGGGCGTTAACAGCACATAGATATAGAAAACATATTGTAAAAAACATACATTCTAAAGGAAATCTGTTTGTATACAATGTGGTGATTAAATAATCTCATTAATCAAATCATTTGGTACATAACAAATTTCATACATACCAATATAGACACTATTCCATTCTAGTTGGATGTTTCTCATCAGAATAAAATCTCATAGAGGAAATACGATAATAAAAATATGTCCGACCACATCGACTTAATTAAGAATGTGCACCAAGTTTAAAATGCATATATCTTAAAATCGTCTATATACAAAGATGTAATATTAAGCATAAATAGCCCACGCACAATCTGAAAGTGCTAGTGCAAGTGATCTATAATAAAGTGCAAATTAGTGCATAGGGCAAAATAACTGTGAACTTGGAAATAGATATGGACTCATCAAATCATTTTACCAAGTTTAAAAATGTATCACTATAAACGGGGAAACATTGGAAGAAAGCATGTTCAGAACCACTATAATGATGATCCACATGTTATAATGTTATAAGAAATAACTGTACAATATACGGATATGTGTGATTAGATTACAAAAATGGCGGCATTTAAGATCGGAATATTGTGGCATAGTGCCCTTTTCCCAATAGAGAATGCTACCATTTAAAGCAAATACCCCCTCTCGTTACTCTGATATATATAAGGTTACTTTGGATTTTAATGTGTCTGCTGAGGACCGGACTCGGATGTTGGGAAATCTTGCACTTTGGGCAACAAGGTGACAGAAATAGATAGAAAATGGCTTAAATGAAACAATCAGAGCTGGTACATAGGACATGGTAGTAATGACAAACTGGGATGATGCCAGCATAGATAACCTATAGCTAGAACTATATACACAAGTTCAATGAACAAACAGATAGATTAACCAGATTGTACTATACTCTTGTTATAAAAAAACAAGGCAAATCCTCCCCCATGTTCATCCCATTCGGGATCCTGGTGTCTAGAAGTAATATATATTTACTTTCCAGCTGTTTCAATTGTCTCTCTCTGTTGCCACCCCTAAGGTTTTTAGGTACTGCATCAATGATGAAGTACTTTAGATCATTCAAATTCCTTTTGTGGACCACTTCAAAGTGGCGCGCCACTGGATAACTTTCATCTGAATTGACAATCACTCTTAGGTGCTGGAGGATACGATTGAAGGCTTGTTGTTTAGTACTTCCAATGTACTTGAGCCCACAAGTACACTGGAGTACATAAACCCCGAAGTCAGTGCGACAGGTGTAATGTCCCTTCATCTGAATCGGTTTAGGATCAAATGCAGAGTAATATTCATTGGTGTTAATTCCAAACTTGCATGCTCTGCATGAGATACACTTAAAAAAATAAATATTTGTCCGATAACCAGTTCTTCTTTATTACTACCTCAGGGCTAGATTTAACTAGAGCATCCCTCATTGAGGGTTCTCTTTTAAAAGTAATTGAGGGTTTGTCTGGTAACAATGAAGCTAAACTGACGTCAGTCTTGAATAACGGCCAGTGTTTTTTAAGTATCCCCTTCACTTTTCTTTCCTCCACACTAAAGGTGGTGATAAGGCTGATCTTGTCATTAGACTCCTCTGTTTTACGGGTGATGTTAGTGCTTCCTACAATGAGACATTCTTCTCTGCTAAATCTGTTTGCCTTATCTTTTCCCTCCTGTAACAACGAGGCACTATAACCACGAGCACAGAATCTGTTAAATGCCTCATTTTGGCATCTCTCCAAATCCGACTCCGAACTGCAGATCCTATGCATCCTCAGAAATTCCCCATAGTGGATACTTCTGATAAGATGACCCGGGTGCGAACTACTAGCGTGCAGAATCGCATTGCCCGCTGTTGTTTTTCTATGGAGCCGAGTTTGCGATTTATTATTGCTGATGTATATTTCTACATCCAGAAATTGGATCTGACTAGTACTGATTTGGGAAGTAAATCACAGATTAAGCTTGTTGTCATTGATTCTATGGACAAACTCAATAGCAGATTCTAGTGTGCCCCTCCAAATCATACAGATGTCGTCAATGAAACGCCAAAAATGAGCTATATTACTGGAAAATGAGCTAGAAAGTGAACCTCTGAGGACATGCTCCTCCCACCACCCTACATGTAAACATGCATAGGTGGGGGAGAAGCATTTTTTATTTATTTATTTTGAAAGTTTTATATAGCGCGAACAAGATCTTCGCAGATATCAGAACGCTTTACAGAGGAGGGGAGCATATATACACAGATACATCAATAGTGTTAAAAGTACAGTGAAGTGATATCATAAACAATCAAGTAAGTCATTTCAAAGTCAAACAAAAATGCAAAGGGTTCGAACAAGTAGTACAGATGAGTATCGAGTCTTTGAAGTTGATCCCCAGTAGTGGTTCAAGTGTATTTAGCCATGAGGATCGCTTTTACTTCTTTCTTGAAAAGTATGGTAGAGGGGATGAGTCTGATTTCAGGGGGGAGCGAGTTCCAAATCCTGGGAGCCATTCCTGAGAGAGCGTTTATAGGTTTTTTCCTTGCGGAATCTTTTAGGCTTAGCAAAAGATTGTTTGTGCCTCTAGTGTTTCTGGAGCCTCCAGAAATCGTCCGCTTCTGAGCGAGGTATCTAGGTGAGCTCAGGTGGACAGCCTTGTGCGTCAAACAAGCGATTTTCAGGTGTATTCTGGCTTCAAAAGGCAGCCAGTTCAGGGATTTGAAGTCAGGGGAAATGTGTGAGTGTTTTTTTGATCCAGTGATAAGTCTCGCTGCGGCGTTTAAAGAGGCTCTTATGGGTGCCGTAGTAGCTAGGGGGAGACCGCAGAGGGCGGTGCTGCCGTATTCTATTCGAGGTATGACTAGTGATTGTACCGCAGTTTGGAAGTCTTTGGCTGGCAGGAAGGGTTTAAGTTTCCTAAGGGTGTTGATTTGGTAGTTCGCTCCCTTAGTTGCTTTGTTGATGTGTTCCTGCATGTTGAGATTGGTGTCAAGTGTTATGCCCAAAGATTTCGCTGAGTCCACGATGGTGGGTTGAACATTGAGTGCCGTTAGGTGTTTAAGCCACATTTGTGCGGTAGTGATCTTCGCGGGAGTTGAGATCAGAAGGAACTCTGTTTTAAGGGCATTGAGTTTGAGATGATTAGCGGCCAGCCAGGAGTGGGTGCTTCTGATCGTTGAGTTCAAGAGCGTGATGTCTTTGGGTGATTGTAGTTTGAGATAAAGTTGGGTGTCATCCGCACACATGTGGAAGTGTACCTTGGATTCTTGTAGCAAGGTGGTGAGAGGTTCCATAACTAGGTTGAACAACGTTGGGGATAGGAAGGATCCTTGTGGTACACCTAGCGATACAGGTCTTGGCGCGGACATCAAGTTGTTGCTCTTGGAAGTGTACCTTGGATTCTTGTAGCAAGGTGGTGAGAGGTTCCATAACTAGGTTGAACAACGTTGGGGATAAGGAGGATCCTTGTGGACACCTAGCGATACAGGTCTTGGCGCGGACATCAAGTTGTTGCTCTTGAATTTCTGCGACCTGTTATGCAGAAAGGACGTGAACCATTTGAGCACAGTTCCAGATAGGCCCATTCTTGTGTTTAGAAGTTCGAGTAGATTCTCATGTTTGACGGTATCAAATGCGGAGGAGAGATCAAGGAGGATGAGGAGGCAGGTATCCTTATGATCTAGGATTTGAAGGGCGTCGTCGATTATGTGAATCATAGCAGTTTCAGTACTGTGATTTGCTCGGAAGCCTGATTGATGAGAGTTGAGGAGATCAAACTGAGTAATGTGTTTAGTCAATTGTATTTGTGCGCAATTTTCCAGCAGTTTGGCAAGAGTCGGAATGTTGGTAATGGGACGGTAGTTGTTTAGGTCAGAGGGGTCGGCTGTAGGTTTCTTTAGCAAAGGTGTGACTTCTCCAACTTTGAGGGAGTCAGGAATGGTCCCTTGTTGAAGTGAGCTGTTAATGATTTTAGTCCAGAGTGGAAAGAGCGACGGGGTGAGGACTTTGACAGCGTTAGCAGGAAGGGGGTCCGTGAGGTGATTGGATGGTTTCAGAGTGCTGAGCAGTCTGCCAATTTCTTCTTCCGTGTAGGTGGCAAAGGTTGACCAGGTGGCATTGTTTTTTGGTTTAGTGGGTGCTATGCAGTGGAGTTTGGGATAGAGGCTTGCGTCCATGAGGAGATCATTCTTTATGTTGTCAGTTTTTTGGTTGAAGAAAGAGGCGAAGTCTTCACAGGAGGGAGCTTCGCACATAGTGTTGAGAGGTTGGGGTTGTTCTTTGGATTGTGTTCGGATAAGCTCAAACAGCTTTCTCGGACGATTTTTGGCTTGGTCGAGCTGACGGCTGAAGAAGTCTGATTTTGAGCGTTTTATTTTCCTGAAGTAGGCATTTCTCTTTTTCTTCAGGGTTTTTAGGTTCAGTGCAGAGGGAGCTGATCTCCAGGTGCGCTCTGCCATTCGCATGGCGCGTCTATCGTCATTGAGACTCCCGTCGTACCAGGGATTGGAAAGTTTTGCGGAGGCTTTTTTTTAGCTGCAAGGGTGCGACTTCATTAATTATTGAGGTCATAGTGTTAAGATAGTGATCAGTCAAGGATTGGACGTCCTTAACGCCAGTAGGAGGAAGTAGTAAGTTGCAGCTGTTGGGGGGCAGAGAGTTTGAGTTTAGTTTTTTCATGTCTCTTTTCCAGACTTTGGGCCTGGCGGATTGAACAGGGTTAAATTTAACTTTTTCATTGATGAAGAATGTGATAATATGATGATCCGACCAGTCACAGGGTTGGATAGATTCGAGTTGTATAGAGGCCTCTTTGGAGATGATAAGGTCGAGGATAGAGCCTTTCTCGTGTGTTGGACTGTTGCAAATTTGAGTGAGGTAAGGGCGTTAAGGAAATTCTTCAGACCTTTTACCACCGCATCATTATGATCGTTCCAGTGGAGGTTGAAGTCACCAAGGTATATTTGTGCTAGTTGTCGCCCGGAGTTGGTTGAAATCATGTCCATGATTTGTTGGGAGAAGGTAAGGTTGTCGCCGGGTGGGTGGTAAACGCCGTGAAGAGTGCAGATCGGTTTGCCCTCACTGATAATATCGAGGCAGATGTATTCACAGGAGGTTGGGGAGGGTAGGGAAGGGGAAGTTACTTTCAAGACAGAGAGGTTGCTCCTGTATATACATGCGATTCCGCCACCTTTTTTATTGCCAGACCTGTCAAGTCTAGTGATGTGGTAGTTGGGGGGGGGGTGGGGGGGGGGGGGAACCGGAATGTCCATTATAGGTGTAGAAGATTCTGTTAGCCATGTTTGTCATGATGATTAAGTCAAGATCCAATTTTAGGATGAGATCGGCGATAGTGGAGGAGTGTCTAGCGGCTGATCTGCAGTTGAGGAGAGTGCATTTGAGACGGGGTGTGTCGAGGGTGGAAGGGGGTTCTAGAGCGAGGGGGAGTTTACTCAGGTTACTATGGATAGCAATTCTGTCGTTCAGTGTGGGGGGTCTAAGGGGATTGGAGTGAATCGTAGGAATGGCAGTGAGAGTGTCGGGTGTGTTGCTATGGGGAGCTTAGTCGTAGGAGCGGAGGAGGGTGATTGTGTCGAGGTCCCAGAGAGGGTTGCAGGAGCGATGGGGGCGGTTTTCGCGGTTGTGAGCAGGGATTGAGATCCAGTGCGGTGGGAGTCGAGTGCGAGAGTTCGCCGCCCGGGTGGAGGACCAGTTGGGAGGGGAGGTGATGGTGGAGGCGCGTGAGGGGTGTCTGGGGTGTGTGCTGAGTAATTGTTTGATGATGTGAATGTCTTGTTTGATCTGGTGGAGGGTGTTGGGTGAGGGGTAACTGGAGTGAGATAGACAGGGTAGTTGTTGTTTGATGATGTGCATGTCTTCTTTGAGCTGGAGGAGGGAGGCCGTAATGTAGTCCAGTGTGGGAAATGTGTTGGAGGTGGGGATGGGAGGGTCGGGCGTGGATGACATAGGGGAGAGGTTGGTGGTGTGGATGAGAGTATTGGTGGTAGGCGGAGAGTGCAGGGTGGAGGGTGGGCGTTTATTAGTGGTGAAGGGGGTGGAGGTTGGGTAGTGGGGGGTGAGACTGGGGGGGGAAGTGGGATTGTAGATGGTTCTTTATTGAGGGGGTGGAGTTGAGTTGATGGAGGTGGTGTGTTCTGCGTGATTAGTTACTGGGTGGAAGTGGGGGCTGAGAATGGGGGGGGATAAAGGGTGGTGTTTGCCTTTGTGTGTCGGTCTGGTGCTGATCTAGGTTAGGCGGGTTGCGGGTGGGAGCTGTGGTATCAGGGGTGGGAGGAACGGGGATGAGGGCTGGTGTGTAGGGGGAAGGGGTGAGGTGGTTGGTGTAAGAGGGGGAGTGATCTATGTCTGTGCTTGAGTGGTGTGGGGTAGCTACAGTAGGTGGGTGAATGATTAAGGTGCCGGGAGTAAAGGAGAGGTGCATGTCGTTTTGGGTGGGAGCTGTGGTATCAGGGGTGAGAGAAAAGGGGATGAGGGCTGGTGTGTGGGGGGGAAGGGGTGAGGTGGTTGGTGTAAGAGGGGGAGTGATCTATGTCTGTGCTTGAGGGGAGTGGGGTAGCTACGGTAGGTGGGTGACTGACTAGGGTGTCGGGAGTAAAGGAGAGGTGCATGTCGTTTTGGGGCTGGGCTAGGTTAGAATGAATGTGGTTTGAGGCTGTGGTGTCAGGGGTGACAGGAATGGGTGTGGTATGAGAGGAGGACAAGGTGAGGTTGGTGGGGGGGAGGGGGTGCCGCTGGAATGTGTGGGTGAGGGATCTATGTCTGTAAATGAGGAGTGCGAGGTAGCTACATTAGGTGGGTGAATGTCTAAGGTGCCGGGGGTGGAGGAAGGGTGCGTGTCGTTTTGGGGTTGAGCTAAGTTAGAAGGGTTGTGATTGGGGGCTGTGAATTCAATGGTGATAGGCCTGAGGGTGCTATGAGTGGGGGTCCGATGATTGGCGAGGTGTTGTTTGAACGTGGGGAACAGGTTGTCTAGTAGTTCCAGGTTCTTGTCTGTGGATTGAATTAGGATAATCTCGTTATTGTATATAGTGATGGTGGTTCTGCCCGGGAAGAGTTGGGATGGTGCGATGGAGAGTTTTAGGCCATGCGCGAAATTCCTGGAGGTGGAGACGGTGAGGAAGGTGAGGAACGCTTTTCTCCATTGGGCTCTGCGTGTGGTGTGGAAGATGATATCAATGTTCAGTGAACCATTGACTGGTGAGAAGTAGGTGTCTGCACAGGGAGTTTCAGGGTGGGACCTCAGGAAGTTGTGTTTAAAGCTTTTAGCAGCTTTTTTAGTGAGTGAGGGTGGGTAGTTGATTGTATATGTGTGCTTGCCGACTGGTTCCATGATGGGAGGACAGTCTAGGTAGGTGTAGTAGGGAGGGTGCACTGTCCTAAACAGTTGCATGGGCCAAAAGTGACACTAGTGAGTGCACAATAATGCTATACGCAGAGTACAGATGCAGACAATAATAGTGAGATAATGGGAAGTGACACTAGTGAGCTGCCAAGGTATTTGAGGTAGTAATCGGTGCATACAAGACTAACACTTGAGATGGGTGCGAGTTGCACAAGTGTAGGGTGCACAATAAAGATATAATGGAGCAGAATACTGATGAGGACTGTAAGTTACATGGAGCAGGGGTGACAACAATGAGCAGCTAACCAATATGAGGTAGTAATCCGTGTATACGGGAAGGAACAATGTATTGAGTGCAGGTTACATCAATGAACAAGTCTATGTGAGAATTCGTCAGTACATTTTAGGAATAGGAGTGAATTCGATGTAGGTTATAAACAAGTGCAGAACAAGTAGAAATATAATACTGGCAAAATACTGGAATAAAATAACTGTGCAAACCATAAAAATATCTAAATCGAAGGTGACAATAGTGAGTAGTCAAAAATATGTAAGGCACAGGAGTCAGTGACAGAATACAATTGCACACACAAATTATATGAAACAACAAGTGGCATTAGTGAGCAGCAAAAGAAAAATATATGAGGTATAATATATGAAGTATAATACTGACAAGATACTGGAATAAAATAACTGTGCAAACCATAAAAATATCTAGATCGAAGGTGACAATAGTGAGTAGTCAAAAATATGTAAGGTACAGGAGTCAGTGACAGAATACAATTGCACACACAAATTATATGAAACAACAATTATTAGGAATAGTAAGTGAATGTGTGCAGCTTACAAGACTAAACGAAATGAATGAGGTAGCGATCAGTGATAGAGATAAAAGTGAGGTGGGTGCAGCTTACAACATATACAGTATACAAATAGGAATAAAATACTGATGAATTACTGGAACCAATATAGGTGCAAACAAATGACTGCAATAAACAAATATGACACTAGTGAGCAACTGGTAGAATATGAGGTAGAAGTCAGTGCACTGTCGGTGAGGAAAAGTGAAAATGGGTGTAGGTTACATAAAGTGTACAAATACCAGTAGTAATATAATACTTCAGCAGAAGGCAGACACTTAATCACACAAAGATTTAAATACAAAGCTATGTAAAGGCTGTGGTACCGATAATCCAGAGTAGTCAGAAAGACTAGTCCATGATGGCCGCCAGAGAGAGAAAGAGTAGTCTAAAAATGGCCGCCAAGTAGGGGGGATAGAATCATTAGTCCTCTTTTAGTTGTTGCTATTTTCAGAGCGGGGAAGAGCAGTTTCAGATTCTATTCCGGCTGGTTCAGGATCTTGCATGCCATGGGGAGTCTTATCTCAATTTTTTGTTATCTTAAGTGGAGCTGCTGAGGGGCCTCGTGGGTTCCATCGGTACAGGAGGGGATTAAGAGCTCAGTTTATGGCCCCGGCCATTTTGAGCAAAAGAGGTTTTTGTTTTTTTTCTTTTCAAAACAAGAGGTTTTTTCAAATCAAAAAACGAGTGGGGCAAATTAAGTACCTTTCCAGCAAAAACGAGTGGGGCAAAGTAAATACCTTATCCTTCGCTTCAGTCTGTGTTCTGTAGTCCCAGCCTCGGGGCAAAGACGATCTTTTGCAGCTTTTGCATGCGTTTGCAGCTCTGCTCCCCAGGTCACGGTGGCAGTGGCGCCCAGATCGACAAGCTCACCTCCGAGCTGAAGGGGGCCGCCTCTGCTCTTGTGTATTTTTAATTGTGAGGCACGGTACCGCTGGGGTGGGAAACAAAGGGGGGGAGAGTACTGGTACTTAGGAAATCTTTGCAATGTCACTAATGGCTTTAACCGTGACTGTACCTCCGGGCTGAAGGGCAGATGTGACAGGTAATTCCTGGCTCAAAGAGAATGTCTGTGCTGCTTGGCTGTCGTTGGTGCTATAAGCTTTTGGAGAGTCTTGTCCTACCCCTCTCACAGCTGCAAGTGGTGGCACCTCAGGGCAGATGGGACAGTAATCCCTGGCTCAAAGCAAACGTCCCATGCTGCAGCGCTGTTGTTGGCGCTATAAGTGCTTGGGGAGTCTTGTCTTGGGTCTGGGGGGGGGGGGGGAACGACAAGTCCCCCGGCAGCAAGGCACCAGCTTCCTCCAGAGTCCCGACGGTGGCTGCAGGCGGAGGACAAGCAGCCAGGCACACAGCTCACCAGGCAGGGCAGGATGCGCTGGACTCAGCCTGCCGCGATCAGCCAGGCGGGGAAGCCCTCACTCGCCCGCACTCCGCCAGCCCTCCACGTCCCACATCACTTCTGCCTCCACGACCGCCGGGTGCCCACCTCCTCCGACGTCGTCGTGGGGCGCAGGAGACAGACCGGAGCGGGCAGCAAGGCGCAGAGCCCAGCGGACGAGACAGGGCACACAGCTCCCAGCGCGAGCAGGATACTGGGGGTCCCGGCAGCAACCACAGATGGGCAGCACCACTCCCCAACGACGTGTCCGTCACACTCCAGGCGCCAGCACTCCAGGTCTACTTCAGCGACGTCCCGCAGGCAACCACCGACCTTGCCAGGCACACCATTCGTCCACAGCCGGCTCCAGGCAGCAGGCATCCGTATCGAGCACCGCAAGTTGGTCAGCGGGGAGCCCAAGGTCCGAGGAGGAAGGCGGGAGTGGCTCAGTCCTCAGTCTCCAGTCAGGTCGGGGATCCTCATAGCTCTCATGCCCTCATAGCTACTCCTCTCAGTTGCTGATATATTTCCCTGTTAAACAAAAAATAATTATTGTTCAAACAAAGTTCTATCATTCTACTGTGCTGACTATGCATAATGCTGCGTTTCCCCCAAAAATATTTTACGGCGTTGAGTCCATCTGTATGTAAAATACTGGTATAAAGTGAGCTAATGTCCAAAGCTATAAGCACAAAATCACTTTCCCACTCTATACCATTCATTTTGAGAGGAAGTTTCCAGTGTCTTTGATGAAAGAAGGTAGGGCTTCCACATGTTCATGTAAAAAATTATCCACATATTTAGAAATGGATTCTAATAAGCTACCCTGGGCTGAGATGATCAGTCGCCCAGGTACTGGTGTAATTTGTTTATGAGTTTTAGGAATTAGATAAAAGAAGGGCGTGACCGGGTAATCATTTTTCAAGAATGCATGTTCCTGCTTACATAACAACCCTTCACGCTTCCATTGGTTCAATTCTTTGTGTATGGTGTCTTTTAGGCATTTAATGTCATTAAAACTGCCTTTCCTGTAGCAGGCCGAGTCACTCAAATGTCGTTCTGCTTCCTCCATGTAAAGGGTTCGGGGCCAGATGACTGTATTGCCCCCCCTTATCAGCTTTGTTAATTATCAGGTTAGAATTGCTTCCCAATTTCTTAATCAGGTTACTATACTGTTTTTCCATGTACCCGATTCGTCTGGCTCTTCGTGATATTTTATATTGTAGTCCTTTAAGATCCTCCACTACAATATCGCAAAATGCATCTATATTGTCTTTAGGCATCATTGGATAAAAAGTTGAGGGTGTTTTAAATTTAGTGTTACATGGTCGATTCATTGTTGTACCCATATTTGAAAAAATTTCCTGGGTAGTGCCTGTTTCAAACTCTTCATCCATAGCCAATTCCTGAGCCACTCTTAAAGCTTGCACATCTGATACCTGAAAAATATTGGAGGGTCGAGAGCTCCCAATAATCTCAGCTGCCCGAACTTGAGCGATAGACAGCTTGAAGTGTTTCTTGAGCTTGAGCTTCCAGAAAAACTTAAAAACGTCTATCCGAGTTTGGACGTAATTGAACAAGTTCTTAGGACAGTACGAGAGACCTAGGGAAAGAAGTTGCAATTCGGCCTTCGTAAGGGTGGTATCTGACAGATTAATCACTGTGTCATCAGATTCATTGTGCACCTGATCCTCAACAATTGTGTTTTCATTGTTCATAACAGGAGGTAAATCTATTTCCATTTCTTTCCCCTGCCTCTCTTTGCTGAGCCTCTGACTCCTGAGTTTCCTCCTTGCATTGCGCCTTTTGTTGTTTGCTCTTCGTTTAGTTTCCACTGTTGTCGAGTTTGCGGTCGCAGTGTCTTGAATCTGTCTTCTACGAGAAAACCCAGCTCTTCTGAGGGGGGTATATTTTGTAGGTATTTTGACTTGATTCGACATACCCACTGCTCCATCATCTGAATCACAGCTGCTTGACACAGAGCTTAACTCAGTTTCCGATAGCTCTACACTTTGATGCCCTTTGGATGTTTGATTGGTGTTGTTAGGTACCAGGGCTTGTTGCTTTGCATTATCGAATTTATGCGCAAACGTGAATATTCTTCCCGTTTCATAGTCATTTTTACAGCGCTACCTTATATTGCTTCCTGGTGCTGATGGTTTCTTGATGTTTTACCAGCCTTGCGTTTATTTCTGATCTGTACTTTTTTTATATAATCCTTATTTTCATCCTCATCCAGCTCTTTATTCAGTTGCTCAATTTCCTTTAAAATATCATTGCGGTGATTTCCGCGTATTTAATCAACAGACAAACCATATTCATGGAAGCGTCCAGGTTCCCAGAAGCCCATTCTTTGAGCATGAGGGGGTTGGGGTTCTCAAAAGATGGTGCTATTAGAACCCTCATCCATTTTTTTTTTTATTTTTTTTTACGTAAGACTTTATTATTATCTGCTCAGTGTACACTGCATTTGCCTACAACCCGGAGGCCGGCTGCCAAATGTTCAATACTTTTAGATAAAATACATCTATCCAGCCGCCCACTTATGATTCGGCAACAATTTAACAACCATAACACAGAAATCAGGGCAAAAGTTATTGAAACATCAAAGTCCATCTTACTTTTATATGTTATAACCATAACTCAACTTATGACTCAATAGATCCAATATGCAACATACATTTCAGCACTCCAAGTTCTAGACTCTACAACGGTAAGACAATCTCAGCACTTCTTTTGTGTCTCACAGTTTTCAGGGCCCCACAAGATCAGCTGAGCTCTACACCCTCCCTCGTGTTACCACCCTACCAGTGCCGCTATCCCTCAACTCTGTCATCTAATCCACATCTTCCGAACTATCTACGTCCTCCTCTGGTAGCGGTTCGCAGCAACACTCGCCGCCTGTTGTCTCATAGAGAGACTATCATCAATAATGATGCCCAGATTACAGACATGGGTGACAGGTAGGGGAAAGGAACCCATTTCCTGAGGCCAATGGTGAGGGTCCCATAGGTCCTTGTGCTGGCCCAGGATAAGGACCTCATTGTTATTTATTTATTTATTTATTTATTACAGGATTTGTAATGCGCATGGCTGCCTCAGCGACGAGGCGTCCCAGCGCAACCAGAAACCAAACAAGAGCAGGGAAACGCAGCGAGCGACAGATATCACAGAGTAGTGAACAGCCAAGTCTTCAGAGATTTACCAAACGTCAGAAGGCTGGGGGTGGCACTTACTGGAAGAGAGTTCCACAGTTTGGCCGCCATGAGGCCAAACGAACGGCTCCCTGCCCTCGCTTTCCTAACACGGGGACACAGACCAAACCTTGATTTGCCGATCGTAAAGCTTGACTAGGCAAGTATGGCTTCAATAGGCCCGATAGCCCCTCTGGGGCTTGGAGCCTCAATTTTATGCGCAATGCAGAGCACCTTAAACTGTATGCGTGCTTCGATTGGCAGACAGTGCAGCTTCAAAAGAACTTGGGTCACAGAGTGAGATTTTGGGAGAGCCACTAACATGCTTGCGGCTGCATTCTGGACCCTCTGCAGGTGCTTGATGCTAGCTTTATTGGCACCAAGATATAAGGCATTGCCATAATCAAGCCGTGCCAAGATGGAAGCCTGCAAGATGGTCTGATGTACTCTGGGAGGGAAGAAACCAAGCAGAGGTCTCTGTCCTCTCAGAAGCCCAAAGCAGACTGCGGCTACAGCTTTTGTCTGCTTATCGAATGTTAGGCTGGTATCGAACCAGACACCCAGATTCTTCACTGTCTCCTTCGGCAACGGCGCGGGCTTCAAAATATCGGGCAACCATTGCTCTGACCAGAGTCCCTGGTCCTTCCCATACAGTAAAATCTCGGACTTGCTGGCATTTAGTTGAAGGCAGTTGGCCTTCATCCAGGCCGAGGTGATTGATAAGTCCTCCCTAAAGTTCTCCAAATTAGTCCTGCATTTTTTGGAAAAGGCAATCACTAGAATATGACACCAAGGACAGCCCCTTGGCTCTGGTCCCCTCCGCCAAAGGTCCCACCTACAGATTGAATAAAAGAGGGCTCAGGATGGAGCCTTGAGGAACCCCCCTGCCCAGAGCATGTTCGTGTGAGTGGAACGGCGGAACGGACACTTGGAACGACCGCTCGGCCAAAAAGGACCGGAACCATTCCAAGGCAGCATCCCTAATGCCGATCGTCCAAAGACGATAAAGGAGAATCTCATGGGACACCGTATCAAATGCGGCGCTTGGATCCAATAGGATCAAGGCCACTGAATAGTCTACATCCAACCTACTACGGATGGATTCCGTGACCGCCAAAAGAGCGTATTCCGTACTATGGCGGGGGCGGAACCTGTGTTGGGATGGGTCAAAGATGTTATGCTCATCAATATAGTTGGATAGGCTGGAATTTACAGTAGCCTCTACCACTTTCGCTATGAGGGGGTGGGGTACCAAGGCCACCCTGTGTTACATCTTTAAAATCAAACAAGGTGTGGCATCAGCCTATCTGCAAGAGCTCATCCATCCTTGCATTCCTTCTCGTCCCCTACGCTCTACAGCCCACGGAGACTTTGTGATTCACAGATTTAAACTTGCAAGAATGGGATGCCGTCCTTTTCTTATCTTGGCCCCAAAATCTGGAATTCTCTTACGGTGTCCTAGAAGAATGACCCATCCTATCTCCGCTTTTGAAGAAATCTTAAAACTTGTCTCTTTTAGTAGCAAATGGTTCTTGACTGCTCCTTTTCTAGCAATTTGTGTGCTAGGCGCCGGGAAACCCTTTTTGGGTAGCTGCACGCGTTACAAAACTAATAATAATGGTGAGTTAATTAATTTCACAAATATTTTGGCTGGGAAAGGAAGGTTTGCAATAGGTTTGTAGTTTTTTGTTTCTGAAGGATCGAGGTGCTGCTTCTTTAGTAGCGGCTTGATGATAGCTTTTTTCCCAAGCATGGGTTAGGTGCCTGTGTTGACCAAGGCGTAACAGATGTCTGTTAGGTTTGGGACTAGTGTGTCAGAAATCCGTTTTAAAAAAGCAGAAAGGGCAAGGTCAGTGGGGGATCCTGACTTGATGGTTAAAATGAGGTCCTTGATCTGTTTTGGTGAGACTTTACTGAAAGTTGAAAAAGAGGGGTTATTTTCTTCGTTATCAGGAGTAACCGTCGAATAGTCTGATTTTAGGTTGGGCCGCAAAGTTGACGTATATATTACTGACTTTTTCTAGAAAGGAATTTGTCAGGGCATTGCAAAGATCTTGGGTGGGAGCTTTTGGGGGATTTATTGCAGACCCTGATAGTTTGGTGACTACTTGAAAGAGCTGCTTGGTGGAGCTTCGGGCCGACTATCAGATTGAGTAATATTTGCTTTTCTCCAAGATAATGAGGTGCCTATATTTGAGATTTCTTCCTTCGAACTGGTTTTGTCGGTGATATTGTAGTCTCTGCGCCAATGTCTCCCAAGGTTCCTGCAACTTTGTTTTTCAAGACTGAGAGCTTCAGAGAACCAAGGGGCTGATGGAGTGGTTCTATTTTTTTTTTTTTAATGTTTTTCAATGGTACTTGGAGGTTGAAGGTGTTGTTCACCCATTCGGTATAATTAGATGAGGCAAGTAAAGGGTCAGTGCGGGGTCGTAGTTGGTGGATGACACTTGTGTTTTGAGGAGTTGCTGATCCAAGCTTTAAATTGAGTAGGTGGGGTGGGGATACTGTGTGGAGTTTTTTTTGTTACTTTGGTGTGGCTGGTAAGCCAGCAAGTCCAAAGGAACTAATGCAGCTCTCTCTAACTAGATTCGCAGCTCTATATACCTCGGTCTTGGTGCCCTGGGCACCAGCTCGCCCTGTTCTTCCGTACACTGTGAGCCTTGCTTGGTAATATTTACTTTGTATTCCGGGTAGTTTTGGAACTAGTACACCTACATGTAGATTACGTCTGGGGCTATGTGTACACTTGCATCATGTCCAAATCCTCAAGATGATGGCTCCACTGTCTGGGGCAAGACCTGGTATTATTGCTATCCAAAGCAAAAGGTAACCTGCACCAGTTCTGGCACAAGAGTAGTGCCCTGGCCACGTGGCTAATGTTCATTGGTACAACAGGTGCAGTGGCACTGGGGCCCACTGAACCCTGATTTATTACTGTATTTTACAATTCAAATGTAGCTAGGGGTCCTTTTCCTTCCTTGCACTAGGGCCCATGACACAGTGGCGAGGATACTGGCCCTGGCTCATTGAACAGCTGTCTGGCACATCAAACTCTGCTAATTTTGTTTTCACTTAACAGAGGATGATAGACTGTTAAGCAGCCTCTTGGCATGCTGGCGCACAGATATCAGCAGCACGCTTGAATACTTAAGCTATTTCCTTACATAGTTCATTATTAATATTATACCAGTACTAAAATTATTAAATTGGAAGTACCCTGCAAAGGGATAGTCATGTCAATGGATGCAAAAACATAAATGCTGACGGTATTTATTGTGTTTCCTGAAACAGAAAATGCGGTAGTCTTTTTTAATTTTCGGTCAGGCCATCAGTGTCTTGGTACAGTATTCAATACTTTTTCCATTTTCCTGGAATATAATTATACATTAAACAAAGAATAAGAAATAAAATAATAAATAATGGATTGTTTAGTCCCTTGCCGTAGGGGCACAGACAGGACACAATTTACTGGGATACTGTGCACAGTAATTGCCAGTAGCTAAGATTAATTCAAGCATCCAGCGCATCACTGATTGTACTTTTTTCTCACATAATTCTTCTGGGGACATTTGTTCCTTCAAACCTATTGTGTCAGGCAGGCACTGAATGTTATTTGACACTAATACAGGACTTCCTCTGCATGGCTCGTTTTGTTTCGGGCCCTGACAGACCTTGCATCATGGTAGTCTGAAAGACCCTACAATGTTGAAATAGTTTAGATGTTCCCCTTCATAACTACCTGTAATATGCCCTGTGGGACTGAGACACGTCTATGGCTGGTTTTGGTTATACGCCCAGAGCTGCTGATCCAAAGAGGCCACAGAAGAGCCTGCCAGCACCGCAGCAGGTTAATCTCAGGCAACAGAGGTCACTGTAGGGTGACCTGAACTACGCGTGCTTTAAAAACAAACGCCTGTTGTTCCTTGGTCTTGGACTCTGGAAATAGGCGTGGCTTCTGAAGATGTTCACACGGGGAGCTGAGCTCACGTCACACAAATGGTATTTAGACTTCGCACAAAACTAACCTATTTCAGTTCACTCATACCAATGCAAACAAGAAGTAAATGTAAGCCATCCAAAGTTTACCGGCGTCCGCACTTCTCTGTGAACATCGGTAAAGTCCAGGGACAGGCAAAGCTCGTTGTAAGCATCCCCTCCCATTTCGAATGTTTACAAAAACGAAAATAGATTTATGGAAAGTGTGTGCAGATCGTGTAGTCTTGGGGGATCAAACGTGTAACAATACAGTCACTGTTTTCAATTGAGAGCTTTGAACACAAAATAAATGGTAGACTGACTGTAGGATAATCTTGTGAGCTGCCAGGTTCTTGAAAAGTAGAAACAAGGTTGCTTTTCAAGCTACTGATGTAGAGTAGCTTTTGAGCTGCTGAGCTTGAGCCTGGGAAACCGGGTTCGAGTCTGCATGTGCTCTACAAAAATCATGCCAATCCTAATAAATGCAATTAAACTCTAACAAATTTAAACAGTGGCAAATCTGAATCGATGGGAGTTGGAACAATTGAAAGAAAACAGGTCGGCCACGAATTAACAGAACACTGGAGGGGGAAATGCTGGACAGGCATCTTTTTGAACTCTTCTGCTGACCAAGAGACGTGAATGCCAAGTCTGTTAGGCTTGAAGTGAAAAGTCAACCAAAACAACAAGTGGCTGCCATTGCTGAAGCTGACAGTGCCGAGTTATGTGTACATTAATTAAGTAATTAGTTCTCCAGAACCAGCTAATGAAAGCTCCAGGTAAGAACACATGTAAGAGGGGCTGGAGAGATGAAGGTACTAAGCAGGGACTACTAAGCCTACTGAGGAATCTAAAGCCATCTTTTACACGGACAGGAAGAGAAGCCAGTTGGAAGGATGGGTGGAGCAATGCCCATATACTTAATACTGCATGTCTCGAAGACTGTGCAAGCGCTGCCTAAGCGAGACCAAATATATATTTATATATACACACACATCCCCGGTCATTGTCACAGACTCATATACACACACAAAAAAGTCACTCAGACACTTATACAACCATTCACCTACCTACTCACACACATCTACATCCAGTCACATACCCAATCAGATACTCTTGTACGCACTCTCACACCCATTCGGGTAATCATGCTCCCACTTACAGACTACCTTGGAGAGTGATGCACCCATGTACAGGCCCACTCAGACTCATGCACCTACTTGGAGACCAACTCCTAGATTTATGTGCATTGTCTCATACCCACTCAGAGACTCTTACACCCTCTTCGAGGCCTAACTGGGCACTCATGCACCCACTCACAGACCCACTCAGAGAGTCACAAACCCATGGACAGACCTACTCACTCACTTACCCACTTAAACACACTCGCGTATGTACTCAGACCTACTGAGACACTGACGGACCCATTGAGACACTCGTACACACACCCACCCACCCACCCACTCACCCACCCATACAGTCACTGACACGCTCCGTCGCAGACCTTCTAAAACCATTATGCACTCAGTTATTCGCACACTCTGAGCTTCACGCATCCACTCACATACCCACCCAGAAACTCGCCCTCCCAGTCACAGACCATCGTGCTTGCACTCATTCACTCACTCACCCACTTGTACTCTCACTCACAGGCCCCTTGAGACACTCATACGCCCACTCACAGATCCACTTGGATACTCATGCACCCACTCACAGATCCACTCGGACACTCCAACACCCACTCACACACCCATACAGTCACTCACACTACCCCTCGCAGACCCACTCAGAGACGCACACACCAACTTACAGAACCAGAACCACTCATGCTCCCAGTCATTGACTCACTGAAAGACTCATGGACTTGCTCACAGACCCACTCAGGCAGTCATGCACCCACTCAGACACTCATGTATCCACACACCGTTCCAGTTAGACAGTTGTATACTTACTTTGAAATGCACAAAGGTACTCCTGCACCCACTCACAGATCGACTGTGAGACTTATGCAACCAATCACAGACCCATTGACACACTGGCACCCGGTCATAGATGCACTGAGACAGTCACACAGTTTGTTACGGAACCATTGATGGACTGATGCACCATCTCACGGATCAACTGAAATAATAAAACAGTAAATGAGAGACTTATTGATACAGTGATGAATGGAGTCACAGGTTCTACTAAGAGTTACACACTGAGTTATAGAAATATTAAGGGAGTTATGCATGCTATTATAGAGTCAGATAGTAATGTGTTTTCAGGTGTTTATAGTCCATTTTGCAGTTATAAGCTTTGAATGCAGTGGTGGCTGAAATTCACTGAAAAAATCAAGGGTTACAGGGACGTTATACTTAGGAATTAGTATTTAATTTTTTTTTTACATTCACTGAAAAAAACAAAGGTTACTGGAACGTTATAGTTAGGCTGGCATTTCACTCATACAAAACCTGAGAAATGCACAGTTCTAATTAGATGAGCTAACTAGAACATGTGCCCTTGCAGTGCACTACTTACGAGCTCACATAGAACATCACTCATGAAACGTCACACTGGGTAGGAAGTGAATCCCTGTGTTTATTCCATCAGGTCTCTCCAGACAGGACTCGTTTTGGCTGTGTAACAATCCTTGTTACCAAAAGGTTGCCATTTTGTGAACACAATTAAACTCCTTTATCACTGTAAGCATAAACAAAATACTGTTATGAGCGACTCCATTATGACAAATATTAAAACGTTACCGCTCTCATAAAAATTGCAATAAAATGTTGTAATCACTTTGAACTTAAAACACGCTCTTTCACATGTAAAATTGATATTCAAACATTGGTTACATTTCAAACACAAATAGCGCAAATCCACCGTGCGTGTTAATTGTCATATAGATAGCCTCCTTTTTATGTTAGCATTTCAGTCACACTAGAAGCAAAGCATTTCCTTTAAAAACCATTAATTTGGCTTTTTTAAATCAACAACACTTAAAATGCTCAAAGTCAGCGTGCTCTGGGCCAAAATCTAAAAAAAAAAAATGCAAAGCTAAATACGACTAATTCCTTTTCACAGTTCACCCACTGTGCACTGATGAAATGCAACTTCGAGCGACAAAACCAGTTCTTTATGGTCCGTCATTGCTGCAATAACCTACAAGTAACGTCACTTCACTTGAGAACAAAACCGCTTATATAAACAATCCACACAGTCTTCAAGAATTTAGAAAGTCATTCTTGATACTCCATTCTACTTTAGCTCGCTTTGTTATGGTATCAATATACTCCTGATAGATATTACATGGCTGTAAATGCTTTGACCCCCAGGACACCCCCCATGCCGCACGGCTTGCCAGCTGACCCGGTGACCCTCGCTGCTGCTCGTTCCCTCTCTCCCCGCTGTTGATTTTTGTGCCTCGCTAGTATTCTATTGCTGCCCTCTCTTAGTGCCTTCGTAACTGTATCCTCTTATTTTTCCGTTAATTGTTCTGTGCCGTTAGTACTGTTCCCCTGGTGTGCCCCACCCGCTTCCCGCCGCTGATCCCTCGCTGCCCTGCCCCCTTTCTTTTCTGTTACCCCATTGGCCGCCCGCTCCTGCCTCCCAGCTGCTCCTCCCTCCCACTTTGCCTC
Organism: Lissotriton vulgaris; assembly: GCF_964263255.1. NCBI lineage: Eukaryota > Metazoa > Chordata > Amphibia > Caudata > Salamandridae > Lissotriton > Lissotriton vulgaris. The sequence goes on from NC_141695.1 coordinate 634,562,838, forward strand.
AGATGGAGCCTGCTCGTACGCGCCAAAGGCAAGCCCGTCTACGCCCGTCCGCTCCTGGACCGCGCCCAGCGCCAGGACCCCTGGCCTCCGAGGATGCCAGCCCACGTGACGGACCTACAACGCCACCACCCTCAACGCACTCAAACCTGGCCGGAAACCCGCCTACTGCCGAGCCACCCCGAAACGCACCCACGAACCCTTCACCTGCCAAGCCTGCAAGTTCACCTGCATCCAGACCTGCACCGCACCCGACAAGCCGAGCACCGGCAGCAACCACCTCAAGTGCATCCTGCTCAACACCCGCTCCGTTCACAGACACGCCGTCTAACTCTGAAACCTGCTCGACACAGCATCACCAGACGTCGCCTTCCTTACAGAAACCTGGATGAACGCCTCCTCAGCGCCTGACATCGCCATAGCCATCCCGGACGGATACAAGATCACCCTGAAGGACCGCATCAACCAGACTGGAGGGGGCATCGCTATCGTACACAAGAACACCATCCACATCACGACCAACCCCGACGACACCTTCACCGCCGCCGAACACCTCCACTTTTAGATACACACCGATCCCAAAACCACCCTCAGAGGCACCCTCATCTACAGACCCCCGGGACCAAACACACAATTCAGCGAAGACATCGCAGACTTCATCACCCCGTACGATCTCCCCTCCGCCGACTACATCCTCCTAGGGGACCTCAACTTCCACCTGGAGAACAATAAGGACAGCAACACCACCCTACTGGACAACCTTGCCAACTTCGGACTCAAGCAACTGGTGAAGACCCCCACCCACTACGCCGGCCACACGCTCGACCCCGTCTTCTCCTCCAGCAAGCACATCTCCTTCAGCCACTCCACCAGACTCCACTGGACTGACCACAGCTGCATCCATTTCAGCTTCAGAAGAACAATGACCCACCACCACCCGCGTCAGATTCCTCGCAGAAACAGGAGCAAGATCACCACCGAGCAGCTCACCACCTCCCTCCGCCAGAACCCTCCCGCCAGCACAACGGACCCCAGCGAAGCAGCCAGCAACCTCACACAGTGGCTCACCAACTGTGCAAATGACCTCGCACCACTGAAGAACCCTCCCAGCAGACCCGGCAGCAAGAAAGCCTCCTGGTTCACCGACAAACTTCAAGAAGAACTGCCGTACCCTCGAGAACCTGGCGCCACGACCAGACCACAGACAACATGACTGCCCTCAAGCATGCCACCCGCAAACACCACCAGCTGATCCGCACTACCAAGAAGACAGCATTCACAGAACGACTGGACAACAACGCCCACAACAGCAAGGAACTCTTCAGCATCGTCAAAGAGTTCTCCAACCCCAGCGCCGGAAACAACGACATCACCCCCTCGCAAGACCTCTGCGACTCACTCGCCTCGTTCTTCCACCGCAAGATCACAGATATACACAACTGCTTCGGTGCATCTAGCACGCACCGAACCAACGCCCCCACCACCACCTTCTGCGCCTGGATCCCGATCAGCACCAAAGATGCCACCCGCACGATGAACACCATCCACTCCGGATCACCAACCGACCCCTGCCCCCACCACGTCTTCAACAAAGCCGACTCCATCATCGCACCCCAACTCCGGGACGTCATCAACACATCCACCTTCCCGGAGACCTGGAAGCATGCCGAGCTCGGCGTCCTCCTGAAGAAACCAACTGCAGACCCCACTGACCTCAAGAACTACCGCATCATCTCGCTCCTCCCTTTTCCTGCCAAAGTCATCGAGAAGACAGTCAACAGACAGCTTGCCGCCTTCCTCAAGACAAACTGATCCCTCGACCCCTCGCAGTCCGGTTTTCGAGCCAACCACAGCACCGAGACCGCCCTCATCGCAGCCATTGACGACATCCGATCCCTGCTCGACAACGGGGAAACAGCGGCACTCATCCTCCTAGACCTCTCTGCAGCATTCGACACTGTCTGCCACCGCACCCTAGTGCAGCGCCTCAGCAACATCGGAGTCCAAGAGAAAGCACTAGAGTGGATCATCTCGTTCCTCGCCGGAAGAACCCAGAGAGTCCGCCTCCCCCCGTTCAGATCCATGGCCACCGAAGTCATCTGCGGCGTACCACAAGGATCATCACTCAGCCCAACCCTCTTCAACGTCTATATGAGCCCTCTCGCAGCCATCGCACGCAAACACAACCTCAACATCATCTCCTACGCCGACGACACCCAGCTGATCCTATCCCTCACCAACGACCCCGCCACCGCCAGAACCAGCCTACACGAAGGGATGAAAGACGTCGCCGAGTGGATGATGAACAGCCGCCTGAAACTGAACTCAGACAAGACGGAATTCCTCATCCTGGTATCATCTCCCTCCGCCTGGGACGACTCCTGGTGGCCCACTGCCCTGGGCACCACTCCCAAGCCAACGGCCCACACACGCAACCTGGGCTTCATTTTGGACTCCTCCCTCTCGATGACCAGACAAGTCAACCCTGTTTCATCATCATGCTTCAACACCCTGCGCATGATCCGTAAGATCTTCCGATGGATCCTTACCGATACCAGGAAAGCGGTTACCCAGGCACTCGTCAGCAGCCGACTGGACTACGGAAACACCCTCTACGCCGTAACCACAGCCAAACTTCAGAAAAGACTCCAGCGCATCCAGAATGCCTCCGCATGACTCACCCTGGACGTCCCCCAACACAGCCACATCTCCGGCCACCTGAGAGACCTGCACTGGCTCCCCGTCAGCAAGAGGATCACGTTCAGGCTGGTCACCCACGCACACAAGGCCCTCCCCGACCTCGGCCCCAAGTACCTCAACAACCGCCTGACCTTCTACACACCCACCCGCCAGCTACGATCGACAAGCCTCGCCCTCGCTGCCGTACCACGCATCCGCAAAGCCACCGCCGGGGGAAGATCCTTCTCCTACCTGGCGGCCAAGACATGGAACTCCCTCCCCATCCACCTTCGACTGACCCAGGATCACCTTTCATTCAGGAAGCTACTCAAGACCTGGCTCTTCGAGCAGTAGCGGACCCCTCCCCCCAGCGCCTTGAGACCCTTCCTGGTGAGTAGCGCGCTATACAAATGTCCATGATTGATTGATTACTTCTAGTGTGCCTAAAATGCCAATGTAAAAATGAGGATATCTATATGAGAATTAACACGTACAGTGGAATTACGCTATTTGAGTTTGAAATTTAATCAATGTTTGAACATCCGTTTTAGATGTGAAAGGGCGTGTTTTAAGTTCAAAGTGATTACAACATTTTATTGAAGTTAACATGAGAGCCCACACGTTTTTATGTTTGTCATAATGGAGTTGTTCATCAAGAACATAGCTGCCAAGGTTTTAGATTGCTATGTGTGATATTTTCCTAATTTCAGTGTAAATAGGAGTGACATTTCAACAACTATGAGTGACACTTTTTCTTGAGCAAATCAAGCAATGAAGACGTGGAAAACACATAAATATCAGAAATTACACCAATTTGAGCAACGAGAAACTCAAAGTTAACTCCTGCAAAGCATAAGAAATAATTGTTAAACGGTTTTCATGTATCAGACTCTAGCCAAAATTGCAGAAAATAGATAAAGCGGTCTGGAAGACGTTCATAATTTATTTATAATCAGCTGAGTGACTCTCAGACACACGCTGACATGAGCACTAAGCACCGCAGCATTGGAAAACGGAGTGAGAGGGACTCATTTAGGTCACAGCTAGGCAGGCTTAAAGCACATTTTATTTTTGACTTCAATGAACAGTCTCCAGAGGCTCACTGTCTGATACTGAACAGCGATGAGCTTGTAAATGTGTGCACCACAACAACTAGCTAGCCCCAATGCTAGGTCCAAGCAAAGTGCAATCCCTACTCCTAGCTGGGCCTGCTCAGTGCACTAATGCATCCACTATTCTGTGATTCATCTCATGGTCACAGGTTTAAATATTGGTAGTTCCGATCAGTATTTCTTTGCTCTGAGTTAGGTGGTATATGTACCATTGAGATGAGTATCAATAAACATCTCTCATTAAAGGTCAAAGGGTGAACATTTACATTACAAATATAAATGTTATGGTGTGTCATAGTGTATCACATAGGGCTGCTACTTTGAGCACTTGCTTTTTAAGAAAGCTTATGCTTAATAAAAGAGATTTGTAAACAAGGCCCTCTTTGCTCCTGTTCCCAGTAAGGCATGTTGAGCCTCATTGCTCCCAAGTGAAACTGTCACAGTGTTTTAAATTACATGCGAGAAGGGTCTGAAAGTTATATACTTGTTGGTTCTTCTTTGATGTCACAGGAAGTAACTAGTTTGCGCAACACCAGCACCTAAACAAACTGGTATCTTCCTTGTAAACATTCATGGACTCAAACATGCTGCAAGATTAGAACCACCACAGTGAAATCACCGCAGAGGGGAGGCCTATCCACAAGGACCAGCTGACTTTCTTCTACGCTGGAGCCAGCCTGTGGAGGGCACAGCTGAGAGCTGTGTGCTGTGTGCAGAGGCTGGTGCCCCCGCTACATTTGTGGAGAGTGGCAGGGGCACAGGAAGATGTATCACCTAAATCGTTGCCTGGACAGCTAACAACTCAAAGACCTCCCTCTACTCCCTCCGCCCGTGCTCAATGAGGATGGCTGGCTGGGCCTCCATGCAGTGCAGCAGGGGAAAGCGGAGAGCCTGGCGGCCTAGTGTAAAGTTGCACATATCATGCAGGAAATTATGGAAAATCCGTTGCAGGATTTTGGAGTAGCTTTATTCAAGATTACATCGGGAATCACGGAAGTGCTTTCCTCATTAGCAAAGTACAGACTGGCAATGGCTGTTCCTTGGATCTTGTTCTTCATTGAGGAGAACACAGCGCGAGCAACAACTTTAAAAGTATGCAATCTTACTCCAGTGCATGCCGCACTGGAATTAAGTTGCCTACATACTCTAAAACAGAATCCTAAGAACACGAAAGACATACTACAAAATCTAAACATATTAAGACACCCGGCCTATGTATTATTAATGTTGTAATACTTACTGGACTCAGCGTTCTCCTGTCTGAGCTTCACCAGGGACCGCCCAGGACTATGATTCCACTCCAGCCATAGGAGCACCACCGCGGGCCCACTCCGATACTTGATGCGCTCTGGCGGGGGCTGGCCCGGCGGTGCGACCTCAGCTGTGTGCTTCTGGTTCTGCTAGCTGCAAACGTGACCCTGCCAAGGCCCTATTCAGAATGTTGATTGGGCAAATAAACCTATTCTAAGTGTCGATGTTGCCGTTCGGTCCAATGTCTGTAAATATGCGCAGGCAGCACATTTATTATGCTGTCGCCAGTACGCGCACAGCACTCATCCCACAAGTCCAGGCGAAACCCCAGCCGCTTCCTGATTCCGACCTCGCTTTCAGAAAGCCATGGCACGGGCGGGAATTTAGAGGCAGCACAGGGCTAAAAGATGCAACATTGTAGCAGGCAGCAGTGCACAAGATCTGTTTACTGAGCCTACTACAAATCTCTGCAGGGAGCAGCAGAGCCCTTACCCGCCGCACAAGTGTTACAGGGGCCGGCGCGCGCTAGCAGCCTGGCGTAGCCAGCTTTAGCGCTGGTATAGCGCAATGAGGCAGTGGCATTTAAATGTGTGACAATGCATTTCAGTGCGGTGATGCGGGCTCACCGCACTGAAATGCCTTAGAGTCACGCCTGATATGTGATACTTGGCAGGCCTGCAAGAATCATAGTATTTTGTTTATGGTGATAAAAGATTATAAATGTGTTTACAAAATGGCGCCATTTAAGTGACAAATGCTCTTACACAGCTGAAACGCGTTCTGTCTGGAATGACCTGATGGAATAAACAGAGTGATTCACTTCCTTCCCAGAGTGCCATTCCTTTTTGAAATGGGAAGGTTTGGTGATATATATTTCGTGTCTCCAGACCTGGCGGCATCGGAGTAGCAGGCTTGGAAGTAAGGGTCTCTAGGATGTTTATTGCCCCGTATTTTCGCCTAACACTCCAGCTTATTTTGACACATTATGAAGCATTCTGGTACTAGCAGTCCGTGGCAGGGGCTGGGCTGGTGCCTATGTGTTAATTATGCTGCCGCTGAGCCCTTCATCACTCGGTAGGAGGAGCTCTCAATAAAGACTTGCTGGGGTTGTTTGTATCGGACAGAGGCATTTGAGGAAGGCCCTTAAGGAAGGCTAATCGCTGAAACCGGTCTGCCGAATCTTCATTCAATAAACATCCAAAGTACCCCGCTGTGTCCCTTGCTTCTTCTTATGGGGAGATGTGCTGTGTGATATATTCACTGAAAAAAAAACATAGGTTTCAGCCACGTTATAGTTAGGAATTACCATTTAAAAAACCTTGGAAATTCACTGGAATTACCATTTAAAAAAAAACTTAAATTCACTGAAAAACCCATAGGTTTCACACATGTTACAGTTAGCTGGACATTTTACTCCTACAAAACCATTGAAATTCCCCCGTTCTAGTTAGTTCAGCTAACTATAACTTGTGTGCCCGCAATGCACTGCTGATAACGTCACATATTACATCACTCATGACCTGGTCAGTGATGTCACTCATGACGTCACTGATGACATTTCTAATGACATCACTGATGACATCATCCAGTGAACGTGTGGCTTTCTGAAAAATAAGTATTTTTTTATATGTATATCTAAAGGTCACGGAAGAATAAATGGGTAAATAAGTGTCTAAATGGATGGTTTTTATTTTTGCAAAATTGATTGTTTAACTGATATTAAGTGTATCTTAGTGAATACATGTATTAACGAGTAATGTTTAAATATTTAAATATCTGTATCAGTGTCTCACTTTGTGTATAAGTGGCTGCATGGGTTGGTGAGTAGCTACATGAGTGTGTATATGGGTTATTAGTTTGTTTTTTGAGTATCAGTATGAGTGTCTGTATGGTTCGGTCTGGGATATTACTTAGCGTATGGATGCATGAATGAGTCACTCACTATGTTTTTTGAAGACTGCATGTGTGCAGGACTGTATGGGTGGATGAGTGTGTGTATGGGTGTGTTAGTGAGTGACTGTCTCAATAGTGTCTTTATGAGTAAGTACATATGTTTTAAACTAGTATATGTGAGTATTGATGTATATAAAAGAGTATATGTGAGAGACTGGAAGAGTTTCTGTATAAATAAGTATGCGTTTCTATATAACCCTGCCGGTTCCATACAAGAGCCTCTTTCCTTCACCCTAGCATTTAGACCGGAACATCTCAAAGCTATGAACAGGTCTCTTCATAAATGTAATATACTTGACTTGAACCAGATAAACTACTCCCTCTTTACCTGCCCTCTTCTGTTAATGAAACATCCCCACTCACGGATCCTCACCAAAAATGGAAAAAGCACATCACCAAAAATTGTTCGTTCAGCACTCATCAATGTAAGATCGTTACCAAAACACAAATACGAACTTGCCAACATTATTGAAAGTTGGAATTTAGATATTCTTTTCCGAACAGAGATTTGGGGGGATCCTTCCTGTGGACCTGACTTTACCACAGCATCTCCAGAGGGCTTCACGAACATTAGGTTTGATAGGCCCTTAAAAAAAGGAGGAGGCATTGCCATCATTCATCGCAATAATTTCACACTGCGGACAGAATCCATACCCATTACTTCTTGTGAAGCAATCAATTTCACCTTCTTAACCCCTCGCTCAAATTCATTTAGAGGCATTCTCCTGTACCGCCCCCCAGGACCACAAACCACTTTCTTATCCTCCTTGGGCTGCCTTCTAGAACCAATCAATCAATCACCAAAATTTGTATTGCGCGCTACTCACCCGTGAGGGTCTCAAGGCGCAGAGGGGGGGGGGGGGGGTCGCTACTGTTCAAACTTGAGTTGTTTCCTGAAGGAGAGATGGTCCTGGGTCAGCTGTAGGTGAGTGGGGAGGGAGTTCCATGTCTTGGCTGCCAGGTAGGAGAAGGATTTTCCTCCGACGGTGGATTTCCGAACTCGTGGGACGGAGGCGAGGGCGAGGCTTGCGGATTGGAGCTGGCGGGCGGGTGTGTAGAATGTGAGGCGGCTGTTGAGGTACTTCGGGCCCATGTCGTGGAGAGCCTTGTGTGCGTGGGTGAGGAGTCTGAACGTGATCCTCTTGTTGACGGGGAGCCAGTGAAGGTCTTTCAGGTGGGCAGAGATGTGGCTGCGGCGAGGGATGTCCAGGATGAGTCGTGCTGAGGCGTTCTGAATGCGCTGGAGTCTTTTCTGGAGTTTGGCTGTGGTTCCAGCGTAGAGGGTGTTCCCGTAGTCCAGACGGCTGGTGACGAGGGCCTGTGTGACCGTCTTCCTGGTTTTGGTGGGGATCCATCGGAAGATCTTTCGGAGCATGCGCAGGGTGTTGAAACAGGATGATGAGATGGCGTTCACTTGCTTGGTCATCGTGAGGGATGAGTCCAGGATGATGCCCAGGTTGCGTGCGTTGTCCGTTGGTTTGGGTGTGCTGCCCAGGGCAGGGGGCCACCAAGAGTCGTCCCAGGCAGAGGGAGATGGTCCGAAGATGAGGACTTCCGTCTTGTCTGAGTTCAGTTTTAGACGGCTGATCTTCATCCATTCTGCAACGTCTCTCATTCCTTCCTGGAGGTTGGCTTTGGCGGTGTCGTTGGTGAGGGAGAGGATCAGCTGGGTGTCGTCGGCGTAGGAGATGATGTTGAGGTTGTGTTGGCGGGCGATGGCTGCGAGAGGGCTCATGTAGACGTTGAAGAGGGTGGGGCTGAGTGAGGATCCTTGCGGGACACCGCAGATGACTTCGGTCGCCGCGGATCGGAACGGGGTGAGGCGGACTCTGGGTTCTTCCTGCGAGGAACGAGATGATCCACTCCAGTGCCACTCCTTGGATTCCGGTGTTGCTGAGGCGTTGTATCAGGGTGTGGTGGCATACGGTGTCGAAGGCTGCTGAGAGGTCCAGGAGTATGAGGGCAGCCATTTCCCCTTGTCGAGCAGGGACCTGATGTCATCGGTGGCTGCGATGAGGGTGGTCCGGTGCTGTGGTTTGCTCGGAAGCCGGACTGTGAGGGGTCGAGAGATCCGTTGGTCTCGAGGAAGGAGGAGAGTTGTCTGCTGACGGTCTTCTCGATGACTTTGGCTGGAAAGGGGAGGAGCGAGATGGGGCGGAAGTTCTTGAGGTCTGTGGGGTCCGCGGTGGGTTTCTTCAGGAGGGCGCTCAGCTCGGCATGTTTCCAACTCTCCGGGAAGGTGGCGGATGCGAAGGAGCTCTTGATGATGTGCCGGAGCTGGGGTGCGATGATGGAGTCTGCTTTGTTGAAGATGTGGTGTGGGCAGGGGTTGGTTGGGGAGCCGGAGTGGATGGTGTTTATCATGCGGGTGGTGTCTTCGGTGCTGACAGGGGTCCAGGTGCAGAGGGTGGTGGTGGGGGGGGCGCTGGTTCGGTGGTTGGGTGCGTGGTCAGCGCGCCGAAGCTGTTGTGTATGTCGGCCATCTTGCGGTGGAAGAACGAGGTGAGAGAGTCACAGAGGTCTTGCGAGGGGGTGATGTCGGTGTTGCAGGCGCTGGGGTTGGAGAGCTCTTTAACGATGCTGAAAAGCTCCTTGCTGTTGTGGGTGTTGTTGTCCAGTCGTTCTTTGAATGCTGTCTTCTTGGTGGTGCGGGTCAGCTTGTGGTGTTTGCGGGTGGCGTTCTTGAGAGCGGTCATGTGTTCTGTTTTGTCGTGGCACTAGGCTTTCTTGAGGGTGCGGCAGGTTTTCTTGGAGTTTTTGAGGTCGTTGGTAAACGACAAGGCTTTCCTGCTGCCGGGTCTGCTGGAAGGGTTCTTTAGTGGTGCGAGTTCGTCGGCGCAGTCGGTGAGCCACGGTGTGAGGTTGCGGGATGCTTCGTTGGGATCCGTCGTGTTGGTGGGTGGGTTCTGGCTGAGGAAGGTGGTGAGCTGGTCGGTGGTGATCTTGCTCCAGCTTCTGCGGGGAACCTGTTGCGGTGGTGGTGGGTCGTGGTTCTCCTGAAGTTCAAGTGGACGCAGCTGTGGTCTGTCCAGTGTAGTTTGGTTTCGTGGCTGAAGGAGATGTGCTTGCTGGAGGAGAAGACGGAGACAAGCGTGTGGCCGGCGTAGTGGGTGGGGGTGTTCACCAGTTGCTTGAGTCCGAGGTTGTCCAGCAGGGCGGCGGTGTTGCAGTCCTTGTTGTTCTCCAGGTGGAAGTTGAGGTCCCCTAGGAGGATGTAGTCTGTGGAGGTGAGGGCGTGTGGGCTGAAGAAGTCTGCGATGGCTTCGCTGAATTGTGTGCGCGGTCCCGGGGGTCTGTAGATAAGGGTGCCTCTGAGGGTGGTCTTGGGGTCTGTGTGGATCTGGAAGTGAAGGTGTTCGGTGGCGGTGAGGGTGGCGTCGGAGTAGGTCGTGATGCGGATGGTGTTTCTGTGGATGATGGCGATGCTTCCTCCGGTTTTGTTGACGCGGTCCCTCCGGGTGATCTTGTAGCCCTCCGGGATGGCTATGGCGATGTCGGGGGCGAAGAGGCGTTCATCCTGGTTTCCGTGAGGAAGGCGACGTCTGGTGATGTTGTGTTGAGGAGGTTCCAGAGTTCCACGGCGTGCCTGTGGACGGAGCGGGTGTTGAGCAGGATGCACTTGAGGTGGTTGTTGCTGGCGCTCGGCTTGGCGGGTACCGGGCCGGTCCTGAGGCAGGTGAATTGGCAGGTGAAGGGTCCGTGAGTGCGGCTCAGGGTGGCTTGGTAGCAGGCGGTGTTTCGGCCGGCGTTGAGTCCGTGGAGGGTGGCGATGTCGTAAGTTCTTCGGGTGTGCTGGCTTCGTCGTGGACCAGGGGTCCTGGCGCTGGGCGCAGTCCAGGTGTGGCCGGGCGTAGATGGGCTTTCCTTTGGCGCACAATCGGCGCACCCGCTGCGTGTGACCGCTGCGTGTGACCGCTGCGTGTACACGCGGGCTCCATTTAAGGCGAAGTGGTAGGGAGGAGCAGCTGGGAGGCGGGAGCGGGGCGGCCAATGGGTACACAGAAAGAAAAGGGGGCGGGCCGCAAGGGAGCAGCGGCGGGAAGCGGGCAGCGGAGTGGGGGTCACGCCAGGGTAATAATAACGGCAAAATCGCAAAGCCTACTGACAAAAAAGAAACACTACAGTGAAATACAAAACGAAATACAACACTACAGTGAAATACAAAACTAAATACAACACTACAGTCAAATACAAAACGAAATGCAAATGAAAGGCACAGATGAGGGCAACAGCGGGAGGAAGAACGAGCAGCAGCGAGGGGGCATCGAGGTCAGGGACGGACCTGAGGCGCTGGGGCAGAGACGCGCCTACAGCTGGTGGGCCGTGCGGCGTGGGGGTGTCCTGAGGTCAGGTCACCTGACCAATAGCAGGGGAAAACAATTTCACCATTTTGGGAGATTTTAATTTCCACTTGGAGGCTCTTGACAACTCTGACACCATGGCCCTTCTGTCCGAAACCGAAGCAGTAGGCCTTACACAATTAGTTCAATCCCCAACACACTCTGCGGGCCATACTTTAGACGGACTCTTTTCCAACCTCAATTTACTTTCCATAGAAGACACTCTCCCTCTAGCTTGGACGGATCACTCTGTGATACTTTTCAATATTAAAACCACCACCAGTTCTTCGTCACCCACTAAACCCCCTACCCCCACAAATTTTAAAGCATGGAAAAGTATTGATGTGGTCGAATTCAACTACAAATTACATAATACACAGATAACTAATATCCCTGACCCCGAAGCGGCAGCCATCACATACACCAACTGGCTTAAGGATATAATTGAGATAACAGTCCCCACAAAGAAAAGATCCACTAATAGGATCTCAAGCTCTGCCCCCTGGTTCAATCAGACCCTCAGGCTTGAAAAACAAAACTGGTGACAAGAACGGAAATGGTGACGACACTATGATCCTGCTGAGAAATCATACTATAAATAAAAACAAACCAAATACAAACTATTGGTCATCCTCGAAAAAAGCAAATTTTACAGCAATCAAATTCATTCGGCACACTACTCAGCTAAACGACTCTATCAGGATGTCACACACCTATCGGGACATGATAAACCCATCTCGGTAGATACCACTCAACTCATGTGTGACTCCTTAGCAACTTACTTCCAAGAAAACGTTTGCGCTATTTACTCTGTTTAAGAAACATATTATCGCTAATACAGATCTTATTTCATTACCACCTGTTTCCAAACTCACTCATGAATCTGCAAGCTCCACCGCTGATAACAAAAATAATCCCACTTTCCAGAATTTCAGCCAGGTGTCCCCGGAATTGGTCTCCCACCTCCTTACTACTATCAATTCAGGCTCCCCTAACGATCTTTGCCCCCCTTCCATATTCAAACTATCGCCTGAAATCATCGGTCACAAATTCACTGACATTTTTAACACCATGTTTAGTTCAGGTGTCTTCCCTTCCATCTGGAAAAAAACCTGTTATCAAACCACTTATCAAAAAAAGCACTCTTTACCCCAGATCATGAATGTCCGTCTCTCCGAATATATTGACCCCAACCACTGGCTAGACGACTCCCAATTTGGATGTAGGAGGGGACAAGGCACAGAAACCTTCCTAATCAAAGCATCTGATGAAATCAAGATGATCCTGGACGGTGGGGGGGCTGCAGTGCTTATACTGCTTGACCTCTCCGCGGCCTTAGACACTGTCGATCATGGTACTCTGATCGACCTTGTCACGGCAACAGAAATATCCAAAAATGCGATCTCACTTCTCTCCTCCTATCTCACTAACAGGGAGCAATCTGTTTCATTTGGTAACTTTTCATCACCATTCGTTCTACCTTGTGGTGTCCCCCAGGGATCCTCGCTGAGTCGGACACTTATTAACATCTATGTGGCTGACTTGGCGAGGATCATTAAAGCGCATCATCTACCGTTAACATCATACGCAGATGATACTCAGCTTGTCCTGGCGGTTAATAACAACGAACAGAAAGTGGCCTGCAATTTCCAACTTGGAATGCTTGCGATAAGTGAGTGGGTGACGAGAATTGCCTTACACTAACCTGTGATAAAACTGAGGTAATGATTTTTGGCAATCTCTCTCCGGTTTGGTCTCCCACTTGGTGGCCAGAAGACCTTGGACTACCTCCCTCCTCGGTCACCAAAGTTAGAAACTTAGGGGTGATTTTTGACAGCAAATTGTCATTCATGCATCATGCTAACGCGGTGGTCTCCTCCGCGTTTTTTCAATAAGAATAATCAGGAAACTCCTCCCCTATCTTCCCACAAGCATGATAAAAGCCTTAGTCAGCACTCTGGTGAAGTCCTGCATTGACTATTGTAACAGACTCCTCGTCAATGCCCAAGAAAAAGTAATGAACAGACTGCAGCTGTGAAGATTTGTACACATGTTTATAGGTACCTTGAATGAGAAATCATATCATTTTTCAGACTATAAATGGGAAATATTAGAGTTTAGATTTTAGGTAACAATTTAAGTATGACTTCCGCATACTGAATAGATGTGTCTGCCAATTTGGGAACGACAACTGTTTTACATCGTGGTTGAGGCGTTTAAAATGCAGCCTTAAGCAGATAGAACAACTAACAAAGATAAATTATGAACTAATTACCTCCGACTCCATGAAAGTTGAAAATGAATATGAAACCATTTTCAAAAATACTGATTATAAAAAGAGAGAAAAATTAATTGAATTATTTTTTCACATTTGAAACAAATTTGCACTTTGGTTTTTCTTTTTCCTAGGGTCACGATGCAATAGGGTACTTTAGCTAAAATGAATTAAGATTTTTGAAGTTGTGTTTCACGACTTGAATCTACTCATTCTTTGAAATCTGAAGTGGTGTTCTCTATCATATATTGACATTTCCTCTATACAAACTTCTGGTCCTAAGATTTGCTTATGAAATACATAAGAAACAAGTGTTGGTAATAATTTGCACTAAAATTGCTTTGGTTTGCACAATATAAATGCTGCTAGTAATCAAATTTAGAGAGGATTATTTATTTAGACACTGATTCTTTTATTGTAAATAATGAATTTTAAGTTATTTATGAGATACTATATTTCTCCTCAAAAAATTGAATCTTAGCTGCTCGTGCACCACACGATTTTTCTACTGTATATAGAAGGCTAAATGAAGTGTGTATGTATATATATATGTATATATATTCTTTTGTATATTTAGGAATGTCACAAATAGGGCACTGTGCCTTGTATTTACAAAGAAAAACACCATTGTTCTATCACAAACAGAATGAGAGACAGTAATGAGTTAATGTGGGCGGATTGTTCTTACAAGGATCCGCCTTAGTGGAGTTCAGAAATGCAATAAGTACCCTTGTTGATGTCTAGTAACGTATCATGTGATCAAGCCTCTGGCTAGAGGCGAAACGCGTCATGCAGGACTGCTTGGGTGTTAATTTTTCGATGGAATAAACACTTACTTTTGCACAAGAACTGGGTCTGGCTTGTTCGTTCTAATCCAGTTGTAGCAGCTGAACTGGGATGCGGCAGCGTCGAGCGATACAAGGGCAATATATATATATATATATATATATATATATATATATATATATATATATATATATATATATATATATATATTATACACACACTCACACAACTTGCACTCAGCAATTGAAGACACCCACGCAGCGTCAGTTTCATCCTTTATTTGCAGAACAGCAGCAGCGGTCAGGGGATCTCCTTCAAACAAAGTTCACCAATTCGCCTACGCGTTTCAGAAGAACCTTCCTTAATCATGACTTGGTGTATAATGAGGTAAAGCAAGCAGCCACAATCTATTCAGGTGTTGTTGAATATAGGCACCGCCCATCTGGGCGTGTCAGCTACCAAGCATTGTGGGTCTTGTAGTATTAGGAAGTATTATCCATAGTGGAAGCCGCTTGTATTAACCTTCAATTAGTATTTCCCATCGGGTTTGTTAGCCCGTTGATACCCATGGCCGTTGCTTATCTTGTGCTATTTCCGCAGGGCACGTCGCTCCGTTTCTTGTGTTTGTATGCACAAACACACGGATCCGCTGGCAGCGGTGGGGTGGTCTCCGTGACCCGAAGCCGGCCACAATCTATTCAAACAACTTGCACTCAGCAATTGAAGACACCCACGCGTATATATATGTGTGTGTATGTATATATATGTGCGTATGTGTGTATATATGTATGTGTGTATATTTGTGTGTATATATGTGTGTGTATATGTGTATATATATATATATATATATATATATATATATATATATATATATATATATATATATATATATATATATATATATATATATATTCCAAATTCTCCTCAATTATAAAGAAATGTGGGACACTCAGAGCTTCTGTAACGGCATTTATTCAAGCAGAAGAAAAAGTCTCACGACGCGTTTCACCACTTAAGGCTTGATCACGCTCGTCACATATGTGTTGGCAGCCATATTTCAACCCACAACACCCGTGTGCATAGAAAATAATGCGCGAAGCGGCAGACATGTTATAACATACCGAACATGCTAGGAATACATCCAAAACACTGGTGTTTGATCAGTGACATAATTAAATACATTTCATAACCGTCACTGTTACAATTTTGTGTGCGAAAAGCATTTTTTCGTGACTTAGTGAAATAAAACATTTCATACAAAATTAATCTTGATATGTCACATAAAGCATGTTCGTCATGGTAATATAAATATTTGGGACCCAGGCCTCAATTATACCACAGTAAACATACATTTACTCTCGCTTCTCTGATAAATGCTATCTCAATTGTGATTGGCCGTTGTTATAGGAGCGCTGTGGTGATTGGTTACGTGGTTACTATAGAGAAAATACACAAATATATGCGTGTCTCATTTTCTCCATATATCGTTACTCCCAAATACATTATATGTTGGGCCTAATAAAAGCAGTTATGTGTTACATTGTCTCTGTTGCCCCAGTGGGCTTGGGACGTAAACGGACCCGGTCTTATAATCGGCCTTCACCATAGCGCCACCTCCCATTGAAGTCTCCATATTGCATTCAACTTCAAATTTAATAGCAATACGCAATTAATATTGCGATACCCAATATATGCAAAAAACATATAGTATTTTCAGACATCCTAAAGAAATGACAAATAAAGCCCCAGTGGGCTGGTACAATTGTAAATTATACTTCAACGGTGGTATCATAGTCCCGCCCCAGTGGGCGATGGGGACAAACATCATATCAGGAAAAATGTCTACTGTGATAATGTAGAGTCCGCTGAGTCATCAAGTTCCTCCGCTATAGCGCATTAAGTGAAATCTAAAATAATAGAAAATAATAACATTAAAAACTATAGAGTTGAAGACCAAAGACAATATGTACAAGATTTATAATCTCATTCATGTAAATGTATCGCTAATTCTTCACTATTATTCAATCCTTTAGGGGATAAGCAGTCAAAGTCCACAATATATTTTGACTCCAATTTTCTGAGGGACAGTTCACGATTGCCACCTTGCACACCCAAGTCCACATTATCAATTACCACCATCCGAACCAACTTCTCATTTTGCATGTGTTTAGTGAAAAAGTGTCTTGCTATGGGGTATTGTTTGTTGTTATTGTGAATTACTCGTAGATGTTCCAGTACCCTCTTCTTAGCCTCATGCTTGGTACTACCAACGTACCATTTGTCTCAGGGACAAATTAGAACATAGACACTATAAGATGTAGTGCATGTAAGATGTTTACGTATCGTGAATTCTCTGTTGGTGTTGGGGACCGTCAGTGATTTGCAATCAAAACTATGTTTGCATGCCTTGCATTTGCGACAGCATTTGAAGCCTCCCTCTTTGTGGGTGTTACCACTATCTCCAGAGGTGACATAGTTATGACTCAATTCGTCTCTCAATGATCTACCTTTGCGGAAAGTGATTTGAGGATTGTCACTCAAGTATTTTTTGAGATGTGTGTCGGTTTGCAGAACATGCCGATGTTTCTTAAAGATTTTACGAACTTCATTAGCTTGGCCCGAGAATGTGGTAATGAATCTGACTTTTTCTTCTTCCTGTTCAACTAGTCTAGGATTTAATAGTTCCTCTCTATTCTTTTCTTCAACACGTTTTTTAGCCAGGAGAATCATTTTTTTTGGTGTATCCCCTGCTCTGGAATCTTTCGCACATAATCTTTTCCTCTTCAACATAAGCTTCTTGGGTACTGCAATTCCGTTTTGCACGGAGAAGTTCTCCATAGGGAATGCTACATACCAGATTACGTGGGTGACAGCTGTTAGCATTAAGAATGCTGTTGCCCGCCGTTTTTTTACGAAATAATCTTGTGTTAAGTTGGCCGTTGGAGACTTCTACTGTTATATCCAAGAATTCAATAGTTTGTTTGCTGAAGTGGTCAGTGAGTGTTAAATTCAAATTATTGCAGTTCAATTTCCCAATGAATTCTTTCAGAGATATCTCATCTCCACACCAAATGAAAAAAATATCATCTATGTATCTAAGCCACAGGGCAACGTTGTCGAATTTCGCCATTTCCCGGACGACCTGCTCCTCCCACCATCCCATGTAGAGATTCGCATAACTGGGGGCGAAGCAGGTCCCCATGGCTGTGCCCTGTGACTGTCGATACAAGATGTCGTTAAAGAAAAAGAAATTGTTGTTGAGACAAAACTCGATCATAGAGATGATCATTTCAGAATGTCTTCTGTAAAATACAGATCGTGTTCTCAAAAAATGTTTGATAGCTTCTAAACCAGAATGATGTTGGATACTGGTGTATAGGCTACTCGCATCTAATGTGACCAAGATGTAATTGGTCTCCCAGTGTAGTCCATTTATGACAGTGAGGAAGTGGGTGGTATCTTTAATATAAGATGGAAGGGCCATCACATAAGGTCTAAGATAGTGATCTATATATTTGGATGTATGCTCTAAGAGAGATCCAATAGAGGATACGATGGGACGGCCAGGGGGTTCAGTAGGATTCTTGTGGAGTTTGGGAAGTAGATATAATATAGGTGTTCTAGGGTGTGCACAGTATAAGTATTGGAATTCTTCTCTTTCCAATAATCCCTTATCACTCCACTCCACCAGAAGATCTCTGAATGCTATATTAGATCGTGATAACTCATCACAGCTGACTTGACAATAACATTCAACATCATTCAATTGGCGTTGTCCTTCTTTTAGATATTTGTCCGTATCAAGTACCACAACATTTCCCCCCTTATCACTTTGTCTGATAACGATACTCTTGTCATTTTTTTAGATTGTCCAAAGCTGTCATTTGTTCAAGAGTGAGGTTTTTCTTGGTCCAAGAGAGTTTGTAATTGCGTATTCTCATAAGATCTTTTAAAACCCCTCTCTCAAAAACCTCAATAGCATCACATTGAATTAGAGGGAGAAAAATTGATTTAGGTTTGAACTTTGAACCTAGATTAATTCCCACATCCGTCCCCCAAACATCATAGTCCGGAGTATTGTTACAAACCCCGGAGTCAGAGTCAATAATTTGTAACAGTTCAAAATCATTCATATCAAGATTACTTATTGCTGTTGTGGTACTCAGTTTCCCCAAACTTGGGCTTGGTCTCGAACCATTTTTTCAATTTAAGTTTCCTTGAGAATAGAAACAGATCTATTCGAGTGTCTGCAAAGTTCATATTCATCGAAGGGCAAAAAGAGAGTCCTAACTCAAAGGTACTCTTCTCCACCTGGGTGAGGCTTCTCTGTGAGTGATTTACTACTGTTAAGTTCATTTTTGGTTCTTGCTCCGTGTTGCCATTCCCATTGGAGCTTTGTTTCTGCCTTGACCTCCTCTTTTTGGCTTGTTTGTTGCGGCGATTCAGCCTCTGTTGCCTCGTCCTTGTCCTCGTTGTGCACTCGCATCCTGATACATCTCTGTGCAATTCTTGGTGATCATCTGGAATTGCAATAAAAAATTGGGGTTTTTTGTTGGATCCACTACTACATCTTGGTTGCCTTCAGGATTGGAAGCATCTGAGATATTTCCATCCGATATATCACTTTCCACCCGATATATCACTTTCCACAACTTCTTGTACTGGACTGGATATTGTTGGTTTAATCGCTAGACCAGTTTTCTTGTCAAATAGATGATCATACTTTTTCTGGAAAGTAAGAGTACGTCCAGATTGATAGTCTTTATAATCGCGAATAAACTTGCGTTGCTTTTTCGCCGTTATTTCTTCCTCAAGTTTGTCCATTTTCGTGATCAGTTTCTTTAAGAACTCATCCAATGCCTCCTTCGTCATCATGGAACTGATTTCTGTAGTTAATTGCTCAATTTCTACCAAGAGTTTCGCTCTATCTTTTGGGGCATATTTAACCAATATACGCATCATGGTAATTGAACAAGATGCGGAGTTGTCAGACCATTCTTGAAGCATATCAGCATCAGGATCTTCGTAGGTGGGAATAGTAAATATTCGGAGTCCCCTCGGGACTCTTTTCACCTCAATGTAACGTTGTAGGGACTCCGCTTCCCACCATTTTCCAAGTTCTTTCTTGTATAGTCTTTCAAGTGTGTTTAATTTCGATTGCAAATTTAATTCAGTCCCTATGGTGGAATTGGTGGGTCTTTCCTCATTACTGGTATTAGGATTTGTGAAGAATAATTTGTCGGTGGTCTTCTTCCGACGAGCATCTAATTCATCTGCCATCCTTAATTTTTGAAAATATCCGATGGAAGCTCTGTGCACTCTTTTGTTAAGTTTGATCTGTGATAGCAACCAAAAAAGTGCTCCCAGCCTCTCTCCAACGCCCTGTGCCGGCACAATTTTCTTGACAGTACACTCAGGTAATCTAGAGTCCCAAACCCCACCCGACTCTCGAGTGCTGCTCCTGGACTCCTTTTCCCATCGTTGTGCACTGTACCGTAGTCAGCAACAGCAATGTTCACCCGTATATGAGTCAAGATCGTATCACAGTGTTCAAATCAGCAATACAACTGCCTTCGATTTCTTACACGGTGTTCGCATTGGATAGAGGGTCAACCGGCTCGTTTCGCATTGATTCTCTCCACAAGCGCCGGTAAACGAGTTCGGCTGTCGATGGGCGGTCCCACTAGGCCACCGGCAGGCACGTAAATTATATCCAAATTCTCCTCAATTATGAAGAAATGTGGGACACTCAGAGCTTCTGTAACGGCATTTATTCAAGCAGAAGAAAAAGTCTCACGACGCGTTTCCCCACTTTAGGCTTGATCACGCTCGTCACATATGTTGGCAGCCATATTTAAACCCACAACACCCGTGTGCATAGAAAATAATGCGCGAAGCGGCAGACATGTTATAACATACCGAACATGCTAGGAATACATCCAAAACACTGTTGTTTGATCAGTGACATAATTAAATACATTTCATAACCGTCACTGTTACAATTTTGTGTGCGAAAAGCATTTTTTCGTGACTTAGTGAAATAAAACATTTCATACAAAATTAATCTTGATATGTCACATAAAGCATGTTCGT
This sequence comes from Lissotriton vulgaris, assembly GCF_964263255.1. Classification (NCBI taxonomy): domain Eukaryota; kingdom Metazoa; phylum Chordata; class Amphibia; order Caudata; family Salamandridae; genus Lissotriton; species Lissotriton vulgaris. The sequence continues at coordinate 634,583,324 of NC_141695.1, forward strand.
CATGGTAATATAAATATTTGGGACCCAGGCCTCAATTATACCACAGTAAACATACATTTACTCTCGCTTCTCTGATAAATGCTATCTCAATTGTGATTGGCTGTTGTTATAGGAGCGCTGTGGTATATATATATATATATATTCGCCACTTGAACTGAGATGGCCGCCCCAGCCCAGAACTTCAATGACGAAAGAACAGACCCATTAGTAAGTGCTCAATCAAGGTGTTTTATTTTCTCCAGCAAGCCAGCCGCAGCCATTACGCTTTCCACAAAGCTTGATCACATGGCAAGATATACGTGTGTATATATAATATTAGCAGCCCGCCCCAGCGTGGCAGGGGGCAGCATTTGATGCTTGCGTGCCCGTCCCTCTGTGCACACCCGCTCCCTATCCCCTCCCTCCCCGACTCCTCCCGCCCGTCCCTCTGTGCACACCCGCTCCGGCTCCCTCCCGCCCTGACTCCAATGTGCATTTACCTTACCTGAGCTGCCGTTTCCTTCCCGCGCTCCTCACTTCACCGCAGCTCCATGTCCGCCGCTCGTCATGACGCACCTGAGCCGCTGCTTCTCCCCGCGCTCCTCACTTCACCACCGCTCGTCATCACGCACGTCGCGGCCAGCGCTACGTCGCTGCCAGCACAGTGTCGCGGCCGGCGCTACTTTCAGGGCACTACTTTTTTTTTAAAAGTTACATTTTTAAATGTACGTTTTTTATTTTTTTTTTATTGCCTATGTCCATCTGCACACTCTGACAATTTCTACAATGTATCGGGTGTGTGGATTCGCGCTGTGGTTCCTGAGTTTACCTGGCTCAAAGGTGTGTGTTCTCTCTTTATAATAGTAGTATAGATATATGTGTGTGTGTGTGTGTGTATGTATGTATGTATATATATATGTGTATGTATGTGTGTGTGTATATATATATATATATATATATATATATATATATATATATGATGCAACAGATGGGAGAAATACTTGTGACAGTCCAGTCCGGGCTTTGCAGTGTGCCTACCCCATGATTAAGGTGCAGGTGTGCACAGAAACGCGTCGGGGATTCCTATCATCAGCCTGCATAATCGCCTCATTTGAAAATAAAGGTTCAGTTGAACAGTTTCTTGTGGAGTGCTGCTTCAAAGCTTGGAGGTTTGTGGAAACATATATATAGTGTAGTGGTGGGTGCGTCTGCTCGCTGTGGTGAATTGCGGTTGGAAGTAAGGAGGTTTGATGCTGTTCCTTCCACTACAAGATCCAGGATTCAGTGGGGCAGCTGCAGACACCGCCCACTTGGACAGGTACTTACGAAGGTGTTTCTGCAGCGCGGGAAGTTCAGACGCTTCTGAACGTCCGCCCCCCAAGCATGTGAGAATGTCTCCAACAACTAAGCGAGGCGCTTTCATAAGTGGACAGTGAATTCTTTTTCGAGACAAAAGGCATCTGAGAAAGGCTATTAAGCTGAAATGCATCATGCCGATCGAATGTGTGCACTGAATAAAAGGATGTACCAAACCTTACCTGCGTGGGCTGATATCCTTTCTGGCAAAGGATATATATATATATATATATACTCCCACAACACAGCATGCCATGGACCCAAATTTGTTGCATAGAAATTAATTTATTTCCAATGGTGGCACAACACTCCACGCATTTCGGAGCCCACGCTCCTTGCTCACGAGTGACCAATGTTGTAATATTGCACTTTGTGACATTTCTATAAACACTGAAAGCAGACTTTCACCTTCATATTCCAATTGTGTCTTCATTTTCAAAATTGCGGTTTAGATCAATCTGTATTGGAGATATTTACATACATTTTATCCTATTAACGACAAGTGGGCTAAACTTAATAAACAATAACATTTATCGAGTTTTCATGGAGTAGTGACTGTCGGTTACAATAAAGTTTTGAACACTCTTTAGTGGTTCGCTGCATCTACAGCCGACATTACCTTTCAATATCAATATGCTGGCGATTTCAATGAGTCAACCTGAAAAATCTGTATTTTGCACTATGCCATCAAAAACATTTGCACCTTATATATCACATCGGTATTTTAACAGTTATTACCAAAGTGGGCATAATGTATACTCAATGTTCTAAATATATTCTATTCTGCCCCAGTGGGCCCCTTATTTACTACAATTACTGCCAAAATGGGAATATGTCCCCACGATGTTCTACATACAATCCGTCATGCCCAAGTGGGCGTATTATTCGTTATGGGGCTCCCCAAGACCGATCTATCAAATTTGCGAGTTCCTAATGTGCAGCCCCAGTGGGCTTTCACTCAGTTGTCCACTTAACCCTCCTGGTTGTCATGTGTTGGATCACACACTACAATTTTGTGATTCGATTTTGAATGTCCATATTTACCAATGGATATTTATAGCTCTCTAGTCTTCCACTTTCCGTTGTACAGGTTTTTTGATCTGAAAATTACAAAAAGCCCGATTAACCAATGCATAATCACTAATCCTACTAAAGTGCTTTAACAAAACATACTAAAAACTAACAACTACACAGTGAGGTTTAAAGACTGGTTTCTAATATCATCTTACATTCAAAACCAGTTATGAGCAAATATTAAGCAGAAGCTTTGATGTTTATATGTTATCAATTGGGTGATTAAATCACCCTAAGTGAACCGCCAGTTCTTAGTCTCCATTATGGCCTATAGGTGTGATGGTATGGTACTGTATTATCAATTTAGACTCTAAACTTCTCAATTCCCGAACACGGTCACCCTCTCGTTTATGGACATGAACCATGTCTAATACACAGAACGAGAGATGATTACTGTTTTTTGATTATGGACCGCCTTGAAATGCTGTGCTACCGGATACTGCTTGTCATCATTTTTGATGGTGTGAAGATGCTCCAGAATCAGTTTCTTTGCCTTATGGATTGTACTACCAATGTAGTATTTGTCAGATGTACATTTCAAGGCATAAACCGCGTGTTCCGTGGTACACGACACATGCTTATTGATCCTAAATGGTTTACATTTGGGTGACGTTTGACTTCTTTATGGTTATTACTGAATTTACAGGTCTTACAGCTTCCACGGATGTAAAATCCTTGGATTCTGTTTTTCTGGGGTTCTGTTGTAATAAGTGACTTGCAAATGGTGTCTTTTAATGACCCTGCCTTTCTAAAGGTCAATTGAGAATATTTCTCTACACAGTTTGCAAGATCTTCATTAGTTCTTAAAACATGCCAGAATTTTTTGAGACACTTTTTTACTGACCATGATTGGCCATGATAGCTAGTAATGAATATTAGCGACTTCCAGACTTGCTTTTTTAATCATGGATTTGGTGTACCTTCTTCCTTAAACGCTTGATCTTATAGGTTTCTTCCTTCAGATAACTTTCCTCTGAACTACAATTCTGTTTGGCATGGAGTAATTCGCCTAATGGTATACTCCGAATAATATTTTCAGGGTGACAACTGCGGGCGTGAAATAAACTATTAAACGCAGTCTCTTTGCGATATAGCATACTGTCCAATCTTTCTGAACTCACTTCTAACTGCGGGTCTTAAAATTAAATTCTTTTTTTGTCAATTTGGCATGTACATTTCAAATTGAATGTGTTATTTAAACACTTTGCAAACTCAATAGCTTCTGTTTTACTTCCCTCTCAAATGCCGAAAATGTTGTCAATATAATGTGACCACATAACTTGTGTCAGGAATTGATCCATCCTGCTGATGACCTGCTCCTCTATATGTATGTATATATCCAAATACTCCGTTTTTTCTTCTCACAGATGGGCACAGGCCACCAAATCAGTGCATATAATATGCTTATTCGTGTGCAGTCATAAAGTGTTTTGGCCCTTGCGGGCCGTTATCACATGACAAACGCCGCAGCCACAAGTCTATCTTTTTGAAATGACCTGTGCAAAGTGCAAAAAAAATGCAGTCATAGACATAGAGAAAGCAGTTGACATTGACTATCTTTTCACACCACGTTGCATAGACAATGCTATTTCTATTAAACTATAAGTATAAATATAGTATGTATTGGGGGTGGGGCTTTAATACGAATACAATTATTCAATAAAACTTTATATGGCTGTATGTAATAGTGTTATTCGGCCACACTTTGTTGTTGTTGGGATCACATACAACTTTTAGTTCAGTGTGATTTGATTTTAACTGCCTCTATCACATGGTTAATCTCTTATGTATACATAATGACCGCTTAAAGTGCTAAAAAAAAAAAATTCTACTACAAAGTGCATGTGCTTTTGTCACCCCCAACAATGTTTCAAAAGTGCTATAGTGCTAAAATTACATTGTTCGTAATTAGTTGGCTTCATCATTCATTGATTTAGGAATTTTCGTTGCAATGTATCAAATCAATTGCTTCCATGATACCAAGTATGTGTGTAACTTTGTCCTCCCCTCATTGCTTAAAGCTTGGACTACATATTCAAGTTGTCAGTGCCAAACCTGCTGCACAATTATTGATGTTAAAATAATTGATAATGATAGTACATTATTATTTTTTTTTTTTACAATTTCATTGTTTTTAGAGGCAATTATACAGCTCTTCTGATGTGTTGAGACCACCCAGGTGTTTAGTATTTAACTCTAAAATGTAACGTGTTTCCAATTTACATAGAGCGTTCTATGCCCGTATTCCCGTAGGGTTGCAGCGCGCTCTAAAAATGGCATAAATAAATAAAATATCTGTTACCCTCTCTCCTACTTGGTGGTACAGCATCAATGAGGTAATATTTGAGTTGTGATTATCTTTAAAATGAAGTGTCACGGGATATGTGAGGTCTTGGTTGGTGACTGCCCTCATGTGTTGGAGTATTCTTTCGTGGTCTTGTAGCTTAGGGCTACCTACATATCGTAGGCCACAAGGATAGGATAGGATAGGATAGGATAGGATGTGGATTTATATAGCGCGAATTGTTGCCCGGAGGCGTCCAAGCGCTGGGCACTCCAACACATAGATAACATGGTCTGATTTACATGTCAGCATTTTAGTGATTTTTGCATTCCTTGTTGCCAGATGGGATCATGACAGCTGTTTTGTTTGTGCCCTGCTGGCAAGGTTTGCATGTTTTGCACTTGTAAAAGCCCTTTTGTTGCATTAGCCAGCTAGTTCCCTCCAACACTTCAGGACTAGTTTTGACAACACTGTTTCTCATAGAGGGTCTCATACTGTATGTGATTTTTAACTTTTTCAGTAGCGTTTGCTCAATAACTGGGTCATTGAGAACTAAGGGCCAATTGCATCTTATTATATTCCTAATGCTTTGTTCTCGTTTCTGAAGCCTCGTTTTATTCTAAATTGATTGCCTTTTTATCTTTCCCCTTGTTGTTTTTACCTGGGGGCAGATTGGTGCTGCAAGTAAGGCTTCCTCATTTTTCACTGAGTAGTTCAGACCTCTCTAATGCCATAGATCTGAAAATTGGCCCGTATATTCTTTTTGGTGAGTAACCTTGTTCTTGAAATATTGGTTTGCTGCCTAGTTGAGCGGCTTTGAGATCCTGACTGTTGCTACAGATTCTTCTTAATCTTAGCATTTTCTCGTAGGGGATGCTTTGGACCAAGTGCCTTAGGTGGGCACTGCTTGCATGTAACACTGAATTACCAGCAGTTTCTTTCCTGGTGTAGGCTAGTCTCAATTTTGTCATTGGATATATACACTTGGACATCAAGGACATTTACAGTTTCCTTACTAATCGTGGCAATAAAATGCAAATTATTCTCGGTATTGGTTGCTGTTATAAATTCCAGTGCATTGTTTTACGTGTCTCTCTAAATCATAAACAGATCTTCTATAAAACGAAGCCAAAGCATAACATTATCCTTCATATATGTGCTGTGTGTGTTGCCTCCCACCAGCTCCTCCCACCAGCCCATATGTAAACCTGTATAGCTCGGGTAACAGCTGGCTCCCATAGTAACACCACACATTTGATGGTACAGCATGTTCTGAAACATAAAAACATTGTTCAGGCAGAAATTGACCATTCCGACCAGCATTTTACTATGTTGGAACATTTGTGCTGGTCTGCTGCCCAAGTAATGCTCCAATTCTCTCAGCCCATCTTTGTGATTTATACTCGCTTACAATGACTATACATCAAGGGCCATGAGTAAATGGTTGTCTTTCCACTCAGTCTTGCAATTTAATCAGGAAGTCACTAGTGTCTTTGACATAGGATGGCAGAGTCTGCATGTGTTTCTGTAGGAAGTAGACTTCATACTGTGAGGTGTGTTCCAGTAGACTGTCCCGTGCAGAAATAATGGGTGTTCCTGGTGGCTTTGAGGGTTTCTTGTGTATGTGTGTATATATCTAAAATATAGTGTGTGTATGTATGTATGTGTGTGTATGTGTGTATATATATATATATTCACATGAAAAAACGCGTCGGGTCATGTGACCTAAAAATAACACTTTTTATTGGTTCAGGACAGTTTTGGTTTCCAAATGATGAAAGCCCTGGTCATGTGACCTGAAAATAACACTTTTCATTGGTTCAGGACAGGTTTTTTTCCTAATGATGAAAGCCCCCACCTTTTTTCCTCATTCTCACTTTGTACTTTAAGTGAAGAAGACCTGTTGATAGACCTCTCTGTACCTTTTTGGACTGAAAAATGGCTTCAGTAGCAGTAGCAGCAGGAGCATCTCAGCCACCACCACCACCACCACCACCACCACCACCACCAAGAGGACCACCACAACACCACAGTGGTGGAGATGGAGGAGGAGGAGGAGGAGGAGGAGGAGGAGGAGGAGGAGGAGGAGGAGGAGGGGAGGAGAGGAGGACGTTCCTGCCAGAAGATAATACCTCATATAGGCCAAAGCAGCACGTTATCTGGGAGTTTTTTTCCATCCCAAAGGACCTCAAAAAAGTGAATGCGCCAAGGGTTACTTGCCTAATCTGTGGCACTGAACTTTCAAGGGGGATCCCTAACAAGAAATACTCTTTTGGCAATAACACCATGATTCGCCACATGCAACGCCGGCATCCTAACAACTATGCTGCGGCAGAGGTCCGAGAACTGGCCAGAAACCCTCCCCAATCTTCACCCAGCACCTCCAAAAGAAAGCAACCCACTCCATCGGGACCAGAGACAATGGAGATGGTCCCAAACATACAACCCCAGTTTGGGGAATACAAAATCAGTTGTATTTTTTGTGGTAAAACAATTACGTATGGTGAGCAAAGCATAAAGCTCATCAACTGTGCTGGTGACAACCACAATTGCCCCAAAAAACCTTAATTTTTTTTTGCTACAGTTGAGCCTTTTACAATTCCCTGATTTTTTGTTTCTCCCCATAAAAATAACAAAAAATATATAAAATTGTTCATAAAAGCCAAAAAAGTACAAAATTATCAAAAAAACAATAAAAAAATATAAAAGAAAAAAAACAGTTCTTTTTAGAACTACCTCCAATTTATAAAAAAAAAAACTACATTTTTTAAAAACTCTGTCATTCTTTTTTCCCTATGGTACGCTCCCCGGTGCGCGTACCGGGCGCTCCCCCGCGCAAATCAAAAAAAATATATATTTTGAACCCGAGGGGCCCTTTTATGGCCCCCACATCAAACCTAGGGGTTCAGGGGGTGTATACACTGCACCCTTTTGGTCATTTCCCCCTTTGTTTTTGCCACCTCTTGTGTCTCGATCCTACCGAGACACAAGATGGCGGCCGCTCTGGACTGTTGGGAATGTTGACAGACACCCAAGAGCCAATCAGCTTTCCGCTCGCGAAGCGCGCTGGTTCGCGCCCCGGTGCGCGTACTGGGGCGCACTTATAGATATATATATTTTTTTGAACCTAAATTACTCAAAATCCACTGGAGCACATATCTTGAGACATAGCAAAGGCACATCGGGCTACCAGTCCCTACAATTTTGCCAAGTTTGGTGGAAATCCATTCAGCCGTTCGGGCTGAAAGTGAGTTCGACTGCCCTATGGAAATTAACATGGGGAAAACACGTTTTGGGACCCCCCCTTTTATCTCTGCCCCGCTTGACGAATCCCCCCCAAACTTTCAGGGAAGGAGCGGAACGCCGCGAGGCAAATTTGAGGAAAATTTCAGGCAGATTCCTTAACCGGCGCCAAAGTTATTCCCAATAGAATGTTGCAAATTCCCTATACAAAATAATCCTAACTATAACTACCTACTGGCGACCGCCAGTAGGATCTATCTATCTATCTATCTATCTATCTATCTATCTATCTATCTATCTCACGCCATCGTGGGGGGGGGGTTCTCTTGTTTATTGCGCAGGCTTCAATAGACCCATGGACAAAACAGGTCGCATTTCAGCAGTCAAGCTGCCTTTCTCAATATATAAATATGTATATGTATGTATGTATGTATGTGTGTATATATATATATGTTGAAAGGCAGCTTGACTGCTGAAATGCGACCTGTTTTGGCATGGGTCTATTGAAGCCTGCGCAATAAACAAGAGAAACCCCCACGATGGCATGCGCTGGCTCTTCAGATAAGGTTGGGAACTATTTTTGTACATACTGAGCGCCAGCGGTAGCGCCACCATCCAAGCACCACCAGCGATTTGGCAGCACACCAGTTTTTACCGCAATTTGCATTAGAGATATATATATATATATATATATATTTTATTTATTTCACCGAAAAAAACAAAGCTTAAAGTTATAGTTTGGTGAGCAACTTTAACGTTTTAAACAAAACACGGAAATTCAACAGTTCTAGTTAGCAGACCTAACTATAACCTCTGCCCCCGCCATGCACTGCCTATGCCTCCATATATTACATCCCTCATGACCTGTTCTATGACATCACTCATGACATCTCAAATTAGATCATTGATGACCTGTCAAATGACGTCATCCAAGCTTTTTTAGTCTACATTGCTTTATAAATGGCTTTAGCATTTGAGCTCTGAAAGTGAGTACAAAATAGCTCAAAAGAAAGAAGCCTTGTTGATGTCATCACAGAATCCACTCCCTTAGGTGTAGAAAGCGTGGGTTTTGGGCCATGTTGATCCTATACCATACAGTTCACGGGTAGCGTAGTTCATGTTAACAAACAACCAGAGATATATGGGAAACCCTCATTGCATGCGGTGTTCAATCTGTATACAACTGTTCAGAGAAAGCCAAGTTCCTAAAAATGCTGAACGTGTGTTCCACAACTAATGCCCTACAACGAACTACTTTTATCTGTGTCAAACCCCTGACAGTCACCGAACCTACATTGAGAAATTATGTTGATATGAGTAGAGAAGTGGGTACTGTAAACATTATTCGCTCTCTAGAGTTTACCCTGTACAACACTGTTTGCAGACCGTGAAACTCTCATGAGAAATATACTACCGAGCATTAACACACATTGACTAAGCTAATACGCCTCTCCTTTGGAACCTATTGGCTTTGGCAATTGCTTTTGGCAGAGATGTACAGTATCGGGAAACGTACTGAGCAGCATCTTTAACACCTTGGCTGCTAGGTGTTTTCCCCTCCTGTGCTGCAGGCCATTGTTTCCCATTGTTCATGACGAGCTCAGCTCGTCATCAGCACAGCTCAACCGTGCATCATGACGAGCTGAGCTCGTCATCAGCATCGAAGGGGTTCATAAAAAAAAAATAAAGCTTTGGCATAGCCAATAGCTCTCACATAGGTGATGACTATTGGCTTTGTCAATTCTTGTTGTAAATAGCAAGCCTGGTCCTCATAGTATTGACCTAGAAGGGTGAAAATACTTGCCAGACCGGTCATATTCAAAGCTATATCCTGTAGTCTGAATGCAGATGTCAGCAACAAATGCATTTACCCACTGAGTTATCCCACAGTCGCTCTACCTGTAGAGAATAAAGAAATGTGTGCCTCCCTGCTCAGTTGTGTGTCCAGTAATCCAAGTTGGACATCTGCACAATTTACACAATGAAAAGAAAATCAAATGACCATCGCTTCTGCCAGCAGTTGTTTATTGCCAATAAGAACACAACCTTCTTTTAGCACATGAATACGCTTTGGAGAAGCCAGTAAATTTTGAAGCGCTGGTCTCCGGGCACCCTGCTGCTACACACAAGAGGTGACTGCTGTGTACAACAGCAAACCATAACTGAGATTGATGTTGCACCTTCCACGAAAAATTGCAGACACAGCAATTAACTGCAACCACTTGGCAGCTAAAGAACAAAGCAGGACACAACACACTTTCGTCATACAACTTTATCAGGGTTTCCGAGGTTGAACAAAAAACATTTTTGTGAGCAACACAGCCTTCATTTAATATCCTGGCCGTACACTAAAATTAGTGAAAAGAACACTGACAAGATGCTAAGTATACATATATAACTGGAATGCCGAAAGTTTTGTGAAACGCGTAATGTTTGTGCAAGGATCCACCCCGAATTGTTCGTGAAAAGGCAAGAGAGCACTGCCACACCAGCTTCTCAGGATATTTTTGAACTGAAGTGGAAGCGGTCTTTTTTTTTTTAAATATATTTTTTTTGCAGATTCAGAAAATGTACAATCAATTGGTCCGACAGTCCCCCCCGCACACATGTATCCTGTATAGATCATAAATGAAGCCGCACACAGCCCTTCAGCCCACATCCCGGAGGCCGGGCGGCAATAGCTAGGAAGCACTAGTAACGGAAAACCAAAAGGAAGGAAGCAGTGACACTGTTCGGCAAGACAATCAATGATCTGCTTTTCTATATCTCCCAAATTCTGAACCACCCAAGTAACCTGTCCTATATCTCCAATGATGGTTGCGGATGACCAGTGTCAGCTTGCTACGTGTTCTCCCCCACCTAGGTGGCCCCCCATCTCAGGCGTCCCAGTGAGACAAACTCAATGTATAGTTCCCACGAGGTGGCCCCCTGATCAACTGCAGCACTCAAATGTCGGCCGTAGACACCTAGCGCCCTGTCATCTCCCATATCTTCGATAGGACCCTCAGCCCCCCCCCCACCCCATCCCTCCCTCCCAACTGCTACTGGTGTGGGCTTGAATCATAACTAAACTGCATCAGACGAAACCTGAAGGATCAACCTTAATCTATCAGTGCATCACATGGATTCCCTGCAAGACCTACCCTCCTTAGTCCTCCTCTGGTATCAGGCAATTGCCAAGTGACTGCCCTAACCCCTCCCATCCCCGCGCCATTTCCAAACTCTTCTCGTTAGCTGTACGAGATGCCTGCCTAAGTCGTACAGTGCTTTCACTGCGGGCCCACTTGAGAAGTTCATTCGCCCACCTCTTACCTGACGGACCGTCTGCCGATTTCCAGTGCCAGGTGATCTCCCTCTGGGCTAAAATAAGGCCAAGGTCCATGAATTTGCTGGTGACCTTCGTCTTTTTCGTGTGGGGGAACCAAAGCAACAGGCACGCCGCCATATCATATTCCACCTGCCTTTCTGTGACCTCAGTAAGTAGCTCCCCAATCTCAGTGCCATACGACCCCAGCTTCGGTCAGTTCCACAGCATATGGTCCAATTCCACCCCAGGCATCAAACACCTTGGGCACGCCGCATCTTGGACCTGGGAATACCTCTGAATCCTCCCTGGGGTGAGGTAAGCTCTATGTACCACAAAAAAGTGCGCTTGCTGAAATCTGGCGTTCCTACAACCCTTCCAAGTCCTCCTCAGGATATGCCCCCACGTCGTGTCTGGTATGGGCTTCCCCAGACTCTCTTCCCACTTTTGTTTCAGGGTCGTGAGCGGTTCCAATCCCTCAGTCAGCATACGAAAATGCAAGCAAGTGACCGCTTTAACCGTCCCCGCCGCCATCACCACATACTGGTAGGCCACCGTGGTCGGTGGCTCAGAGTGCCCAGTTTTCCAGTGCTTCCTTATCGCTGCCGACACAGCCATGTGTAAGAGGAAACTCCCATCAGGGAGACCAAACTGTTCCTGCACCGCCCGGAAGGGTAACCGCTCACCATCGGCATACAGGTCACCCATTATCTGGTGCCCCAGACTAGTCTGGGGGACTTGGCCGGCGCCAGACAGGTGGAGAAAGTGTTGAGTGAGACTGAGGGGTGCGGGTATATTGGTGGAGCACCCTACGACGAACCAGGACTGATTGCGTTTGCATCTTTGGAAGGGGCTATAGGGCTCTGACTCTCATATGGAAACACTTTATCATGTTGGTACAATTGATCCTAGGGGGTTATACGGCTGTATAGAAGGGTGGTTCACTAATAAACTCCCATTCGACCTACACAAGGCGCACTGGCAGGGGGGGGGGGGGAGCAGGGAGGGGGAGACGGGTATTTACGGGTGTTTAGAGAGAAGATGTGTATTCTATGTTTGCTTTTATCCTGTGGCAGCATGAGCCATCTGCGACAAGGCATCCTTTTCCGTGTGGCTTAAATGGTTTCTTACAAAACTAATAAAATCTGTTACAAAAAAAAAAAAATTAATACACAGACCTCTTACCACCACCTTAAATGCGTCCCACTCCACAGCCCTAGTAGAGGCCGTCCCACTATTCACACTGAAATAACGCTCAACGCCATCCCGGATGTCGGAGCGAAAGACCTGATCTTCCAATGTATCTGGGTTCAGTCTCCAAGTGGGGATCGCAGACCTCGCCCGCCGCCACTGGAGGAACAGCAACTGAGGATTGTGATCTGAAATAGTCCTCGCTAGGTATTCAGAGTGCGTTGCCAGGGGAGCCACCGTTGGACCACATAAGATCGTGTCAATTCTAACATGTAAGTCATGTATTGCAGAGAAGAACGAATAATCTCTATCTTCAGGGTAATGCCCTCGTCATACATCAACCAGTCCCCCAATCCACTCTCAGCTTCGCTACCCTTCCGACCGGGGACTCAATCAACGGTGGGTGTGATCTATCTAATGCGATGTCAGTGACGCGTGGAGGTGCACACACTTGCTGAATAGAGAATATACCTTCTACTCCCCGCCCCATAGACTGCACACCAGGATAGATCATGTCTTCTGCACTAAATCATTATTGGGGGCGGTGGTCACTGCCGAGCATATGGGTAAGACTTTTTCTGACCATAACCCGGTGGAAGTCACATTACAGTGGGGTAGGGTCCTGACTCCTATACCAACGTTGCGCCTAACCCCGGATTTGCTCGAGGACACTGTTTTTCGGGTGAACCTTGCAGACCCCATAGCACGTTCCTTTAACATAAACGCTGGTACGGCTAGTTCCCGGCTGATAGAATGGGACGCCTTTAAGGTGTCCATAAGAGGGGAGGCGATGAGCACGCGGGTGGGCATGAGATGTTTTAGAGAGGCTCCGGGAGGTGGAGGGCCGCCTGGCTATGCTGGAAAGTGAGGCTGCAGTTACGAATTTACCCTTCACGCCGCTGCAAGAGGCGCACATACAACAAGCTGAGCTGCTGGAGGAACTGCGTGTGCTGGATTATAGAGAGTACACATGCAGACAGCACGCGCAAGCAGAAAAGTCGGGTCCTTTACTGGCTCGTCTGGTGCGGGATGATCCTGTACATATGCCCGTACTAGAGGTCACCGACCAGGGAGGGACGCCAGTCACGACAGAAATAGACATCAATACTGCCTTCAGGGACTATTATGGGATGCTGTACCGCCCACACCGACAGCTGTCAGAAGAGGCGTTTGAGGAGTTTATGGCGGAGCTCGACTTACTATGGCTAGAGGTCCATCAGGGCGAGGACCTGGCACGCCCTATCACAGTCGCGAAGATACGTCAGGCCATACGCGCGCTTCCACGGAATAAAACCCCAAGGACGGACGGCCTCCCGGCCGAGTTCTATGGGGCCTATGTCGACCTGCTTGCCCCACGCCTACATGTAGTGTACCAAGAAGCGCTGAAGTCACAGGGACTGGCGCAGTTATCCCTACAGGCGTTGATTGTATCTCTTCCGAAACCGGGCAGGGATGGCTTACAACTGGCTAGTTATAGGCCTCTGTCCTTACTGAACACAGATTACAAAATACTGAGTAAGGTCCTTGCGACGAGGCTGGCCCAGTACATCCCGCAACTAATACACCCCGACCAATGCGGTTTCGTACCTGGCAGGAGTGCGGCCATGAACTTGCGGAGGCTCAGCCAACTCATGCTTCACGAGCAAGCGCCTGAGGGGACGGAGGGCTGTATTTCTCTGGACCTGAAGCAGGCATTTGATTCCCTTAGGTGGGGTTTTATGTTTGCAACGTTCGCAAAGTTTGGGATACCGCCCGAGTATGCCGTCTGGGTCCAGCTGTTATACACCCGCCCAACAGCTCGGGTTCGCACGAATAGGTACATCTCGACACAACTAGAAATAGCGAAGGGAACCAGACGGGGATGCCTGTTATCCCCACTATTGTTTATATTGGCACTGGAGCCATTGTTGGGTAAGCTTCGGACTTCGGCACGCCATAGGGGCATACGGAGAGCTGAGACAGTTCACGTGGTGTCGGCATATGCGGACGACATTATCCTGTAGCTGCGCGACCTGAGGGGCGGGCTTGACCCTATCCCCGGAAACTTTGAGGACTTCCGGGCATTGTCTGGCCTCACAATTAGTGAGCATAAGTCTTACGGGTTCTGCATCAACGCCTCCGGGGCGACTACCCAGTTACCCTTCCCTCCACACACTTTTCAGATGGCGGAGATGACCTTCCGGTACCTGGGGATACAAGTATATAGAGGGGCGAAAGATATGATCAACGGAAACCTGGGAAGGGCGATAACAGCGCTGAAATCGCAGGTGCAATTCTGGACCGCATTGCCATTGTCAGTGGCGGGCAGGGTGGCCATCTCTAAGATGGTAGTACTACCCCGTCTTATTTATTACTTCACGAACCTGCCCTTCATGGCCCCTGCATCTATGTTTAGGACGTTGAATACTATGCTTACGGACCTAGTGTGGGGGTCGGAACGGCGATGCATTAGTCTGACTAAACTACAGCTTCCTACTGCGGCGGGTGGTATTGGGGTCCCCGATTTGCTGGCATATAGCTATGCATGTCAACTGCAGTGGCTGGCCTTCTGGTTGGCGGGCTGCAATTTGCACGAAATCGGCATACCACTCTTGGGACTTCCGATAGGGACGGGCCCACTGTCGAATCAGATACTCACTGCGTGGCACGATGCGGGAGTGATGCACGTGGGGGACCTGTTTGCGGACGGCCGTGTTATGTCTTTCGAGGATTTTCGCGGCTCGCATCATACCCCGGGAGGACTGTTCCTCTTGCACGCCAGGGTGCGACGCTATATTGCGATGACATGGGCGCCGAATGGAGACGAACCACCCACGAACCCACTGCTCACAATGCAGTACCTCATGGGATCGGGCAGTCACCTGACGAAATGGATAACGAGT
The DNA here is from genome assembly GCF_964263255.1 of Lissotriton vulgaris. Classification (NCBI taxonomy): domain Eukaryota; kingdom Metazoa; phylum Chordata; class Amphibia; order Caudata; family Salamandridae; genus Lissotriton; species Lissotriton vulgaris. The sequence goes on from NC_141695.1 coordinate 634,598,637, forward strand.
GGTATAAGGATGGGGAGGACAACCTCGTTACAACCTTTGCGAGACAAGTGGGAAGGTGACTTAGGGAGAGCAGTCCGGGACAAGGAGTGGGAACGAATCCTCAAATTCCCAAAGAAAGTGTTGAGGAACCCGAAATTTAAATTCATTCAACTTATGGTTCTGCACAGGGCGTACCTAACACCTCATCGTTTGCACGCAATGTTCCCTAATACGGCTGACACTTGCCCCCGATGTGGCGCAGATGACGCGCGACTACTGCATATTTTATGGGATTGCCCAAAATTGGGGTACTATTGGAAGACGGTCCATGATGCTTTACTTAGGCTGGCTCCTTCCAGACCGTACGCTTCTTTGGAGTATAGCTTACTGGGGTTGGGACCTACTGAACGGAAAAAAAACGTAGCCACACGTTTTGCTGATCTGGCCCTACTGCTTGCCAAGCGAACCATAACAATGAGATGGAAGTCGCCTAGACCGCCTGACCCAGAGGTGTGGAGGGCAGAAGTGGTGCGTTGGGGGAAAGCAGAAGGTATGACACTGCAGCGCGAAGAGCGTAGGGGCCTCAGGAAGACTCCAATGTCCTTAGATTGGAATGCTATGTTGGGGGCCTTTGATGCTGGTGATGGCGACACTGCGTTTTCTTCATCAACTATTGATGGTTAGGGTGGGGGATGGTGTGCTCGGAATGTGTGGAGCTTACCCTATACTTAGCGACACCCCACGCACCGGTGGGCAAGAGTAGTTCCAGGTGCAAAGTACGAAGACCATATGTGTTTCATATTATATAAAGTCCTCTGGAGGTTTGTGGCGGATTACTGATTGCGAACTAGATATGCTAGGTTGGACCGCGTACTATGGGTAACTATAATGTCTAATTGCCGGGGGAATGAACGGATGGGTGGGGGGAGTTTACGCGCGAATAGTTGGGACTATGCCAAAAAAAATGAAAATATTTAATGAGTGTTTTATTATCACTGACGAATGTGAACTGCAGTATATGGAGCTGATACTTGTAACTGAATTTTTGTATGTGTTCTTGCTTATCCTGCTAATAAAAAAGATTAAAAAAAAAAAGGCAGCTAGCTGAGGCTCACAGTAATTTCGGGCTTCGCCGCCCCTGCGCAGGCATCCGCAGCCCCGCACCCGGTGCCCGGGTAGTGCCGCAGGCCCGTGCCGGCCCCCACCTCCGCAGCGCCAGGCACCGGCCCGCAGCCCCACACTCACCAGGGCCGCCGGGGAGACACGTCCTGCAGCCGCTCGCCGTCCTCCGCCCCGCCTCCTGCGGCCTCTGTGCCACTCTGTGCCCTGTCGGACGCCTGGACCCTCCCGTGGCTCCGTGTGCCCCACGTTCTGCAGTCCTCAGATAAGCACTCCACTGGGTCCCGGCACCACTCCTCACATGCTGGTCAGCCACAGCTCCCCAGCAATCACTGGTCTCGGGGACAGTGGGCCGACCAACGATCCCTCCAGGCGTAGGGTCGACTCTGTTGCGCTCGGCAGGCCGGTCATCCTGCAGACTCCATGTTAGCTCCGCCCTCCGGCTCCGTCCCCCAGGCTGCGTCCGACTTCACTGTTGTGCCGCTCTTAATCCTCTGGGCACCGGAGCAGGGCCGCTTGTCGTCCCTTGTCCCATTCACCAGGCACTCGATGGCGAGAGCCCCCAAATCAGCCCTCCGCGAGTCTCCCCGGTTCTGTCACGGAGGGACTCCGGCAACGGCCGCCATTTTTGACCAGCGATCCGCTGCTCCCCAGACACTTCATTCGGCTGTATCCTCGTTGCGGGGCCCATTGTAGTCTCAATATCGAGCCCGGTATGTGCCCCCAGCAGTCCGATGCACAAATATCTACGTTGTGCTACGATCAGGATGCTCATTCAGGATAAAATCCATCTGTGTCCAAGCCACGCCCTCCAAGTGGAAACCGTGTCTTGAATAAACAAACAGTGGGTGGGAGGGGTAAGGAGCAGCACAACAAGAGGGAACAGGATGGCCCAGGTGCACTTGCACAGACTGGTCAAAGCGAAAGAAAAAAAGTTGCTTCCGCACAATAAACAGTCAAGGTTACAAGTACTAGGGTCATGCTCCAAGAGCAGAGGAAGCCATCACGAGCTGACCACATGAAAGCAGGTTTATGAGAGACGAAATTATCAGAAAGGGGATTTGGGAGCACACTTCCTCACAGTCCCAGCACAGTTCGTCCCTTTGCATCCTGGTAAATGCAGTACACAGTTCAAACTTACTTCAAAATTAGCTGGAGTTTTTCACCAAAGTTGGTGCAGACATTGCTGTATATCTCTAGACACGTGTTTCTGGGTTGCGCCAGCCCTCAGTAGAGAGTAGCAGTATTAGAGAGCAAAGAAAAATCATCTTGGGTTGCTGGACACTGATGACTGGCTCAACCCAGAAACATGTGTCTAGAGATATTCAGCAATGTCTGCACCAACGTGGGTGAAACTGCAGCTAATTTTGTAGTAAGTTTGAACTATGTACTGATTTTATCAGGATGCAAAGGGGCGAACTGTGCTGGGACTGTGAGGCAGTGTGCTCCCAACCCCCATTCAGACGAAATTACCAAGTGGTAAGTAGTAGGGCTGTAAGTCACTGAGAGTAAACAAAATGTCTCAGACAGAGCAAGTGCTGTCTAGACGAGATCTAATCAGTATCTACTAAGAACAGTGAACACTCTATGCACCACATGACAAGAAATAAACTACTTGCTTAACCTAAGCAGCGTCTGAAGGTGCTAGAGGTTATACTACCTGCAGCCTTCATACTGGAGTGAAACGTTCGTGAGAGCCCTGACTATCCTGAAGCAAAACAAGCACATAGCCCATCTTCTTAAGCAAAACAAGCACTTGTAGATAGCTTAATACCTGGTGCACACAGTCTTCTATGTTACGTAGAAATTGTCATGCACAGATAATTCTGTCTGGTAACTCAAGGCTGCTTACAATACTTAGTATGTATGTAGAATCTTTGCCCTGTTGTAAAAAATTTCTGCAGAGCTTAAAAGCGTGTGTGAAGCATGCTGCACACCGGTTGTCAGCTGTCCCCGGCACACAGGGTTATTCTTCAACGCAAACATTTATAATACAGCTACACACCTATGAGTCATTAGGAGCACATGCGTTTTGTTAACATTTACACTCCTCATCTGGACACGGGCTGTACAAAATTAGGTGGAAAAGTAATTTGGAAGCTGTAAAACAAACTGACACACTCATTGGATGATGTCATCCGTGATATCATCTGTGATGTCATTTTAGATGACATCTGTGATGTCAAATGATTTAATAGAAAATGTCATGAGTGATGAAATATGCAAGAACATAAACAGTGCATGGCGTGGGTGCAAGTTATAGAAAACTAATGTATAACTCATAACATTTTTCAAGTTTAAAGAGTGAATGTGTCATTTACAAATACACCTAATAATAACATTAGTTTAACCAGTGTTTTTTCCAGTGAATTTCTAGTTAAAAATGTTTTTTTAAATAAACTAATATTTAATTACCATACGTAAATCCAACAGGGCGCTGCTGCTGCCAACCCACTACATTTGGTCAACCTATGTAAAGGCAGCCAAACCCGCCCTGTGCAGAACCTTCGGTCGTGCACGGAGTAGGGTTTGGCTACAGGGCCTGGCCTGCGGCCAACCCCCACATGCAGTCAACCCCACATTGCACCCCGGGGCTTGGTCCTAAAAACCAAGCCCTGTAGCCAACCCACCAAATGCAGCCAAGCACACTCAGCCCCCGGCCGTGTGTGACCGGTGTTTGGCCATAGGGTCTGTTACCGAGGACCCCATCCCCCAGAGCCTTTTTGTTAAAGGAAGAGGGGCCCCATGGGAAGGGGATGGGGGCCCCATCCCTCAGGGCTATTCATATTTTAAAGGGTAGAAGGGGCTGAATACCCCACCCCCTCCCCTGAGCTTCATTAGGTCCTAGAGACCCTATCCCGAGGACTTTATTTATTAAAAGATGAGGGGCATATGGCCCCCACCTGCCTGAGCCTTTAGGCCCTGGAGACTACATCCCCCAGAGCCATTACTAAAAATAAGGATGGAGTGGGGCCGCACGATCCTGGGGACCCCCGGGTCTATGTTAAAAGGGGAGGTAGGCCGCGCATCCCCGTCCCGTTATTGGTTCAGGGGACCCCCATCCCCCAGGACCCTTACTATCATACATTCATTGGGCGGATGCAGGGAAGCCCCAAGGCCACCACAGCCCCAGCTGGCTCCCCACATGCAGCTGGAGCCAGACTTGCTGCTGTTCACAGGGACCAGCTACTAATGCTGCTTATTTATTTATTTGAAGTGTTTTATATAGCGCTGGCTAGACCCATAGGTATCGGAGCGCTTTACATGAGGATCAATTGAGTTACAAATTACATCTGTTACCAGAGCATAGTAAAACACAGGCAAAAAAACAATGTTACAGTAATTTGACAGAGGGAGGGAGGGGGAGGAAGGAGACAGTGGGGAGACAGGAAGTACTGTGCCCAATGTCTGGCTGGATAGGTGACTGCCGACAGGATGAACCGGGGCAGATCTCCTCTATAGCTGTCTAGCAGCTCCACCGGGCATCAGCCATGTTGCTCAGGTCTAAGCGGTCAGGAATAACCAGAATAAAAAATGTTCATTGTTAGATTAGTTACAGTTGCATAGTCAAACACAGAAGAAAAAGTCCCCAAAAGAGTAATAGAGGGGATGGGGGATGGGGAGGGGAGTGGAAACAAGGGGCTGTGAAGCAGATCAGGTGTGGCAAACCGGCAGTGGGAGAAAAGTACCCAAAACGTTAGAGTAAGTGGGCCCATAACCCGGATGGGGTCACATAGTCACTAAGTCCAGTGCCAAATTCAATCGTCACGTTAGGTCATTTCGGCAATGTGGGGGGACCACAAGGAGAGGGTGAAAAAAGGGGCCTTTTTAGTGGCCATTAATGTCTGGAGGGGGACGCGTCCAGAGGAGGGCCATCCTGGGGGCAACGGACAGGTAGGCGTGGACTGGCGGCAAGCAGTGATCCAGGTGTCGGTTGAGGCAATCAAGATGGTGGTTCCAAAGTTACAGTCCCCAACAGCCTCTGCACAAAATGGCAGACCTCCAAATCAACATAAAATACAAGCCAAAGAAAGACTGTGAAGAAAAACCAACCTCAATGAGCAGGACTGGATGGGGTAGGCAGACGCAGGACCGATAGTGGGTCCCACCCAGCAGGCTCTCCACTGGATGCTACGGGTCCTCTGAGCCAAAGGACACAATATGCTGGACTCTTGGGGGCAGGAGCAGTATTTTGAGCGGTTTCTCTGCCCACATCACTGATCTAAAGACTAGTCCAAGCGGGTGGAAGGTTTGAAAATGCTCCCGCCAACTAAGAGCAACACCGGGTTCCCTGAGGCATAAAGTTAGTGAACGCGGCCAGGCTTCTACTTTTTATTTATCCCATGGGATCGCTGCATTAAAAAAAAAAAAAAAAAGAATTGGCCCCGAGGGCGTCCCTCTGAGTCCCCCATGTGGCCTAGGGGGTCAGGGTGTACCTACCCTGAGTGTTCCTTAAGTGGGTGGCACAATAAATTCTGTCCGCCTTCAAGTGGCATTTAAATGTCAGGCCTAGGGCAAATCTTATACCATTCTACAAGGGACTTGCAGGTAAATTCATTTTGCCAATTTGGTGTAAGCCAATTTACCCATGTTTTGTGGCAGTGAGCACTTTGTGCATTTAACTACATCTAACCACTGCTAGAGTCCCACATTCAATAAAAACTAATTCAGCAAAAAGTGGAGGGTAAAAGGCAAAATGTTTGGGGGTGAGATGTTCAGTGACAACCTAACATGTTAAAAACTCAACCACAAATTCACCCGTTCTACTTATCTCAAGTAACTAGAACGTGTGTCCTAAGGTAACGAGGACTCTCACCCTTGCCATGGACTGCTAATTACCCAACATATTACATCACACATGATATCTTTAATTACATCATTGACAATATCCCTGCAACATTTGCAGTGACATTACTGATGACAAAACTCTGCACGGCGGAGGTGTGAGTTATAGTTACCTAAGGGCATGAGTGAATATTTCTTGATATACCTAGAATTGGTGAATTTCTGTGTGGTGTTTATTTATTTTTTGTTTGCTTAACCCCTTCCATGTGGCCGCGATTCCCCTGGTGTGCTGTAAACAACACGAACAGGGGCGGGCCGTGACGAACCCCAGCCGTCATCAGCACACGAGCACCGTAGTGCATGACAGCTGGGGTTAGTCATCAGCATGGAAGGGGTTAAAATGCTACATTGTCACTGAACATTTCACCCAACTATAACTTTACTTAAACCTTAGTTTTTTGTGTGGAAAATATATATATTTTGCTGAAAACACTAAAGGTTAAAGTAACGTTCTAGTTGGGTAAATGTCTGTAACAATATTAATGTTTTGCACCAAACAAAAAAAGCAGAAATTCACCATAGTTAGCAGATCTAACTATAACTTGCATCCATGCCAAACACTGCTTATGACTGCACATACCACGTCCCTTATTACACGTTCTATGAAATAATGTATGACATCCGGATGACATCTCAAATGACATCATCCAATGAGTGTTAGTTTGATTTTAAGGTTTACATAGTGGTAGGTACTTACCATATTACTTTACTACCTCATTTTGTGCAGGCTGTGTCCAGCTAATGGGTGTGTTTAAAAAAAGGGATAGGTGGAAAGAGGTACTGAACACGTTATAAATCTTGGTATTGAAGAGTAACTGTGTACAGATGACAGTTGACGACTTGTGTCCAGTATGTTCCACCACACACGTTTTTTGGTTCTGTAGAAAAAGTTTCAAACGGGGCAAAGATTCTATGTAGTAGTTATTAAATATTGTAGGTAGCCTTGAGTTAATAAAATGATCTCAGTATGAGAATTTCTACATAAGATAGAAGACCATGTGCACCGTTTATACCCTATGTACATGTGCTTCTTTTGGTTCAGAAGATGGGCTATCTGTTAAGCTTTCACTATAGTGTTAAGGCTGCAGATAATATGATCTTAAGCACCATCAGACCTTGTCTATTTTAAGCGAATAGTATCTTCTTTTTTATTTTGCCAAGTGTTCCATAAGGTGTACACTGTTCTTAGTAGATACTTTAATACTCTGTGGTGTATTTTTCAGGAGTTTCACTGCAAGCAAACAGTGTGGTACAGAGTGAAGTGTTTAGAGGTCTCAATTTTCTACTTATATCAACTTCATTTCTCAGTGTAGGTTTGGTCACTGTTACGGTTTTTATACAGATAATAACTGTTAATAGTAGGGCATTCATTTTTTAAGAGGCTTTGAGTATTTTGAGGAACTCTGCTTTCTCTTAACACTTGTATACATATTGAACACCATATGCAATGAGGGTTTCCCATATATCTGTGTCTGATTCTTAATGTGAACTAACTACCTATAGGGTCAATGTTGGAAATAACATGCTTGCTACACCTAAGGGAGGGGTATCCGTGGCATTAATTATGCTTTATATTCTGAGCTATATTGTACTTGCTGTCTGACCTCTGCCATACTAGGTTATAGACCAAAGTGTACAAAAGAAGCTTGGATAATGTAATGTATGCAGTCAGAACATGTTGTGAGTGATGTAAAATATGAGGTCATAAGCAGTACATGGGGTATCGCAAGTTATAGCTAACTCTAAGTGGTGAATTTCTTTTTTTTTTTTTTTTTTTGTTCTGTTCAAAAGGTTACTGTTGTCACAGATATACTCACCTAATTATAACATCACTTTAGCCTTTTGTTTTTTTCGATGAAATTATAGGGTATTTTTTAACGTAAAGTAATATTTCATTACCATACAAAAACCCGTCCTCTCCAAGCCTTAAAAGGCCACGGTGACCCTATTGCCTGGGGCCAAAATCTTTCCTTCTTTCTTTCCTTCTCTCCTTCTTTCTTTCCTTTTCCAGTAGGTATTTCTAGTTAGGACCTCGTTTTCATAGGAAAAGCGTTTTTAGAGCCTTTAGACAAATCTTTGCAAAATTTTCAAAGCCAATGGGGAGGTCATGTTGGCATGCTGTCCTTAAATATTTCAGAGTGATCTGTCAAGCAGGGATGAGGAAAACACTCCATGTTAATTTCCTTAAGAAACTTTAGACACTGCTACAGCCGACTTGCTGAACAGAATTACACCAAATTTGGCAAAAAGCTAGCTCTTGGCCCAGAAAGCAGTCTTTTTGTTAAATGGTGTAAATCTGTTCAGTAGTTCCTGAGAAATGTAAACATTTCTCAGATATATAACTGTGGCCCTGGTGGATCTGCGAACCCTCCTGATCTTGTGCCTGAGATCTGATTGACTGCCAACACTTCAAGCAGCTATCTTGTGACATCTTTGTTCACCCCCCCCCAAAAAAAAAGAATAAAAAAAAAAAAGATTTGGTGGGTTTCACAGTGGATCTGCCAATTTGGAATTTTTCATTACATTTTTTTAAAGTGTGGCCTCCCTCGCTTTGTTTACTTCAGGCCCCCTGTTGGGCCCGGTCCCAGGGGCAATTAAAAATAAAGATGTTGGGGCCACCACCTCACAGGAGCTACATTTTGTTATGTGTAAGGGGCTCCAGCCCCTCGGTCTGCCACCTCGCCGAGGCTCATGTTGTGAAATGGAAGGGGGGCACATGGCCCACCGTAGCCCCGGATACCACCACTTCCCTGGGGCTAGTATACAAAAATGCAGGGTGGCACATGCCCCCACCCCGCTGCCCCTGGGACCACCACCTCCTTGGGACTATTTTCCAAATGGGAGGGGTCCCGCTGCCCCACCTCCTGGAGCTGTATATGGCCCTGCGGACAGCCACGCCCCAAGGCCGTCTCCAGCAATGGCACGGGGTGCCCACCCCTGGGACATTGCAGTTTGCTATGGGATCCCATAGCAAAAAGTGTGCTCCACTTCGAACAAGCAAGACCATTTTGCTCTCTCTGGTTCTATTCCTTTTGTAATGTTTCTTCTGTCCACACTGCTCCAGTTCAATCTGTGCAAGGCAGACCACACATTTCAGTGGCGGTGTGTCCTCCCGGCCGGATTACATCTTCATTACTAGGTTGCCCCACCTGCGAGGACGCGACTCAGGAAACAGGGAAACTCTTCTGTTTTAGGCAGTATTCTTTGCATTGTGCTGAGATTTCCAAAAGCCCTGTGGTCTGCCTTGCACATATTGAACTGGAACAGTGGCAGAAGAAACATTACAAAAGGAATGGAACCAGAGGCATGTGTCCAGAGGCTCACTGGAGAGTTTTGTCATCATGAAAATTTAATTGTTAATTTGGTAGAACCCACCGAAGGGGTGTAATGGAAGAGTGAAGGTACTACGAGTCCCAGCAGGCTGTGTTGGTGATTAGCCTATTGAAGGGTGAACCCACTAGAGGGCGTTATATAAACAGTGAATGTGGGACTCTTACTTTCGCTAATCTCTGCCTAATAACATTGATATGCCCATGAACAAGGAGCAGGCAGCTCCGAAACGCGTAGGACTTTTGGAAATATCAGCACAATGCTTGCCAGTTTGCCGAAGTAACGAATACTGCCTAAAACAGCGGAATTCGCCTGTCTCCGGAGTCGCGTCCTCGCAGGTGGGGCAACCTATTATTGAAGATGTAATCCGTCCGGTCCCGGTAGGGAGGACGCACTGCTACTGAAATGTGTGGTCTGCCTTTCACAGATTGAACTGGAGCAGTTAGGGCACAAGAAACATTACAAAAGGGATGGAACCGAAGGCCGATGTCCTGAGGCTCACTGGAGAGTTTTGTCATCATGAAGATTTAATTGTTAATTTGGCAGAACCCACTGAATGGGGTTTAATTGAAGAGTGAAGGTACTACGAGTCCCAGCAGGCTTTATTGGTGATTCGCCTATTGAAGGGCGAGCCCACGAGAGGGTGTTATATAAACAGTGAATGTTGGACTCGTACTTTCGCTAATATCAGCTTAATAACCTTAATATGCCCGCGAACAAGGAGCAGGCAGCTCCGAATCGCGTAGGGCTTTTGGAAATATCAGCACAATGCTTGCCGGTTTGCCGAATTAAAGAATACTGCCAAAAACAGCAGCATTTGCCTGTTTCCTGAGTCGCGTCCTCGCAGGTGGGGCAACCTACTATTGAAGATATATAATTTTGTGACAATAACTTTGGCACTGCTTGGAATCTCCATGACATTTTCACAAAACTTGCCCATTTTGGGTCAGCTGCTGTGTTGAAAGTTTCGGGGTGATCCGTCAAGCAGGGGCTGAGGGGGAAAAAGGGGGGGTCCCAAAATGCGTTTTCACACATGTTAGGTCTGTGGAATTGTTTTTTTTTTTTAACACGAGTACAGACCGAACTTCTGAAGGGAATTCGACAAAATTAGGCAAAAAGCTAGATGTTGGCCCAGAAAGAGTGCTTTTGTGATTTGGTGTAAATCCGTTTAGTAGTTTTTGAGATATGTCTTTAAAAAATATAGATATCTGGGAACGCGAGTCCTTGCAGTGGACTCGAGAATCCTACTAAAATTTGATTAGCTGTCATCCCTTCAACCAGGAAGTGTTGGCAGGCCATCTTGGGGCTCGGCTTGAAGCAGAGTCGCAGGCAAATCTTTTTTTTTTAAATGAAATTGGGGCAGAGTAGCAATATCCTGACCCACCAGATATGGTGGAGGGGTTCCTCTGGAACCCTGACGGGGCTAAAAAGCATGTTTAAAATTTAGCAGCAGACTTGCGAATTCATCCATGGCAAAGTGTTTAAAAAAAAAAAATTGTTTACAATAGGCCCCTGGGTGGACCAGGACCCGGGGGCATTATGGAAATGAAGAAGGATGCCCATAGGCCCCCGCTTCTTGGGCTGTTAGAAGCCCCAGGGACCGCCACCTTCCTGGGGCAGTAATCTAATTATATGCAGGTGAGCCTCGCCACTCCCCCTGGACCGCTGTCTCCCCGGGGCAGAGATGTACATATAAAATAATAAAGGGGTGCCCTATGGCCTCACACAGGGATCACCACCTTTCCAGGGTGAAATGCGGGGGTCCACACGCCCCCCAGCAGCCCCAGGGATATAACGAAATAGTAAGCTCCTTGGCTATTGAGGGTCCTTGGGGGAGGGTTGGGTGGGCGGCAACTATACCTCCTGTTAGCAATCCCTCTGTGTGGGACTTATGGGAGATATGTGGTCTTCAGAAGCCATGCCCCCTATCTCCACAACTCTGCAAACGTGACTCGTGGTGCACTACTCGTTGGTGGATGAAGTCCACTTTACACCTGAGGGTTGTTGGTGCCAAGAAGCCCTTCGGGTACCTACTATAAGTCCTACATAATGGGATTCCTGAAAGCTGGTCAGTGGCCCAGCCCCCTTTCTTCACCACACAGCAAACGTAACTTCTAGTTGGAAAAGAAAATTGAAATTAACTGGAAAAAAATCTTAGTGATGTTATAATTGGGAAATAGAAAAAAAAACTAAAAATTCACTGAAAAAAAATCAAAGGTTACAGAGACGTTCTAGGTAGGCTCAGGTTTTACTCCTACAAAACCAGATAAATTCAGCAGTTATAGTTAGCTAAGGTAACTAGAACTCTTCCTCCCGCAATGCACTGCTTATGACCTCCCATATTAAATCACTCATGACCTCCCATATTAAATCACTCATGACATGTTCAGTGAAATCACTCATGACAGCTCAAATGACATCACTGATGACCTCATCCACATAATCTCTGACACACCCACTCACATCTCAATATAACCTTTCATACAACCACTAAAGCTTCCACCCTACCATTCTCAAAACCATTGACACACCAATACCAGCACTTAAACACCCACTCACTGATTCATAGGTCTACACACACACATTCACCCAGTCACCCATACAGCCACTCCTACACCAATTTACTCACTAATAAAGCAACTGATATAGCCACCAATACAGCCACTCGCACACCGTCGGTCACCTATAGAGCTACTCCCACACCTACTCCCGCACCAATAGGGTGAATCACACAGCCACATATACAGTTATACACACCCACTCACTTATTCATACATATAACACATAATTACTCATCTATGCTGTCCATGACACAAGCACACACTCACCCATACAGCCACTCTCACAAGCACACACTCACACTGTCACTAATATATTCAAACATCATCCTATACTGCCTTTCACATAGGCAGTTACTCACCTACATCCCACTGACACATCCGTTCACTCACCGACACAGCCATACACACTCATTCACCCATACTGCCCCTCACAGATGCACTCACTAACCCATACAGCCATTGACTCACCCACTAACTCATCCATGCAGAAAGTCACACACCCCTTCACCCACCCACCCACCCACACAGACACTCCTACAGGAACTCCAACAACCAGTCACTCATACAGCCACTCGTGTACCCATTCACCAACCCATATAGCCACTTAGACACCAACTGACAGACTGATACAGACATTGACACAGCCTAGTCACTCACCCATACTTCCACTGAGACACCTAATCACTCACTCATACAGTCAAGCACCCACTGAAATATCCATACAGGCACTCATGCACCTACTGAGTCATAAATGCACCTTGGTGTGTGTGTGTGTGTATATATATATTACCTACTGGCGGTCGCCAGTAGATATATATAGTTAGGATTTTTTTGAATAGGGATTTCTGAAAATTGTATGTTGAATAACTTTGGCGTTGATGGACGGAATTGGCTGAAATTGTCAGGAAAATGGCACATTTTGTTTCTGAGCGTCCCCTGAAAGTTTGGGGGGGTTTCGTCAAGCGGGGGCCGAGAAAAAAGGGGGGTCCCAAAACGTGTTTTTAACATTGCGTTTTCCATAGGGCGGTTGGACTCCCTTTTAGCTCGAACGGCTGAATGGATTTCCACAAAACTTGGCAAAATTGTAGGGACTGGTAGCCCGATGTGCCTTTGCTATGTCTCAAGATATATGCTCCAGTGGTTTTTACGAAAATTAACTTTGAAAAATATATATTGGGCTACATTGGGCTATATATATGTTAGAGCCCAAATGTAGCCCAAAGATGGCCACCAGAGACAAAAAAAACAAATGTAGCCAAAATATCAGCCAGATGTAGCCCAACTATAGCCCAATGACAGAATGTCCCAGAGTGTTCTAAAGAACAACTAGAACGCTAACAGTCTTACTTATGACAAAAGTATGGCACACCTGAAGTCATCTTGATTGGAATAAAGTGGTAACACTTGATACATTTAATTTGAAAAGGAACAAAATGAGGGGTTTCATTTTGCCATAGAAATGTTATATTATATATATATATATATATATATATAATTACCTACTGGCGGTCGCCAGTAGGTATATATAGTTAGGATTTTTTTTTAATAGGGATTTCTGAAAATTCTATGTTGAATAACTTTGGCTTTGTTGGACAGAATTGGCTGAAATTTTCAGGAAAATGGCACATTTTGTATCCGAGCGTCCCCTGAAAGTTTGGGGGGGGGGCTTTCGTCAAGCGGGGGCCGAGAAAAAAGGGGGGTCCCAAAACGTGTTTTTAACATTGAGTTTTCCATAGGGCGGTTGGACTCACTTTTAGCTCGAACGGCTGAATGGATTTCTATGAAACTTGGCAAAATTGTAGAGACTGTTTGCCCGATGTGCCTTTGCTAGGTCTCAAGATATGTGCTCCAGTGGATTTTGAGAAATTAACGTTCAAAAAAAATATATATTTGTGACAGCGTCCCGGTTAGCGCCCCGGTTCGCGTACCAGACGCGTAACGGAACTTCGCGAGGAGAAGCGGATTGGCTCTCCGGTGACTGTCAACATTCTAAACAGTCCGGAGCGGCCGCCATCTTGTCTCTCGGTAGGATCGAGAGACAAGAGGTGGAAATAAACGAAGGGGGAAATGAATGAAAGGGGGCAAGGTAGACCCCTCCTGACCCCCTAGGATTGATGTGTGGGCTATTAAAGGGCCCCACGGGTCAAAAAAATAAAATACATTTTTTTTCGAGTTTTTCGCGGTGGAAGCGCTACTTGGTACGCGAACCGGGTAGCTCACCGGTAGCGTAACGGGAGTCTGCCATCTTGTGTTTCGGACAAATTTAGTCACAAGATGGAGGATAAACAATGTTGGGAATGGGTATAAGGGGGCACGGGAGACATATCCTGACCCCCTATGTTTTCTGAGGGTGGCTGAGGAGGCCCATATATGTAAAAAAAAAACAAAACCTTTTTTTCAAATTTTCGCACGGTTAGCGCCCGGTCCGCGCGGGTAGCGTTCCGAAAAGCGTAACAATGGGAAAACCAAGGGAAATTTTAAAATAATATTTTAGAGTGCTCTGAGGTAGGGTAGCTCTGAATAGAGCTGTTGTGTTGTGTGGGTGATGTAAGTACCAACATGTAGGTACCAATGAAGAGTCTAAAATTCAATGTACACCGTCTCCTCTGTAGATATTTTGTATGTTCTAATATGGGTTATTTAAATGTAAATGTGTGTAAAAGCACTTCATGCTTTAAAGCAATTGTATTTTTCAACTGATTGTTCTTTCCTCTTAGTCCTCCTCTTTGTTTTTTTCCCCCACACTCTTCTTCAGCATGATAGTTGATAAATTCGTTCCCTCAAAAAATGTATATACATAAAAAAATTATATTAAATACATATAAAATATATTTTTCCTTTAAAAGAAGAATACATTTTACAGCTTTTGATATTTGCTATTAAAAACCATTGAAATTCACTGAAAAAAACATAGGTTATAGACCATATATAGTTAGGAATTAGCATTTACAAAACCTTGAAAATTCACTGAAAAAACCATAGGTTATAGACCATATATAGTTAGGAATTAGCATTTACAAAACCTTATTTTACTCACACAAAACCATTGAAATTCGCATATATAGTTAGTTGCACTAACTATATATCGCGCACCCGCAATCCACTGCTGATCATGTCACATATTACATCATTCATGACATGGTCCATGACATCACTGATGACATCTCAAATGACATCACTGATGACATCTCAAATGACATCACTGACCCATAAGGACCGCATCATCCGCATATAATAGTACAGGGAGTGTTTTACCATTAATTTTGGGGACGTCATGGGTCATTGATTTCAATGTTTTATTCAAACCATTAATATAGATAATAAAAAGGAGGAAGGCCTGAACACATCCCTGTCTGAACCCCTTCCTACCTTAATGGTTTAAGTGACCTCACCCCCACAGCTAATTCCGACCCGTGCCTTAAGGTATTTATGCAAATGTGCCAGAAAATGCACCAAGGGCTCATCCAGAGCCCTGCTTTTGACCTATTAACAAGGTCAAAAGCAGAGCTCAAATATATAAAGGCCAAATAGATTGGTGAGGCCTGTGCTATGGTATATTCACCCAAGATTAGTTTAAGATTTGTGCATTGTTCGTTGGTCCCAACCTTACTTCGAAAACCTAGTTGGCAGGGCTCTAGGATGCGGCTTTCCTCAGATCACTCCAATATCTTGTTATATACAATTCTGCCTAGAATATTTAAAGTATTATCAATCAAGGAGATGGACCTGTAGCAATTGGGTTGGGAACGATAACCCTTTTTAAAAATCGGAACAATAATGTTCGTGGACCAGGTGCTCGGTAACAAAGCATACATTAGGTTATTAAAACCATTTGAAAGAAGGGGTGCCCAGACATCTGGTTTGCATTTGATGAGGTCGATAGGTAGCCCATTTGAGCCTGGGGCTTTATTACCCACACTCTGTTGGATGGCTTCTTCCACCTCAGGGAGACTTATCTGAATTCTGGTTAAGGGTCCGGGCACAAAATGATCTGCCTCTTGCGTGGGGGCAGCATAAATCTTTGTAAAATGGTTAACCCACGATTCACTCGTAATTGTACAGCTTATGGGGATTAATAGCTGTCCCATGGATCGTAGGTCTCTTACAGCTGTCCAGAATGTGTTGGCCTTATTTGAATGGGCAGCTTTGGATAGTGTTTCCCAGCGATCTTTTAAGATTACCCCTTTCCGGTTAGAAATCACAGTTTTGGACCTCTGCCTGGCCGATCTCACCTCCTAGATTGCTCCTTGGGTTGGATGATCAGGCTCTACGCAATTGCCTATTTGCATCAGAGCCCTCGTGGTCGAACCATCTAGGACCTTGTTTCATTGGAGGGATGGTTTTCGATAAAAGGGTTTTCATTTCTACACAAAGTTTAACAAAATCAGGGATGGCCTCTGCATATGGGTCTTGAGCTGATAAGCAAGAATTTATGAGGGACAAATTGGCCTTAACCAAAATCTGAAACAATTCACTATTAATAATAACCCTCCATTTTAATCTTAATAGATCAGTGGAGGGCGTTAAGTTCCTGGCCCCACATTTAGAGTTAAACATGGGCTGAGGGGCTAGATTCAACACTATTTTGATTGGGTTATGATCCCCATGGCTCGTATTAATAACTTCAGCTTCCATTAAGTGATTTGCGAGGAGGGGAGAAATAAACAGAAAATCTATATTAGTTGAACATCCCCTCCTTTAAACGTAGGCATAGGGTGATTATTGGCATCTGTAGTGCCCACACTATCCATAGTGTTGCCAATAGTTTCGGCTGATTCATGATGGGAGTCTGAATTCAAAATAAAATCGAAAAGTTTAATAAAATTCCTATTGGGGGTAGATTGAAAATCATTGTTATAAAAATTGATCAGATAAAAAAACTCCTTTTGTAGAACAAAACTTGGAAATTGCAGATATTTTTTGATAAAACCTTGATGCTACCACCAGCAGTAATATTAATCCCAATAAGTAAACCCCCCGAGGGACGACCAGGTTTAGAGGAGAGGGCTACGGAGTTGTAACAGTGAAACCCATTGATATGTAATTCTTGGGTAGCCCAAGTCTCTTGGAACATAACGATGTCCTGTTCCTCTATTAAACAAAACCAATCCGAGTCGCTGAGCTTTGATTGAAGGCCAGCTACATTCCAACTCAAGATACTCAAAAAAGTGTTGGCCTTAGACTTAGTTATAACTGGCTGATCATCTGGCATAACGGTGAGGGACAAGGATGCTGAAGCTTGAGGATTTACTAGATGGTACGGTTGGTGTTATAACGGTGGTGATTATCAATCTTGGGTATCCAGGTCAGATAGGACCTAGAACCTGTTAGCTACGGGGAGGGAGAGGGGCACATCCACAATGGGTCTAATTTGAGGATTGTAGAAGTAGCCCAAGGGAAGCCCACAAATACTGGAACTTTGAATGTTTGCTCACGAGATCTTAAAAGACAGCGGACCGTGTGGGGCCTGCGAAAATGAATCACAATGCAGTCACTATTAATGTTCTTGGGGGATATACCAACCCATCTGACTCTGCGGACCATAACAATCTCATTCATGTCAGATGGGTGAAACCCTTTGTTCTTGCTTAACCAATCCACAGACGTTTTGTGTAGATCGACCCAAGACTCCCTCTGGTCCCCTACAAGAGTGGGGACGCCAGCCAAGACTAAAACATACGGGCAGGTGGCGGGGGTAAACTCAAAACATCAGTGTTGGGTCTTGGGCATTTGTTCCTTGAGATATCGGTTATACCCCTACTCGGGTCACTTATTATAGTACCAGGATGTGGGCGTTTCGGGGTAACTAGTACGGAGACCCAAGATCTTTGTCCTTTGTTCCAGGGGGGGGCAACCTGGGTGTCCCCCTGCTCGAAGTTGGGATCCGGCATAACAAATTCTCTGGGTTTGAGACATGTAATACAAAGATTAGGAAGTGGGGTCTCTTCATGCACGATAGAGCTTGGGGCTCGTGGGTTAGGTCTTTGATAAACATCCTCTGGCATTGACGACTCCCCCACCCCCAGTAGCATCAGAATGACAATTCACCGTACTCCCACTTGGGTTATTCATAACAATATCCACACGTTCTAGTCTTTCTAATTGTTCCCGGAGGAGGGTGAAATTGTTATTGATGAGTTCCTTAACACAAGCTAATGCAATTTCTAAAACAGACTCAGCATTGTTAACAAAGACAGTGTCCCCAGTGGTTTCATGCCTTGATGGTGAAGGAGCGGCATCAGTCTGGGTGCCAACAGTGTTGGTTAGCATTACTTCATGGTTGGTCGTATAATTAGCCTGACAGGCGCCCTTTGCACCTTTTGGTTTTTTGGGGGCCTGCGCTTCGTTTCCGTTTGACCGGTGGTGCTTTCGCCTTGTTCACATCTCGGGGTTTAATAACCCGAGATCTAGTGGTTATGCTGGATCCATTGGAGACCACTACAGGGGGCGCATCTGGACTTGGCAAGTGGGGAGTCAAAGATGCTATTAGTGACGCATTAAGCAAACACACTTGTTGAGTACCACCTAAATTAGGGGCTCCTAATGACAGGCGACTCTGCAGTGTGGTAGAGAGTCGACACTTTCATCTCAATCTCATGGCTCTGCAGCGACTCTTCCCTGACAATAAATGCATCTAGAGTTCCCAACAACTTCCTTGTGCTTAGCCATGGTGGATCCGCAAGCTATATTTAATCAATTAAGTCAATATCCCAACAGTACCTTGGAACTTGAAAGTGTAAACAAATGCTGCCAGTGGTCAGTTGTCAGAGGGAGGGCCCAGCCCAGCCTCCTCTGGGCGTGGACGGGCCCGCCCTTGGATCGGGCTTTGCCCGGCTACGTCCGCGCGCTCGTCCCGCGTTGTGGGAGCCCACTGGTGCTTTTGAAGCGCCTCCAGGCGCAGTGATTGGCCGCGGGGTTTGCTGGCGGCTCTGGCCGCGAAAACACAGGGCAGGAGCAGCTGGTGGTGGGACTCGTGTTGCGGGAGCCCGCTGATGCTTTTAAAGCGCCTCCAGGTGCTTTGTTTGGCCGCTGAGGTTTGCTGGCGGGTCCGGCCGCGAAAGCACAGGGCAGGAGCAGCTGGTGGTGGGATCTATAAATACATTACCCAATTCAAGATGTATGCCTTGGTAGTTGGCCTGGAGTCAGCCTTCCGATATGATGTGGAGGGGCAACTTTTAATTTTTTTATTTTTTAAGGAATTGTCTTTCAAAGGAGACTTTGTCAGTGGTTCTTTTTGTCTTTGAAACCATACCTCTCTGATGGTACGACAAGTTTATTTCTTGGACATGTAATCTCATTGGTTGTTTAAAAAAAAAAAAAATATATATATATATATATATATATATATATATATATATATATATATATATATATATATATATATATTCTTTTTTTTCTTTTCAGACAGGTTGTTGCAAAAGCAAGGTCACCGCACTTGAGTTGCATAACATACATATTTTTCTGTAGGAGCTACCCTAACGTGTGCACCGCACCACACATTAGGCTGAAGCTTGATCCGAGCTACTTTACACACCTAATTTTGCGAAATGTGCTCTAAGAAACAAAAATGCACAACACTGGAACACTTAATTCGTTGCCATCTAAGATTAATGCCAGAAGTTCCTAAGAGGTATGCACAAAAGGGCCCCCAACGAACTTTCCAAACCAAATTTTACCAGAAAGAGTCCCACTAATTCCAAACTGTGATGACACCATATTCATTGACCTAAGCAGTTGGTTATAGCAGTTAGTTTTGAGTAAATTAATTACCAACTTTCCTTTAGTTTCACAGTTGTTTTCTGCTATTAAAGTACTTCACTATACAAGGTGACCTCTGCTTCAGCCCCTAAGCGCTCATGTAGAGAGCAAGGTCCCCTACAGAGTCCTGTCAACTAGGAAGTATTTTTTTTCTCTAAGGGTTGCTGAATAACAAAGCTCAAGTTGTCTGATATCAATTTCAACCCTTAACAGAAAGATATTATTTGTAGGCCACTATACATTTATAAAATGTTTTACATAATGGACGATGCATAGGATTTATAGGCCCCAAGCTAACTAAGTATAGCACTACTGCTTCTTACTGCTATGTATTTCTTTTTCAATAAAAATAAATCTATAAAAAAAGAAATGTATGTGCCCACTGCGGATACCAACTAGTTTGTTGGTGCTTCCATTCATGATTCGATTTGTTACCTCCAGTCATATCACAGTGTCCCAAGTAGAATTTGCTCAGTCTCACACAAGAACTCTTCCTCTTTTGATACCTAGATACAACTTACATCAGTAAGAAGTGCAGTCTCCGATATCTTTAACTCTTCCGTAGTTTTTCAAAATTAATGTGCTCAGAGGCATTAAGATGTTAGTTTAGATAGCGGCTCAGTCAAACCTGTTTATAAGATGTGGCGCATGTTGCTGCTGCACTGGTGCCAGTACGGCATTCACCTTTTGTTTTCTCCAAGGGGTACCCCTCCAGATGCTATTCACTCTGGTGCACGATTGATAACAGATGCTGATCTCCACAAAAATGCTCAAGCGCTTTTAGTTGACCTTGACAGCTCAGCTGAAGCATATATTTTTCATTCCATTTTTTTAAAAGATTTTGACAAGACTCGCTCTTAGAGCTAAATGGTAGTTTAAAGCATGACTATTAAGCCCAGTCATTCGCTCCTTTGCTTCAGAAAGCATTTACGACTCAGCCCAGTCTGATCATAGTGGGTTGATAATGTAGCAGAAATCACTTCAACTAATTAAGCCCAGGTCTCTCTCTGACAGCTGTCTGTGGTCCCTCACAGGTGGTGACAGAGTAGTTTACTACATGACTTAAAACTGTAGCTTTATCCAAATATAAACAGGATAGTGTTTGGACTCTGATCATTAGAAGACGCATCAGAAGATCACTGGTAGACCACTGATGAATCTGACTGTTGGCTTTAGCCATAACTTCTGGAACTGCTTTTTAGACCTTTTCAGTGAGTACCTCTCTGAGAGGATTGGGGCAATGTCAGGCAAACAGATCAGATGGTGTTTGTTTATCTCTGCACAGTCATGTACACTACAACAAGAGACACCAACGGGGATTTGGCATATGGCATTGGTGTTGTTGTAGTAGGCTTACCTCACCTGAGAGGTGCTTTAACATTTTCCCAACCTGCAATGCTCTTTGACATTCTTTTTGCCAAGGTTCCTACCAAGAAGTTACAAAATAGGTCCTACTTTACGGATGAACCTTGATCTCAGCAATGATTTTCTGATGTCAGCCAGTCAAACAAAACTTTATTTGGTTTGTTACAACCATAAAATTACAATGTACCTCTTATCCTGATAATGCATGAAAAACATAACACAGCGGTATCATAAAAAGTTATTACACATCAAAATACATATAGTTTAACTTCCTTTTTTAAAATCGGAGTATTATAGCATCTAAATTATTAAAATCACTTAATTCATACATATATATCAGATCTTTCACATGCAGCAAGTAATACTATAATCCCTTAATAGATCCACTTTTATGTGCTACTAGGGAGAAGCATTTTTAGTGCTTACTCTGTGCACTTGAACACCTTTACTTTTTTCATATATTTCCCCAGAGCACAGGCTATATCTAAATTCCCCATTTCAACCAAAAGGTTAACCGCTTGCTTCCTGTTCATAATCTTATAATTTTTAAAAATCTGACGTAGAAACTCCTTACGTATATCTAAAAACCTCATACAATCTAATAAAATGTGTAAGATATCTCAGGCGCTATCTAATGTACAAGTGCATTTACCATTGCATCCTATCATAAGGTTTCAAACCCCGGGTTTATCCCAATTTGCATTTTTAAAACTTCCCGCCTTAAACTGTAACTTGGTAGCCGGTCCACATAAGGGAAATGTTGATCAATCTCCCAGGCCAATGTCATGTGGGCCACCGAGGTTTTTTGTAAAAGGTACTCCCGATCATATATACGGGACATATCGGCCCCTAAAAGCCTTCATTCTTTCTTACGGGACATATCGGCCCCTAAAAGCCTTCATTCTTTCTTACATATTTTCATGTGGTCTTGCGGCGGACCTACCATCAAATCAAGTGCCCCATAAGTCTCACTTATTGATGCTCTGGTCTCTTTTGCCCATGGTAACTCCCTAGTGGCAATTTCCTCTTTGGCCCATTGGGAGATTTTTAGAAACTCTCCTGCTCCCAATCGCTGCCAAAAACGTACAAGGGCCATACAGGCAGATATACCCCAGGAGGTGATACCCAGCTCAAGTTTGCTGCCTGTACCATGGATGATGTAGGCAGCAGGAATAAGCTTTTTAGTAGATTTCCCTCCTCTTTATCCCAGGAGGTCTTACCACTTGGGTAAAGAACCTCGGCTCCATATAAAAATTGCGGGGGCACCATTGCTTGGTAGGCTGTTATAACCGGCCTGTCGGACATTTCTCCATAGGTACTATTAAATCTTTTTAGGCCTTTCACAGAAGCCAGTGCTCTCATTTTTAAAGCTTGCAGGTGTGTATACCATTCCAGGGTACCTGTAAACCACATTCCCAGATATCTATAATCTGTTACCCTCTCAAGCAAAACTGTGCCAAGATACCATGAGAACTTCGTATTCCTCCTTCCAAAACATACAATTTTTGTCTTCTCCATGTTTACCACTAATTTTTTGGTTGTACAGTATTCTTTAAACCTATTTAATTTTCTCTGAAGGCCTATCTCCGTCTGATCCATAATCATCAAATCATCGGCATATAGAAGGCACGATATTTGGTTTCCTCCCAATTTCGGGTTCGCCCCTCTAACCTCTTAATTTTTGGGTAGATCGGCTAAAAACAGGGAGAACAATAAAAGTACACACCCCTGCCTTAAACCATTTCCAATTGGGATTCTCTCAGTCAATTCTCCCTCCTCATCCAAAATTATCTGCGCCCAATTTTCTGTATGCAGTGCTTGGATTAGGGCTAACAAGTCGCTTTATATTTAGTACCCTACCAATGTTGACCACAGCTGTTCCCTGTCCACCAGATCGAAAGCTGCATGGAAGCCCACGAAACAGCAGAATAAATTACCCCTCTGATCGATCGACTTCCGTGCGATGGACCAAAGAGCAAAACAGTGGTCAACCGTTGAGTGGCCTTCTTTAAACCCTCCCTGCTCAGGGGTTACTATCTGTTTGTCATCCACCCACTCCTTTAGTAAACCTAGAATTACTTTGGAGAAAACCTTTTCACCTACGTCTAGGAGGTTATTAGGCGATCGTTTTTAGGGGAGTTTACATCGCCTTTTTTATGTATTGGTCTTACAATAGCCCCTTTCTAACTATCCGGGAAAATACCAGTGTTTAAAATCCCTTGGAACATATCGAAAAAGAACTCCACCCACCATTCTATTTTTGTTTTTATAATAACAGCTGGTAGATTGTCTGGGCCTGCAGCCCGTGTTAAATTTAACCTAGTTATTATACCTTTAATTTGATCAGGGGAAAAGTGCTTTTATTTCTTCCCTTGTTCCATTCCAGACATTGGGTATTGTTTCCTCCCTCCTTGGCCATTTACCGTAAATTTCCTCTAGGTAGCTCACCCACTTGTCCTCTGGCACAGAGCACTGTAGGGTCCCTAAGACTTTCCCCATGCATTCTTGTTCCAGAAGCCTTTCACATATTTTTCTTCAATTACCTCTAGTAGGTTCCCCCAACATTTATCCTTAAAGACCCTTTTTTTGTCTCTAATAATTGCCTTGTATTTTATCTTTGATTTCCTAAGTTCTATTGCGGCTTCGTCACTATAGTTATCACTAAGGCGTCTCTCCTGTTTCCTAATACCGGCCTTTACTTTCCGGCATTCATCATCAAACCAATGTTTATTATTATTAGGATCTAATTTCACATTATTTACTGGCTTATATTTACTGTGCTTTAATTTTATCTTTAAGCATTCCACCAGTTGCCTTATTATATCCTCGTACCAGGATATGCCCTCTCCTGGTGCTAGGTTATCTAAATTAACAGTCAACTGGTGGGCGCTCAGTTTCTTTATATATTCATCAGTAATTCGCGTGGTAAGACGCTTGGGGTATTCCACCTCTACTGGTAGCACTTTTTGTCTATACGGGATGCTGTTTACCTGGAGTTCTACCTGCAATGGATAATGATCGCCTGCCTCCACCCTGAGTATTTCAAACTGCTTGATTAAATGAAAGTTCCAGGCCTGTATAAATACGTAATCTATAGGGCACATTTTGTTGCCCTACTTTAAATGTACGATTCGCGAGCTTGTCCGTTTCCTTTCTTCCATTCGCGCAGACCAGGCCCTTGGCCCCCAACAATTGCCCGAGCTCATCATCTTGAGATGAGATGTCGCAGCTGGGGAATTGTGCAGATTCTATATTATATACTCCTAGCAGATCCCTAATCCAAGAATCTGTTTTTTTGGGATTTAGTCTATGATTGAAGTCCCCCAGTATCATAAGCACATCTCTTGGGTAACAATCACATAAATCCTCCAAGTCCGTTTTTAAGCGTTCCAGGTCAGCCTTATACTCATTTGTTTTCCCTTTCTGTATATACACATTTATAATACATAGATTCTCGCCCCCTAACATATTGTTCAGGGTTCGCACTCTACTTGAGACCCTATGGGTATGTAGCGCGCTATATAAATCTTTTTGACTTGACTTGACTACCCAATGCCCAGTTACACTTGAGTTCGAGGGGTTCAATGTCTTTAACAATCCTTGTTGAGACCAACGTCAACTGACCACCAGATGGTCTACCTACTATATTCTTTTTTGCTGGTTTTACATGGTGAGTGAAGCCTTCGATGGCAGGGGTTTCGTCGCACAGCCAAGTTTCCTGGAAACATACAATATCGTTTTTTGATGTGACCAATTACAAACACAGGAATTAAAAGCGTTGTAGCCGGATTCCTCTGCAGAAATATATTGTCGCAACTGGAATAACCACAGAGAAAAAGAAGCAAAATTGACCATTTTCCTGTTGTCAAGAACTTCGCCATGAGACTTTTAGAAAGTTTGAAAGAAAATATCAATTCCACCTTTAGGCCTGGATGAACCTCTTCATCTATTGTATCTATGCTGGGCAGGATTTCTGTCCTTCTCTCACCAAACCCCTCCTGTTCCAAACTCTCTTCGCTTTCATCAGTTGCGTGAGAAGTATTTTCGCTCCTCACCCTTATCTAGGGTGCATTAACCAGCTCCTACTTTTATCACATTCTCGGGAGGTTCTTGTGAGTGGGAACCATGGCCAAGGTAATCTTTGCCTTAAGAAAGAGGTCTTGTCTCTGTGCATATATACATCACTTACACTGATATTAAAACACACCTGAAGGCTTCACTGGAGAATGTACAGGTTTGCGCCATTGTATTACTTGATCACCACAGATTCCTCAAAGTTGGGTAAGGGTGGACAATTCATGGTTCCTTCTAAATGCACGATCTTTGGTATACTCAGGACATGATGGCTCACAAACCTTTTAGAACTGATGCCGATCTTTTGGTCTCTCAAGTCCTTATTCCTCATGGGCAAAGTATTGTTGTTTTCAGCCAATGACACAGTAATGTTCCACATGAAGAAACTGGCAAGCATGTGTTCTCATCAACTGTGCATTGTTGCAGTTTAAATTAAGACAAAGGTTCTCGGTTTCAGCCCGCTCCTTTCAGCAGACTATCTAGCTGGCTTCTATGGCAGGTCACTGTGACTTACCTACCACACGAGTAAGAGGTAAATAACCTAGTAGTCCTCTACCTCCTCCATTTTTGGTTTTATTCAGTGGACAATTTTTTTAGGCCTTATCAGAGTAAACAAGCTTTATACCAAGAACCCCTGTTCTTAGATGGTTGTAACTATCATGGTAAATAACTTGAAGACTGAGATTGATTAAGAGCATCCACACGTGTAGGTGTGACATTCAAGTCTAGATTTTATGGGCGGAGCACCTACATAAACAACTCCTCCTACTTTCTCTCAGTGCTAACTAAGCCTTTTGTATCTGGTCTAATAATTAAAATTGAATAGTGCTGGCTGCCTCCCCCTGGTAGTTCTAAAATTCTTGAACACTGCACTTGCAGCAAGTACAGGATATCCTTGTGATGACTTGTATACTGCTAGTATTTAATTAACTTTTTCCCAGAACACTTATCCTCTTGCCATCCCAAATTGTATGTCGTACAAATGCACAGAAAGCAGTTGTCTACAATATGGGGTGCCTGAGGCAAAGCCTGGATAGTATCCACATGGGCTCCCTTTTTGTATTGTTTTTGATTGTTGTTCAACATGCTTTTATGTAATATAATCCCTTTCTGCCACTCATTTCCTGTACTAAGCACCACCCCTCACTGTATTGCCACCATCGCAGCTAAAGTAGCTTAACCTGCAATCTCTCAGTTATTGCTGATAACATTAGTCACTCGAAGGCCTCAAGGGGAAAACTGGGCCGGTACCAACTGCTCGACCGAGCATAAATCGTTTTCTCTGCTTAAACTGCTTGGCCCATGTCTGCCATATAAAAATGTGGAAATAATGGTACGCTACCCTAACTCCTGCCTGCCCCCAACCCGTCCCTTCAATCATAGATTTGCAAAAAAAGACAAATGAACATTCATACCTATCTGAGTTGGGTCTAAAGCAAATAAGAACCTGCTACCCAAAGTGTCTCTAACAACGTTTGTAGTCTTATTTAATATAGCTGGTTTCACATCATAATATAGATCACATTTATTATGAAGTAATAGTCCGCAAAATGTCCTTATACAAAGTCCACATAGCTCCATAAAGTATTTGTCTCTTTGCTGAACCCTCCAGCCAAGACATGTTTTGCTTGTCGAGTCACTCATTCAGTGACTTTGGGGTAAAAGGAATTTTCAGGTGGTTCAGACCCTGCTGCTTGTCCTGTCCTCAAGCCCTCCCCACACACTTCCTCAGATGTGTAAAGCGGTCGCGTAAAGCAAATTAACGCTAGGCAGAATGATGCGGATACTGTGTAAAATGTAATACACCTCCAAAGAAAGCTTAAAAGAGTATCGGACAAAAGGGGTAGCCCTTGCTTTATACAGGAAAAAGATAGTGCAGCCATGGTAGTACTTACAATACATGCCCTTAGCAAAGTAATGCCACACTATGATTCATCTGAAACACAAGAAATAATTATGCTTGGCCATTTGCAGAAAGTGCTTCCAGAGCGAAGCTCTACCATTTTGGTTTAAATCAATGTCCTGTTGCTGCATACCTAAGAGTCACCACAGACGGATTGTGTTTGAGCAAAACAATCAACCAGGCAGCTGGCATCTGTGAGCCTTGTCATACAATGTCTCCGAAAGTGCGTGTCAAACTGCTGAATTCTAGGCACCTAAAGATATAGAGAACCGTAGAATAGACCTCTGAAAGTCTGATCTTCAGCTCACAGTGGATTATTACCCAGTCACTGTAGCAGAATCGGCAGAATGAATCCTATGTATGTTGACTTTGATAGCATAAATTTAACTACCAAACCATGCAGTGCTGTTCACAAGGGAGCAATACAGATCTACATTAGGGTAGTGTAGTAGCATAGTAGTTGGAGCTACCAGTAAAGAGAGAGTGGAGATTAAAAGGAGATTCCATTGTCCATCTACAATGATGTGAGCAGATAATCAGCTGACTAGTAGACTAAACGTAAACTCCAAAATGCTGAAAATGGCAATACATGCTTTCTTGGGCAATTCCCTTCACCAAGTACTACTTGCAGTTAAAACTTTTGTCAAAGCACTATAGTCTGGTCTTAAATGTCAGGCAGGATGCCAAATTGTCTGGGCTGCCTTAAGAGATCGAATTAGAAGCATGTCCTCCTAATCGCAATTTCAGCATAGAATCCTACATGGACTTCATGTAAACATGTGAATCTATGAAAGGATTCACGCTGAAAAAAGTTACTTTCTTTTAACATTGTCTTTGCATCAAGTCAGCAATAGGCTCACTTTCTTTCTGCACAAGATGAGAATGGGCAAAAAGGTGGCATTGCCATCACACGACGACTTGATACATAAACAAAAGATGGCGTTGCGTTGAGTCACTGGGGTTCTGCAACAGGTTGCTTTTACAGATGGTCTGTGGTGTTATTCATGCAAATATTTATTTTGCTGCAATTAGGCGCCTCTAGTCAGCCGATAAGACAACAACCTACAAAATTGATATTTTGGTAAATAAAGCTGCCTGTGTCTATAAGAAGTGCTGCCTGTGTCTATAAGAAGTGAAAGCAGAGATGACCACACTTCTTCATCTCTGCTTCTGTTGCCTATGTTCCGGAAGTCTCCTTCAGGAGTGTGTTTATAGTGCATTGGTGAGATCTGCATCTTTCTTTGACTTCCTTTAAGTTTCAGAGGCCTCAATGAGTGCCCAAGGCGTTTCATGTTTCTTATCTGTGGTACATACCATTCTGATCTTCAGTGTGCTTACAGTTGGATGGAATTGTGATTTGTCATCGCTATGCTGCATTCACTAACCTGCTAATACTGCTCTATTGGTTTTATCTGTAGCTGCCTCATCATCCCCTCAACTTACGGCTGAGATCGAGCAAGCCCGTCCACAGACTAGTGGGGAAGAGGAGCTACAGTTGCAGCTGGCTCTTGCCATGAGCCGGGAGGAAGCAGATAAGGTAATCCTGTTCCTGAGAGTGTTAGGAAGACCCTTGTAGGTAGATTGAAGAGAAGGGATGGAAAACATACATGGATGTTTATACCCTATATTTCATCATGGAATCTTGATGATCTTGAGAAACGTAGGACACTTCTGCTATATGCTAAATCCTGTAAACCATTTTGTTTTTTCCTAAAGTTTCCTGCACAGTTTCCCACTATTCAGCCTTATTTTCACTTCCATAAAATCCCATTTGAAGTGTGATTTGTGCTTCATTGGATGTTTTTGATATGTCTGACTTCCTCTTTAAAGCTTTTTGTGAAAGTAATTTGCATTTTTGCTTCTTTGATTTATAAATAAGAGTGCAGCGCCTTTTACTTAAAAAATTTTTGTAATCATATAATGCATTCAGGGCAAGACAAAGCTGATTATTGGCTGTCACATGGAAAATTGAAGTTTTGTTTGCGCATTATGCCATGTACAGTAGTTTAATGATACATTGATCTATGGCCACCTGCCCCTTATGCTCTGCAGTGCAGCTGGTGCATCCTCCGTGAGATCAATAGATAGTGAACAGGATGGGAGAAAGTGATGAGACCTGGGTGACCCTACAGCACACACTCCCTCCACCCCCTCTTCCTGTCCTTTTGTGTCTCTTGTTGCCACTGAGTGGCAAGCAACTCTTAAGTTGAGCAGTGTGGTACAGAGAACAGTGCCTTCTGTCGTCCTCACTATATTGATAAGCAGGATACATAGCAATAACCGAACTCCCCCGCCCCCCAATGCTTACCTATCAACCCAGTTAACACTACTCTTCAAGCTTGGGACTTTGCGTCTGGTAAAGTAGGCCTCTTATCCTTCCCCCTCACCTTGAGTCCAATTAATTGTAATAAAAGTTTCGCTCCAGCTTTACAAGTTGGCGTATTCGATAGCTGGAAGAAAGGATAATAATATAAGATATACGACATTTTCCAACGTTCACTTGTCGAATCTTTACCTCGGTGCAAGCAAGCATTTCAGATGACTAAAAGGAAAGTTCTGAATCGTCATTGGCTTCTTCATCCCTTATTTAAGAAAGGGCTCATCAGAGAGAAACACATGTTTAACAAGGCAATAGACGAGCTAATAGGTTACAAAGGTTAGAGATGTCTGCTTTTAACACTATACTTTTAACTGCATGCCGACTGTAGATTGCTTTCACTTGGAAGAACTAGGGAAAATACACTGGACTGGCCATTATGCAAAAACTCGGTAAACTGCTAGAACATTAAAATGCTGGATCATATATATATAATAAAACTTATATATATCGAATCACCCCGAGACAAAGTTAGTGGGAAAACAAAAACGGCTTTTCCAATGGAAACTAGGTCCTAACTATATCCACTAGCGAACGGCAGTTATATATATATATATATATAATAATCTCCCACACCAAACTTCCAATAAAAGACGGCGCTGACTCCGTGAATCTGAATCCAAGCGATTTATTAAGTACTCAGTTGCTGCTTAGACGCGTTTCGGCGGCTTGCTCCCGCCTTGTTCACTACATCTGCATAGCATTATGTCAGGCTCTATATACACACACATACATGACCTCATTAATCTATCTATCTATCTATCTATATACTTAAAACAGAAAGCGCTGAAAGATAAGACACAAGGTTTACCAATGAAGACTGGTACAGCCCACATCGATCCCACCGAGATGAGCATAAGTGACCTTGAAAGTCTGGCTGTACTTGAAGACCTATTGGAAGAAGGTAGGAGTCAAGCTGTACCGCCAACTGACGCAACTGAGAGGGGTACGTCCATAGGCATAACCCAGATTGGTGAACCTAGCACCTTCAAGCCAACTTCTCGTTTCCTCCCACAATACCAATGGATACACTGGATGTTTTTTCAGAAGCTGTGAATCAAGACTTACAGAGGCTTTCCAAACTTGAAGAATCACAGAAGGGCAACATCAACTGGAACCTTTCCTTTAAACAACGGAAAGCCATTACTAGTTTGGAACAGGACGACTCAATAGTGATAAAGCCCTCAGATAAGGGCGGGAACGTTGTTATCCAGAGTCGTGAACAATACTGTAAGGAAGCCCTCTGCCAACTACAGGACCATAATAACTATATGCCTACAACTGAACGCGAGTATCAGGAGAGTATTCGGGATTACCACTCCCTTGTTGAACACTGGTATGGAAAAGGAATACTAAGCAGGGAGGAATACTTATTCTTACAGAACAAACAACCAAGACTACCGAGTTTCTATCACCTCCCAAAGATCCACAAACATGCCACGCAACCACCAGGGAGACCAATCGTGTCATCTATCGGTGGATTAACTGAAAAAATTCGAAATTCATCGATTCATTCTTGGCCCCATGGGTATCGCAGTTGAGCTCTTATACTAAGGACTCTAAAGACTTTTTAAGGCAAATACAAGATGTGGAATGGGAGGATGACTTATTGATGATTACTATGGACATCTCGAGCCTCTATACGAGCATCAGACACCATGATGGAATTGCAGCAGTTAAGACTTTCCTGAATCTACGACCCGCCCGATACCTGGAGCATAATAAATGATTTTGGACTTTATATCTTTTTGTTTGAATAACAACATCTCTATTTTCCAGAATCAGCGATACAGGCAAGTAAGGGGGACTGCGATGGGCACCTGCCTCGCCCCCAGCTACGCGAACCTTTTCGTGGGCTGGTGGGAGAAGCAGGTGGCCTGGGCAGATGATAAAACCCCTTGGGTGGATAAGGTGATATGCTGGAGAAGGTATATCGACGACCTCTTCCTAATTTGGAGGGGGTCTGAGCTCTCAGCACAAGAGTACATTACGATTCTCAATCGAAATGATCTCAACCTGCAATTCACTTATTCAATGAGTAAAAGAGAGGTGAATTATTTAGATCTAAGGGTATTCGTTGATTCAGGCACGATCCAAACCGCCCTCTATAGGAAAGAGACAGCGGGTAACTCTGTCCTCCACGGACGCAGTAGCCACCCGACCTCCCTGGTCAAGAGCATCCCCTACGGGGAACTGTTGAGGATTAAGCGCAACAGTTCTCTAAAGAGAGATTATGCAGAGGCCGCACAAAAAAGCGTGAAACGCTTTAGATCCCGCGGCTATTCTGCTTTTACCCTCCAACAAGCTGAGAACAAAGCAAAGCAAGTTGATAGACATACCCTGTTACAGGACAAAAAGATTGATACTCCAAAGGTGGGAGCGGCATTATAAGACTCATTACAAACTACTCGGTGGCAGCAAATAAAGTGAGAGCCATCATGACAAAAAATTGGGGATCCTCCAATGAGACACTGTAATTGGAAAGGATCTACAAAAACATCCTGTGATAACTTTTAGAAAGATAAGATCACTAAAAGACAGATTGGTCACTAGCCACCTACCAAAGGGAAAGTCCAAAGGAGAACTGCAGGCTATGCATGGCTCATACCCATGCGGGAAATGTAAGGCCTGCAGCAATAGCCAGAGGGTACTGAGCTACCAGGTGCCACATAAGGAATCTAAGATCAGAATCAACAAGTTTATTACTTGTTCAACCACATTTGTGGTATACTTCCTGAAGTGCCCCTGCGGACGGATGTACGTAGGGAGCACCACAAAAGCAGTTAAGCTCAGGATCTTAGAGCATCAACGGGCCATTGCCAATAAAGATGAAAGCTATCCGATGGCCCGGCATTTTGCAAGTCACCACAATAGCAATAGGACTCAACTCAGCTTCTTCAGCTTAGACTGCATCCCTCAGGACATCGGGGGTGGAGATCTGAAACGGAGACTTAGACGTTTGGAGTCACAATATATTATCGACCTCCAAACTAAGTCACCAGGAGGACTCCATGCAGGGGAAGAGCTATTATCACACCTATAAACACGATCCTCGTATCCTGAACTGTGTCACTGTCTGAAGCAAATCTACACCTACACAAAATGCTTTTAGGAATCATTTGGTTTACAGTTCAACCCCATTGATCAACTGACATGGGATTTGATTTAGTATGGTTATGTAAGCTTGGTCAATTTAATTGGGAGTTTGAATAACATGGCCATCCAGGCCTCAAGCATTGCCAATTATTCGAAGATTTATGGGGAATAGAAAATATGAACTGTTTACCAGCGCAGAAATGTGATTAGTCGAGCAATGATACTAATGCTGATTTATGATTTTAGGCTTTAATTTGAATTTAGTAATTGCCCATCCAGGGCTTAATGTTTGGAAACAGATACTTTAATTAATTCAATGTATTGAGGAATGATCAATTGTACAGCGATACATACATTGCCCGAGAAAGTTTACTTTTGCACTGTAAATAGCGTTATTTCATCACTCCAAGATGGCGCTTTCATTTGTATTATGGTCCGTTTTTTCATTTCATGGAATAATGCCTTTATTTACTTCCGCCTTGCCGTCGCCAGCTGACACTGACGAAGGCAAGTGCTGAAACGCGTCTGGTTTTTGATTGTTGCGCTAAATAAACCGTACGTGGTTTAATCTCTGCTGTGAGTGCCGGTTGTTGACATGCGGAGCTTTAATATATTAAAATAAAAATATATATATATATATATATATATATATATAATAATCTCCCACACCAAACTTCCAATAAAAGACGGCGCTGACTTCGTGAATCTGAATCCAAGCGATTTATTAAGTACTCAGTTGCTGCTTAGACGCGTTTCGGCGGCTTGCTCCCGCCTTGTTCACTACATCTGCATAGCATTATGTCAGGCTCTATATACACGCATACATGACCTCATTAATCTATCTATCTATCTCTATATATATATATATATATATATATATATATATAGATAGATAGATAGATAGATAGATAGATAGATAGATGGATGGATATAGTTAGGACCTATTTTCCATGGGAAAAGCGTTTTTTGTTTTCCCAATAACTTTGGCTCTGGGTGATTCGAGATATATATGTATATTTCTCGGATTCCTCTAGTCTCCTCGTTTATGACGGAAGCCACTGCACCACAATAGTAAGTTCAGATTAATTTCTTTATTTTATCAAAACACCATGTGCAAAAGAAGGACGGCCTACGCGTTTCGACTACATTTAGGCTTCAACTGGACCATAGAGTCCTATGTGTCTAGAAAGTTTATAAAGTGCTCTGTGCTTGTACCCTAGTTTGTTTCCATGACAATTAAAAACTGCTAGTCTGCCAACCTCTTTCACATTTTTAGGCCAGAGCGATCGCCATTATTTACATTTCTTTTTCTTTTTTCACTTTCATTTACATTTTTTTATATACTGTGAAGTACTTTTGTTTAAGATGTGTTAATAAAGTGCAAGGTGCAAGGATAATTCAGTATAGAGGAATTGCAGAGTAAACTGTACATAATGGGCGGAGTGTTATGTTCGATGGCTGGCTCAATGTTTTCATGTGAAATTTTAGCAGTCTCTGGAATCTTAGTTACATTTAATCGATGATTTCATCTTTTGATCTTGATTCCTTATAGCTGCTATCTCAGCCTAAGGCAAGCCCGTCTGCACCCGTCCGCGCCGGGCCCAGGGCCCCAAACCCCTGGACAAAAAGGCCCATCTTTGCGGACCTTTTCATCGGACACGCTTCACTCTCTGAGATGTCCGGTGAAACATAATTGTAATGTCTTACCGAACGACTGACTGACTTCCATCTTATGCCCATCCTGTAACTTCCATCTTGAGGCCCCTCAACGTTGTCAAAGGTTTATCATAAGTAGCCAGCCTACACAGAAGTGGTCTATTGGCAGTCTTAATTGTCGATCTCTTTGCAAACATAAAAAAGACATCCACGACCTTCTGTTGGAAGATACCCTTGATGCCCTGTTTCTTACTGAGACTTGGCTCCATGACAGTGCGGGCCCTGACATTGCAGAAGCTTTGCCACCCAACTATGCTATTATCAGAAAAGACCGAGGCATAGGAATAGGGGGAGGCATAGCTGTCATATTTAAAAGATCATTTCACTGCACCTTGGAACCAATTCCGTTAACTGCCTCCGAGACGGCCCTTTTTAAACTACAATTGCACCCTAAATTCACCTTTACTGGTCTATTGATTTACAGACCACCTGGTCCCGCCCAAGCTTGGGCCACCCAATTTGTGGACTGGATCGCCTCTGTCAGGCGCAACTATGACAGTCTGTCTATCTTAGGTGACCTAAATATACACCTCGACGACCCATCTATTAAACTAGGCAGTAATTTAATCCAAGACCTTGCAGCCATGAATATTGTGCTTTGGAACTCAGGAGCAACTCCTAAAGGAGGCCATCTTTTGGATCCTATCTTTTCCAGTATCCCCTTGTCGCACTGCCCTCCTGCTCTACCCTTACACTGGACGTACCATTTTTTAGTTAATTTCAGCATACCCAATCCAACGGTTAACAGGCTATCCAGCCCACAGCCACTTCTTCGAAATAGAAATTGGAAGAAGCTGGATATTAACCACCTCATTTCCATCTTGTACTCCGCCCCCGTGGGCGAGATATTTGACTCAGAAGATATTGAGATAGTAGCCAGAAAGACTAACGACTGGCTGTTAGGAGCCCTAGATACATGTTTGCCACAAGCTCATAAAAAACTTAAAGCCCACAACCCTCCAGCACCATGGTACAATGAATTTTTGAAGACCTTAAAATCCAAATGTAAGCGTTTGGGACGTTTTATGGAGGAAAGAATATTCCAGTATAGCTGGAACAACCTACAGAAATGAGCTCAAACTTTACCATAAAGCCTGTACCATGGCTAGAGCAACCTATGTGGTAAAGACCATTGCCGAGGCCACAGACCAATCTAAAACATTGTTCAACTTAGTAAAGGACAGCCAAACCTCCTTCGCTGAACGATGTACAATGTAAAGAACTAGCACTGTTCTTTACAAATAAAATGGAGACCATCTATCACGATATAGTCACGCAACAACAGACTCGGGCAAAAACACATCCAGATCCTGATCCCAGTGAGGTGAACACCTCCCACCCGATAGACCTGCCCTATGAGCCTTTGTCGTTCTGGCCGGAATTAAAAATTCAGGATCTTCAAGCCATCTTAGGGAAACTGAAGTCGGGCTCCCCGATTGACCCCCTTCCTATCTCCGTATTAAGCTTCTTAACACTTCGCAACTTTTTGTAATAAGTCAGACCCTGAACCTATCCCTATCCTCAGCGAAGGTTCCATCTATGTGTGTTATGATATAATACAGGTACACCATAGATTATCTTCAAATGGATTTATTCTTCAGCGAAAGATCCTAAACATCTTCATGCCAGACGCAGTTGGTCCAGCTGTGAGTAATGATAAAGTGATGAACCACATAACATATAAATATAACAATGTGGAAACACGCAATGGTCTCACCACTGTTAAAAAAAACATCAGCAGACCCCAAAATCCTGGCCAATTTCAGTCCGATATCATTACTACCTGCTTTCTCCAAAATCCTGGGGACACATGTCCACGGTCACCTTGCCAAATACTGGGAGAAAAACAACTTACTACATCCTTCCCAATCGGGTTTCCGCCCTGGCTTCTCGACCAAGACAACATTGCTCGGGGTGACTGAAAATCTTCGCCTTTTGGTCGACAGAGGGGAGTCTGCTGCGCTGATCCTTTTGGATCTCAGCACAGCATTTGACACCATCTCCCACCCTATTTTGTTAAATTCTCTATCGGCCATGGGCATCAGGGGAACTGCATTGGATTGGATTGCATCATTCCTTACTCTCAGGACTTTTCTGATTGCTTCCAATACCTCGACCTCCAAAACCCATCATTCCATCTATGGGGTCCCTCAGGGATCAGTTGTGAGTCTCCTGCTTTTTAATCTGTATGTAACCCCTCTTGCCCAGATTGCGGAGGAAACAGGTTTAAACATGTATACATACACAGACGACTCTCAGATTATCTTCTCACTTTCTAAAGGTGAACAGGACGCCCCCTCTTGCCTCCAAATCGGCCTCAGAAAGATTGCAACTAGGATGAGTAATAATCTACTCAAGTTGAATGGCAACAAGACGGAGGTTCTAGTTTTGGGTCCAGATCACTACCTGTGGAACCCCAGGCACTGGCCCTCTGAAATGGGCCAACTACCTACCCCGTCAAACCAAGTACGTAATCTGGGCATCATTATTGACAATAAATTAACCATGGAGCGACAAGTTAACAATGTAACTGCCATCTGCTTCACCATTCTGAGATGGCTCAGAAAAATTATCTCTGTGTTGCCAGAAGACACGCAGAAGTCCGTGGTCAATGCACTGATCACCTCCCGTTTAGATTACGGCAATGTCCTGTACCTGGGATCAACGCAAGCAGTCATGAGACGGCTCCAACTCGTCCAAAATGCCGCTGCTAGATTACTTTGCAAGTGTCCTAGAAGAGAAAGAATATCTGGACACATCAAGGCACTCCACTGGTTGAAAATCAGAAACCGCGTGAAATTCAAGACTTTGAGCCTTATGCACAGAATCAAATGGGGTAATGCCCCTAGATAGCTACAATCACTTGTGCAGGCTTATATGCCGGCTCGCTGTCTTAGGTCGGCATCTCAAGGCCTCTTTTGCGTACCGAAAGTGCGCAGAGCTAAGATTGGAGGAAGGTCTTTCTCACTGCTGGGCCCCAAATTATGGAACCCTCTCCCATTGAACTTACGTTTGGAAACTCGCTACAACCACTTTCGCAGAGCAATCAAAACGTGGCTCTTTAATCAGTAAATTGCTCCAGCTTCCCTCTCAGAGTTATACATTCTGCTCTGTAATATAGTGTCTTTCAGCACCGGGAAACCCTTTTTGGGTAGCTGTCGCGCTTTAGAAAACTAATAAATAAATAAATAAAAGTACTTTATCACATTCCACATGTCTGAACATTTTATATCTCTGTTCTACATTTCTATATGAGAGAGCCCAAACCATTTACAATATTACATTTCTGTTTCCTGTGTACAGTTTATGGTTGAGAAAATCTGCATTCGGCACGCACTTTGTAGGGCTGCCCCTCGATTGGGATTGTTCTTTTATGTCTTTTGTTTCGGGAAGGATTATATACATTTATATACACTATGTTGAACAGCGTTAGCTTTTCATTTCGGATGGTGTCTTGTTTATCAATGGGCAGTTCTTAAAGGTGTACATGTAATTCTGCATCCAGATTATGTCCATGTGGGTACTCCGTGCCCATCCCAAGGATCAATCTGCTTTATATCTATATATATATATATATATATCCAAAGTAGGGAGACTGACTACAAGACAATGTATGTATGAGCAGCACTACACCTCCCACAAAATTCCCCTGCAGTTGTCGGGTCTGTGCTGGAAGGGGTGTGAAGAAGGGTAGAAGACACTACACGTGTGAGAGGATGTCCAAAGCTATCGCCATTTGGGAGGGAGGTATCATCCACTGTGCACAGACTGTTGGGCTTCCGATTGTCTTTAACTCTATAAGCGATGATTCTAAGTCTGAGACTGAACAGTAATAAAAAAATGTACAGAGGTACTGATATTTGTGCTTGCAATGTTTAGAGTGCAAATGGTCCTTGACATAATTTCACTAGTAAAAATAATCATAACATTTGATCAATCTTCTTAACTCCACAATCAGACTTAATCTATAGTCTTTCTAACACGGATGATATTAGCCCACAACCTCAAAGAACATTTACAGTATGTGCCAATAACTCAATAAATTCGAAAAGAGAGGGGATTTCACTGAGGCAATTAATTTAATATATCATGTATTAACAAATGGAAATCAATATTTCTATATACACATATTTACACAAATCCTAAGACGAAATACATTTTTACTCTAAAACAAGGAAAAAAGAGAACGTGCACAGAGAAAGATAAAGCGTGTGCTCAAGTGAATGATCAAGAAGATCAGGAAGAAACAGTGTAGATCCTTTATATACAGGGAATATTGAGCCTGTCCTAGGTATAGCTTGTAAAAAATATAGCTTGTAAAAAATACTTCTTTTTTACTCGCTGAGTGCTATCTACAATTCCTTGGTCCTTAGGTTGCCCCGTTGGCAATAGGATTACCAGGGAGAAGGGGATGGAAGGTGGACTGGGGACAGGGGTAACTAGGTACAGGCTCCCAGGAGGGAATGTCGTCGACGTTTCGACCCAAATAAAGAGTGGGCGGTTCAAGTCCTCAACACCGGGTCTTCATCAGGACGGAGTGACAGGAGGTATCTCTCAAAGTGCACGTCAATTAAAACCATTTGTATGGCACCTGTAATGATAAATGAATAGTGGGGCTAAGTATCACTGTATGTCTTTAATTTTGTCCGCTAATGACCTATGTGAAAAAAGCACTCACCCTCCCGTGGTGCCTTGATACGTCCAAGTGCGACGACCAGTCCGCACTTGTATTGTCAAGTGTCCAAAATGTATACTGTAAAATATAACGAAAGGGTAGCCATTAGTGCTACATCGCTTCTGTTCACCTGTGAGTGACTACTTTTCATAGAGAAAATCATTAGTATTGCAAGGCTTGGCTATTTAATTGGGGGAGTTGTGTTACAAACGCCAAGATTGGCTATAAATTCTATAACCAGGATCTATTTTCAAAAGCCATAGTCCTATTTATGATATTTATAAAGAATCACGGGCATATATCGTGACTGTCGATGCAATGGTCACTTACCCAATGCGTTTGTCACTGGACTGCCTTTTCCGAAATTTGTATAATGTTAATTCAGCACGTCTGTTGCCTCGCGCTGTAGGAAGGAAAAGACACAAAGTCTCTTCGTTAGCGCGTTCCCCGTGTTACTTAATCCTAGATGGGCTTTAAAATAAAGTATATATTCTCAAATCTTGGCATACCTCAAGAAATCAATCCACGTCGAGGTATCTAGTAGTTTCGCTCCGTAACGCGCTGTGCAGCCTTCCGTCTTGCACCGCGTTTTGGAATGCGGAAGCAGAGACGGGCCCAGCGCGGTAGTATACGTAGCTAGGCAACCGGCGCGCCTACGTCAAGGCGTCCCGCGTATCCAGGCAACAGGCGCGCCTACGTCATGGCGTCTTGCCGGTTGCTTTAATATCGGCAATAATTCACCTACGATGACGGGACAGAGTATAAATGCCGGTGCTACGTCCTATCACCAGGGGAACCCTCGATTTTGCACGCAAGAGTGCAAGCCTTTGTGTAGATGGGCAATTTTGAAAGGATGAAGTTCAGTATTATAGAGATGGTTACTCTCACACGTTAACTCAATAAACATAGATGAAAATAACGCAATGTCATGAGTAAGGCCAGAATGCTACAAGTTGCACCCTGAAAGTCCCTATAAAGGTATAGGTACCCGTATCAGTGTTCATTAAAGGAGTCAGAAAGACAGAGTACTGTGACCAAATTGACAGGTACATAACAATTTCACCTATCTGTCAAATACATGATGTAAAGCAAAACAATCAATATTTAGACATATAAGGACAATTGTAATACATACATAATGCATAGACTTCAAATATATCATCTACATGATGCATAAATGTGCAGTACTCTTGTAGACTCAGTGTCGCCCAATACATGAACTCATGGGTTTGACTGTACAGTTAATGAATACATCAAGGTAAAACTACATGATCACTTAAGTACATTCAGCCATTATATAGTGTCGCCATCTGTCTTGTTATTTCCTCATATTCATTGAGGCCCTTGTTGACAGTATCGAAAGTGTGCATCCATTTACATTCCCGAACACTTAGACAGTTAGAGAGGTTCCCTCCTCTTATGTTTACAGTCACCTTCTCTAACACCCACCATCTCAAACTCTCTGGTGAGTGACCGAATTTTGTGAAGTGTTCAACTAGCGGTGCTCCTTGGACTCTACAGCGGATCCTGCTGCAGTGCTGGAGGATTCTGGTTTTTACTTTTTGGACAGTTTGACCTATATACCAAAAATCGCACGGGCATACAATCACATATATAACTCCTGATGAGTTACAATTGGTGTGTTGTTTCATTACATGCGTGTAGTTGTTATGAGTGCATGATTTTAGTTCTTCCGCTAGTTGGCATGCTTTGCACGACCCACATCTGTGGTGGCCCAACACTGGTGGCGTGTTCCATAGCGTGGACTGGGCATCCCTGGATACACTGGGTAGCAATGATTGGACCACATGGTCCCTTATACTTCTTCCCTTTTTAAAGGCAAACATAGGTGGGGTCGTGATCCCCACATCATCGGCCACCAGATGCCAATGTGTGTTTATAATTTTCTTGATTTCCGTACTTTTTGTATTGAATGTGGTGACACATGTTAACCTTTCCTCGCTGTTATTGACTTTCATTTTTGGTTCCAACAGGAATTCTCTATGGCAGAACCAGGCTTTTTTTCGGGCCTTCTTTAACAAGCGTTGTGGATAGCCTCTCTCAGACAAACGCTCCATTAGTGACATAGATTCATTAAAGAAATCCTCCTTTCGGGTACAGTTCCGGCGCAATCTCAGGAACTGACCATATGGTAGATTGTCCCTGAGATTACGCGGATGGTGGCTGTTGTAACGAAGCAGGGTATTTCTCTCACTGGACTTCCTATATAGGGTGGTGTGTAACAGTCCCTCCTCCTCCACTATGTTAATGTCTAGGAAATTAATTTTCTTTCTACTATATTCCAAGGTAAACTGTATATCTTTTGAGCGTTGATTTAGCCATCCATGGAATTCCGTCAGGGTCTCCTCCTCCCCTTCCCAAATCATCAGGACATCGTCGATATATCGACGCCATGTCCTGATGTTTGTGAGGTATGGGTTTGTGTCACTATATATGAACTTTCTTTCATAAGCATCCATGAAGAGTATAGCCAGGTCTGGCGCAAAGCTTGCCCCCATGGCTACTCCGCACGTCTGTACATAGTAATCTCCCTCAAAATAGAAGAAATTCTTGCGCATAGCAATCTCCAGCAGATCTAAGATAAACTGAGTTGGTATCTGCCACGGTCTAGGGCGTTCTTCTAGAACCTCTCTAATCACTTCAATAGCTGCTGACTGTGGTATGTTTGTGTAAAGTGATGTAACGTCCATCGTGGCCAAGATGTTCGTATTCTGATTGAAAATATAGCCATCCACCAGTTGTATCGCTTGCATGGTGTCTCTTACATAAGACGTCGTGCCTTCCGCCGCTGGTTTTAGGAAGATGTCTATGAACTTGCACAAGGCGGACAAAATTAAAGACATACAGTGATACTTAGCCCCACTATTCCTTTATCATTACAGGTGCCATACAAATGGTTTTAATTGACGTGCACTTTGAGAGATACCTCCTGTCACTCCGTCCTGATGAAGACCCGGTGTTGAGGACTTGAACCGCCCACTCTTTATTTGGGTCGAAACGTCGACGACATTCCCTCCTGGGAGCCTGTACCTAGTTACCCCTGTCCCCAGTCCACCTTCCATCCCCTTCTCCCTGGTAATCCTATTGCCAACGGGGCAACCTAAGGACCAAGGAATTGTAGATAGCACTCAGCGAGTAAAAAAGAAGTATTTTTTACAAGCTATATTTTTTACAAGCTATACCTAGGACAGGCTCAATATTCCCTGTATATAAAGGATCTACACTGTTTCTTCCTGATCTTCTTGATCATTCACTTGAGCACACGCTTTATCTTTCTCTGTGCACGTTCTCTTTTTTCCTTGTTTTAGAGTAAAAATGTATTTCGTCTTAGGATTTGTGTAAATATGTGTATATAGAAATATTGATTTCCATTTGTTAATACATGATATATTAAATTAATTGCCTCAGTGAAATCCCCTCTCTTTTCGAATTTATTGAGTTATTGGCACATACTGTAAATGTTCTTTGAGGTTGTGGGCTAATATCATCCGTGTTAGAAAGACTATAGATTAAGTCTGATTGTGGAGTTAAGAAGATTGATCAAATGTTATGATTATTTTTACTAGTGAAATTATGTCAAGGACCATTTGTTGTCTATACTGATGAATACCCAGGTCCTTTGACTACATTGGGTCTACCCCTGTTCCATAACAGTTGCAATGTTTAGAGGACAAGATAATGGCTTTTGCAATCCACTTGAAAAAACGCTCCATCCATCATAAGTAGCAACATAGACTATGGGCAATTATGGCTATGGAAAGATCATCAAGTAATTGCTTTTGAGATACAATGGAAGGCCGTAGATGGAGGGCCCTGGACCATTTTACTTAATCATTGGTGTACTGATGGTACAGGCAATGGAATGGTGTCCTGTGTGCTGACTTAGGATTACCTTTGAGCTCTGTGTGAGTGTTACTTTTGTGAGTTAAGATTCTGTTGGATAGAGTGGACAAGAACGGGCACATGTAAATGTAGTTGA
Organism: Lissotriton vulgaris; assembly: GCF_964263255.1. Classification (NCBI taxonomy): domain Eukaryota; kingdom Metazoa; phylum Chordata; class Amphibia; order Caudata; family Salamandridae; genus Lissotriton; species Lissotriton vulgaris. Next base: position 634,641,435 of record NC_141695.1, read on the forward strand.
GCTTATATAGCGCACAGCTACCCGCAGTGGGTGTCCCGGCGCTTGCTTAGGGAACCCGTCCTGATATTCCCCTGTGTGATAGCCCCAGCGGGTATCCACAAGGTGAAAGTCAGGCATCCCGCCGCGAGGGGCCGTTGTGGAGATTAAGCAAGCTATTGCCCAGAGTCACAGAGTGTGAACCCGTGAGTTGAGAAGGCACCGGAGCGAGAATTATCAAGTCCGTGGAACTTTTAGCCCAAGACCCGCCGAGGCGGGGAATTGAACCCTGGTCCAGGACCGATCTCAGCTTCCGGGTCTGCCGCCTCTAACCCCTGAGCCCTGGTGGTCATTACATTTGCTTCACATTGTATTATTTTTATGCTGATATGCGGGATGCTTTCTCCTGTAAACAAACACATCCACCTGTATTCACCTCAGTCACTACCTCCCTGTGCCACAATATCTCTACCCTGCCCATGACTACCCACTTGACTGCCACATCAAAGCCTCCACCTCAGTCACTACCCAGCTGCTCCGCACAGTCTTGCTCCCAGTTCAGACATAACCCACCTGGCCCCACGGACCTGCCACTCCCTGCACCAGAGCCCCCACACACCTGCCCTCCTCAGCCACTGCTAACTTGTCCACCCCAACAAGCTTACAATATACCTGCCCCCCACACACTGGCAAAACAGATGTGAATGAACCAACACCAGCCTTCCCTATGCAATATGCAGAAGCAAGTGCCACCTGCCTTCAGAGGGTGGTCCAGGAGCCCAGAGACGCCGGACGAATTTCCCTTCTATTATACTCTGATCTTAACCCCCTCCATCTTCAGTTTTCAGCTTTTTTTTTTTTTTTTGAGCTGGCAGCACCTTTATTTCACATTTTTATTTATTTTTTTTTTTTTTTATTCAAAAGATCTTTATTGACAGCAAAGCCATTGACACCACCAATTGTAACACATGAACACAGTGTACCCCCGGATGCAATACCAACTTCTCGTAAACAGCCAATAGCAATTCGTACACAGCCTTTGTGCCGGCATCCCGGAGGCCCGGCGGCGAGGTAATGTATAAGCAGTACAACTGTGCCAATTTGGAGATCATATCGCAAGCAACATGCTGGTGTGGTGCGGCAACTGGCAATCAACTTGTGCAAGTGCAATACAGCGATCTAACGTCGAGGCGACAACAAGAAAATAAACAGTTCCCACCAAACTCCCCCCCCCCCCCCCACCCGCTAGTGTGTGTCTGTGTGTCCGCCTATCCTGTCCCAACTAACAAGTTCCCGAGTGTACCTACCCTGTGACCCGCACCCATCCCCCCTTAAAGAACAGCCCTTCCTCAGTAGCCCCTCACCAAAGCATCCCCGGATTCTCACAGCCGCCCCCAGTTAACCAGGAACGTCCCCACTCCTTCCCTCCCCCGTGCCACAGTGAACAGTGTCAGCATCGAGCTCCTCTATTCTATCCTGCAGTTCCACCGCCTCTGTGGTGTCAGAGCTGTCCTCCTCTCCCTTCTGTATATGCTCTTTGTAAAGATCCCAGAAGTTCTTGGGCCTACTTCTGGGCGGGAGCAGGTCGCTGTACAGTTCTGTCTGGGTGCAGCAGTACTGTAGATCCCTCAACCATTTAGCTTTCGTGGGGAGGGGTCCTCGCATCCAGCACGCCGCAACCACCCGCCTTGCCAAAAGTAGCGCCATGTCCACCAGGCGAAGTAGTCCCGGGGCTAGTGGCTTTGAATAACCGAGAAGCGCCAGGGCAGGAGTGCGAGGTAGGGGTTCCCCTAGTATTTGATCGATTTCCGCAAAGACTTCTCCCCAGAACGCCTGCACTCCAGGACACTGCCATGCCAAATGGAAAAAGTCTGCTACCATTGTCCGGCAGCGTTCGCAGTCAGCCGAGGTACGGAGACCATAGCGATGAAGGCGCTCAGGAGTATAGTACACTCGCTGTAAATATTTGAAATGCACCAAGCGGTGCCTGCCGTTCAGGGATATCTTAGGCGTGCTGGAGCAGCAGTATCGCCACATCCCGTCATCTATGGGGGATTGGAGGTCTGCTTGCCAGGCCTCCCTGGCCTCTGACGGCTGCAGTCGCTGCTGCGTCACACCCAGCTTGTTAAGCTGTGAGATGAGCTTCGCCGAAGAGGTGGACTTAAGTATATAGGTCAATTCCGGGATCTCCTCGGGTTCCTCCAGGTCTGGGCCCAGTATTTCACGAAATGCAGAGCGGAGCCTGTGATATTGGAATTTTTGTAGCAGGGTGTGGCCTGCCTCAGCGACAGTCAACTGGTCCCATGATTTAAGTATGCCGCCCTCGAACAAGTCTTCCATTTTTACTATACCAAGAGAACGCAAGGCCTTAATCACTCCTTTCTCACCTAGTGGATCAAGCCAAAGGGCCCACTCCACAGGCAGCAGTGGGGAGTACAGCAATGTGCAGCCACGAGAACGCACCAAGCAGTTCCAGGCATGATTGGTCGCCTTCAGCGAGTCCATCCGGCCAATCGCGCGGTCTGTGGGCAGGCAAACAGTTGCGGGCAGAGGAAGCGGGTCTGCAAACAACCGCTCCAATATGAGGTGCGGGGTCCGAGTTTCACCGTGCACCCACGAGTGTAAATGCGACGCTTGATCGACCCTATAATAGCGTTCTAGGTCTGGTGCTCCCAGTCCCCCCATCTCGCAAGGGAGTATCAGAGTCGTCCAACTAATTCTGGGCTGCTTGCCCCCCCAGGCCAGTCTCACCAACACCGAGGTGAGCTGCCGAAAGAAGGCCCTCGATAACACCACCGGCAAATTCAGGAAGAGGAACAGGAAACAGGGGAGTACCACCATTTTCATTAGAGCGATTCGACCTGAAAGGGAGAGCGGGAGTCTGATCCACTTATCCACATCATCGACCAAGTTGCTATAAGCCACCCCGTAATTGTCTCGGACTAGGACCTCAGGGTCCGTATGAAGGCGGATGCCCAGGTAGCGAACCGGTCGGTGGACCATTGCAATGGGTACTCCATAGCGAACGGTCGTGTCACCGGGGTGAGCGGGAACGCAATCGATTTATCCCAGTTCACCTTCAAGCCCGACAGCGAGCCGAAGCGGACCACCTCGCGGAGCACCGCGGGCAAGTTGACTTCCGGGTCTCTAACGTACAGCAACGTATCATCTGCATAAGTCGATATCCCAATTTTATAAGTGGGGAAGCTAATACCCTCCAGGCTGTGGTACTCCCGCATGGCACACGCCAAGGGCTCCGCCACCAGTGCATAAAGCAACGGCGACAGGGGGCAGCCCTGTCGCGTGCCCCTTCCAATGCTTATCGGGTCCGTCACCCTATCACCCAGACGCAGCCTGGCAGAGGGTCGATGGTACAGCGCCCCAATCTGCTGCAGGAACTGTTCGCCCAGGCCCAGTTTACGCAACACGCGGACCATGAAGGGCCACTCGACCGAGTCGAACGCCTTTTCCATGTCAAGGAAGATAGCCAGCGCGCTGTTCTCCTGCTTGACATGTTGCATCGCGCCTAACACTGTGCGGATATTGTAAGTTAGATTCCTGCACGGGACAAATCCGGATTGCTCCGGAGCGACCAACCCAGGAACCAATAGGGCCAGTCGAGTGGCCAGAACCTTAGCGTAAATTTTGGCATCGACATTGAGCAGGCTGAGCGGCCTGTACGAGCCACAAAGATCGGGCGGTTTACCCGGTTTGGGTATAGTGATGAGCAGCGCCTCACGCATGGTAGTCGGCATTTCACCGTTCTCGCAGATGGCATCGAACAGGGTGACCAAGTGTGGCAACAGCAAGTCCTTAAAGGCCTTACAGAAACCAACCGTGAGGCCATCCGAGCCCGGCGCGCTTCCCGAGCGCATACCTGCCAGCGCCTCTAGTATTTCATCTTGGTGGAAGGGGGCCATCAAGAATTCCCTATCCGAGTTCTTGAGGAACGGCATGGCTATATGATCTAAGTAGTCATCCATCTCGCTCTCCACTCCCTGTGTTTTGGACTGGTATAAATCTGCGTAATATCTCCTGAACGTCTTTAGTATCTGTTCCTCGTCCGTCACTGTGTCTCCCTCCGGAGTCCTCAGCTCCTCAATGACTAGTGGGCGTCTTGTGTTGCGGACCATGCGTGCAAGCAACGCTCCAGGCCTTTCCCCCTCCCCATACTGTCTAGCTGTGGCGTATTTGCCCATATAGAGGACCTCCCTGTCCGCCAGCGCCTGAAACTCGGACAGAAGGTGGGAGATCTCCTGTCCCTCCGCATCGCCGCCCAGCTGGAGTCGCCTAGCCTCAAGCTCCGCTATCTTAGTCTCCAGAGTAGCGAGGTCCCGCCGAATGGATCTTAACACACTAGAATGTTTCGACATCGCCACCCCCCTGATGTAGACCTTAAACGCCTCCCAGACCGTAAAAAAGTCGTCCACGGTGCCTATGTTTGTCGCGAAATACTGTTCTACTTCTTCAGCAAGCTCCCCCCTGAAAGCCTCATCAAGCAACGCAAAAGGCGGGAACCGCCACGTGAAGGCTGGGATCCCCTTCCTGGTCGTAGCGAGGCAGAGAAGAATAGGGGAGTGGTCCGAAAGCGTGCGTGGGAGGACTGCGCATGCACTAATGTTGCTAAGTACCAGGGGAGGCGCCAACCAGTAGTCTATCCTAGTATGAACATCGTGAAATGCTGAGTAATGTGTAAACCCACCCTTCTTTGGATGTCTCTCCCTCCAGACATCTACCAAGTCAGATTTGATCATTTCAGCTGCCATGTACGAGGCCGAGGCCACAGGTCGCCGATTAGGGCCCGCAGAGCGGTCCAGAGCTGGGTCGAACACAAAGTTAAAGTCCCCGCCCCACAACATCCAAGGCTGTGCATATGTTCTAGCAAGAGCGGACAGAGTCGCATAAAATTCAGGGTGATCATAGTTAGGGCCATAAACGTTCACTATCAGCAAGTCCATCCCCTTACCCACACATCTCGCTAGGACGTATCTACCTTCCGGGTCAGAGTGCACAGGAATGAGCCGCAGCTGTGACAATGGATTGGCCCAAATTAACACCCCACGGGCATGTGTAGTGAATCCCGCAGCAACTATGTTCCCGGCCAGTCCCCTGGACTTTAGCATTCTGCTGGAGAGTGGCAGGTGTGTCTCCTGCTGCAGAGCTATGTCTACATGGTGTCTACTGAGATAGTTAAGGACCTTCCTCACTTTACGGAAGTCATTCAGGCCCCGTACATTCAAAGTAATTAGATTCAGTTCACTCGGGGCACGTGCATGCAAACTTGGCGTAGTATCAGCCATTACCAAGGTTCTTCAGATCATAGTCATTGAGGATAGGTAAATCAGGACGCAGCAGGTCACATAATCTCAAAGTCGCCAGTCGGCGCTTCCGAACAGGGACAGCATTACACTGCAATTCACACACTTCGCAGTCGAACCCCACAAACAACCCCAAGCAATCACACTCCCCAACCGTCCAAATTCTAGTTCCCACCCCCAGAACATCAACCCACCCACAGCCGGCCTCCCCCAACCTGGTCAGACAGACCCCACTCACCCCCCCCCATGTACCCTCAACAGGTGTAGTGTTCAACAGTCCGACACTAACCCCTCAGAGAGTAAGACAACCAAAGGCACCAGGGCAGAGCGCACCAATATAGTACACCACGAACTGTTCCGAGAGAATGTCTGTACAGCGCCCCCTCCAGCCCCATTCGGGTGTCCGTGCTCAAAGCATGTCAAGAGGTATGACCCTTTCCCACCCAAACTGGCCCCCCCCGGGCTTGCCCCGCCCGTCCAAGGTACTCTCCCCTGATGCTCACATCACCTTACCAGCAGTGCACGAGTCCATTGTTCAACCAAGGTGTCCATCCCCAAACAATAAGGCAAACGCCTCTGCAAAGCTGGAGCGCACATGTTGTCAGGGCCCATGAACCATCTGCAGTGTAGAGTGTCAATCCTCACCCCAACCGCCTTTAGTCCTGTTCCTCCAGGTTCGATGTCGAGCCGGCCCCGTCTTCTTGGCCACGTCGGGTCTCCTTCCGTTCCCGTGTCCAGGTCTTGAGGGACTTATGAAGTTCTTTCAGGTCCGTGAAATAATACGACTTCCCACCAGTATTGATCCGGAGTTTGGCGGGATACAGCATCGCATAGTCCAGGCCCAGAGTACGTAGTTGCTTCTTGTATGGCGCGAACTGTCGTCTTTCTTCCTGCACCCTGGCTGTAAAGTCCGGATAGAGGGAAATATCCATGCCCTCATGCTGGAGTTTGCCCTTCTCCCTCGCCACTCTCAATGCAGTGTCCCTGTCGCGATAGTTGAGCAGTTTCGCGATTATGGGGCAAGGAGGTGCGCCAGGTTGAGGCTGTGGGCCCAATGTGCGGTGTGCGCGTTCCACAATGAACATGGGGGAAAAGACCTCTTCACCCAGTAGCAGTTTCAGCAGTTTCTCCACGTACAATTCCATCTTCCCCGTTTGCATGGATTCCGCCACTCCTGTGATACAGAGGTTGGATCTGCGAGAACGCGCCTCCAAGTCCTCCGTTTTGTCCCTGATAACAGTCCGGAGTCTATCGAACTGCTTTCGTTCTTTGTCCCACTCCATTTGGGCTTCCTCAGCCTCAGTGAGCCAGCGCTCCGCCATGTCTAGGCGCTCCGCGTGCTTGTCCACTCGCTCCGCCATTCGATCCATGCGGTAGGACAGAGCGTCTATCTTGGTGCCCACCGCTGCAATGCTATCCTGAATGCCTTTCTCCATTGCGGCCAACATGTCCCGGATCTCCGTGGGCGCCGGGGTCGACGCCGCAGCAGCTCCCTTCGGCGACGTGTCCGGCGCTGTCACCTCCGATCCTTTCAGACGGCGCCGTTCAAAGGAGATCTTCCCCTGGGTTGCATCGTTCTTCCCCATTGTAGTCTCCGACGTGTGATAGTACCGAACAAGAAGGCTGACCGATCAGGCAGTGACAGGATCTTCGCTGGCTCTCGATACACTGCTGCCAGTAGTCGAGTGTCCGGTGCGCCGAAAATGGCGACAGCAATGGCGGACAGAACCCTTCCGTTCACAAGTCTCAAAACCTCCCAGTTCCAAAGGTGGCCAGGTCCACACTGCCTGCCCCAAGCAACCTAGCCCTCAACAGGATAGGTGCGGTCGGTAGAGCCGTATGGGACCGCTGAGTAACGATCAGGCTGCGGCACCGAGCCAGTGACCGCCCCACCTCGTGGCGCAGGGCTCCGGAGTTGTTTGCTTCACCGCTCCGCCGTGTCTCCAGGCCCCTCTCTCACGGGGTCTTTGTCGAATAGTAAGCAGAGGACGATTCGATCCGAGAGATGTCCCAATTGCGAGACAGTTCGCACGTAGCCCGACAACTGCCAGTGCTGAGGCCGCACGTCCAGTGACGTCGCCCGGCCTCTGTTCCAGGATAGTGCGCTGCTTTCGGCCTAGTCCGTCACTGCCGCGCCTCCGGGCACAATACCCCGAAACGATCAGGAAAGCTCACCCGCAGTCGGCCAAAGAGGTCCTCAATCGCAGCCGGGGGTGCCAGCAGATGTTCTGGAGCCAGCTACGGCTTTTTCGAGCACATCCAGGATAGGTAAGCAGGATAATTCTGGGGCTTTGCGAGGAGCCGAAGGCTCACGCGTCCGCCATCGACGCTGGCTAGCTCCGCCCCCCCTCAGTTTTCAGCTTTTTTCCAGTAATGAATCTTTCATAGATTCATATACTTGAATCTTCCCAGTCATCATGGAGGGAGTCCAACAGCAATAACAAGCTGTGCTATGCATAAGCATTTAAAACCTTAGAGAAGTCAAGTGGCATTGGCAGCCAAGTCGCATTGTTTTTTTAGAATCAAACTTAACCAATCAGAATTCCGACTCTGAAGTACTTTTCCCTTGCATGGCCACCATATCTCCAAATACTAACTGCATGTTCTGTGTGAGGGAGTCACCCTGAGCTCTGCCACATTCCAGTGCTTCAGTCTCATTTTGACCTTTTTTTCCTTCTCTCAGAAGTGAAGCAGTTGACTATTCAAACCACTCTGAGGTGCAATTGTGGATTTTTTTCACTGAAACATGTCAGAGAGATCTAAAAAGAGGCTTTTCAGGCCTTGTAAGTCTTGTGGAACGCCAGTGCTATATTTGGAGGATCCCAATAAGGAATGTCTTTATTGCTCACATTCTCAACACAAATCTAAAGATAGTAAGCATTGCAGACCTTTTCTGCTACGACTTTGAAAGACCGTGGAGCCAGACTACTCCTTTGGCTCTAAAAGAAGATTACTCATTCTGATTCTAGGTCTGAAGATGAAGGGCATTTTCCAGCAAGAAGAAAACCGAAAAATGAGGGCTAAATGTCATATGACAAAGATGTTAAAATCGTATTTGGACTCTTGGTCTGTAAAATCTGTAAGTAAAGAAGACAACTGGGGCGTCTGTAAACCCAGCAGTGACGCACTTTTTTTTAAATTCTGCGAAGAAACAGACGATGACTACTTCGACATTGTCAACAGCGATCCCTTCAAGGGGAATTTTTAAGTCTCCAGCAACAAGACCAACATCACTTCCGCAAGTGGTTCGTAACATACAGACCCCCTTCTCTGTTGTCGGCACTACTGTCAACGAGCCAGTCGACGGTTCAAAAGGAGACCATATTTATCTTTTCAAAAGAGGTTCCAGTGACCCTGCACCCAGATCAAACCTCCAAGCAAAGGTTCTCCTCTGCCCACTGTAAGTCTTCTGGAGGTGGAAGAGTCTGGGGACGAGGGACCTTTTAGACAAGTTTACAGTCCCACACAACCTCATGAAAAATGTCAAGACACCGATGACTACGAACCTGGAAAAGACACATACACATATTTGGAAGGCGATTACTGTTTTCAAGATGGACAATAGCCAGCAGGTCAATGCTATGACTCTTTCCAGGAACACTGCCTTTATGATCAGCCATATGAAGAACACCAAGACTCGTGTTATGAGAAAATCCAATATAAGTTCCTATTTCCTTGAAACAGACTTACGCCATATGCTGAATGCCTATTCTAAGAGATTTCTGGAAGCAAATGCTGAGAGGCACATACTCTAGGTGGTCTGATTCACTCAGTGCAGCGTCCCTTTCTGTTGGCCTGCAATCGCAAAAAGTGAGGCGTATTTAACCAGCAATTCCTGTCTGGAATGATTTTACTGAAAGTGATGTGGAGGAACAGTCAGAGGAAGGGGAACTTCCTCAGGATCCAGCAGGCACTGGTCAAGAGTGGAATGACCATATCTCTCCTTTGTCTGCTTCACCATCACCAGCTAACTCTTCTCCGGAGGACAGAGGAGGTTGTTCTGGTACAAATATTTCTAAAGAGCTTGTTTACTAAGGGGTTTCATGGCGCTCAGGTAAAAAACATAGGATGAGAAGGGTTACTACTCATATGCTAGCCTAAAAAGCCACGTCTTTTGGAGTTTCCTAAATGCAGTGTAGCGGGGAGTGAACCTGATTTCAGGTGGAAGAGCATTCCAGATGGGGGCAGCAAGTACTGAATATCTGGATCCACTAAGTGTTTTTAATTAAAGATCGGGATGGTATGAAAATTAGCGTGCAAAGACCTCAGGTTGCACGTATGGATGTATTTTTGTATACGAGCAGAACCAAATGCGGGACTGGCAGTCTGGAGTAATTGAAAAAATAAGCTACCAGACCTTAAAAATGGAGCGCTGATCTACAGGCAACCAATGCAGATTCCTCAGTAAGTGGACGGTGTGACTGTTCCAAGGGTGACAGTGCAGCAGCCTAGCTGCTTGATTTTTAACTCTTTGAAGTCTACGGTTCAAGCACTTGGGAAGACCTAGGTACAGGGAGTTGCCATAATCTAACCTTAAAAGGACCAGTGCAATAACCGCCTGCGTGAGACCGTCTAAGAGAAGTTTGCTGATCTTTCAGACTTTAAGTTGAAGAAAACCTAAATAAATCACAGCACTTAATTGAAGTTACATAGACAGATTGGCATTGATCAATACTCCTAGGCTCTTGATTTGATTCCTTGGGCAGAGGGGAGAAGCACATAGTAGCAGGCCAAAATGAAGGCTTCCATAGGTCAGGTTTGTTTTTGATGATGACCATCTCTGTCTTATCAGAGTTTGAGTAGATTTGCCATTCATCCAATCACAAGTTAATAACCTTGTGTTTTGGAAATAGGTTGCACATTCCGAGGAGCTGTCAATGGCGAGGATAGATTGTAAGTCGTCCATGTTGCTGTAAACCTTGACCTTCCTTTGATTCAAGGAATGCATCAGTGGATGGATGTATAACATGAAAAGGTAGGGGGACAGGGAGGATCCTTGAGGGATGCTGCAAGACAGACTAACCTTGGAAGAGCAGAAGGCAGAGAGCCTGACTGCCTGACTCCGGTCCTTCAAAAATGACTTGAGTTCAGTGCCTTAGAGGCCCTTGGCTTCGACACACTTGACCATTAGATCATGGTCAACTGTGTCAAAAACTGCTGAGAGAAGAAAAAGTACCTTTGCCTGGGGGCGTCCCTGTTAGCAGCCTTGCAGAGATCACCCACCTCTGAAAGAATAACTGTCTCAGTGGAATGGGCAGGTCTAAAGCTCACTTGGTGGGGATCAAGAAAGTTTGTTGATTCCACGAAGGAGCAATTGCATTTGGCTATATGAACCTCAAGTACTTTTCTCAAGTAAGGAATAAAAGATATTGGGCGATCGTTTTTTAAGCTGGAAGGATCATCATCAGTTTACTTCAGTAAAGGTAGAGATTTCCTTGAAATCTTGATAGTCTCTAAGCAATTTGACTAACCGCTACCAGTAAAATAAATAGAATGCTTGCTTTACGATTTCAAGGATTCAGCTAGGACATCAATTTGTTATATTTCCGTTGTGCATTACATTTGGGAGGAAAGCTTGAAGCTCATAAACTCCAGCAGTGTTAGTGTTCCTTCCTTGACCGGATAAGCACAAGGTACCTGAAAATGTGTCTACCTGTCTGATAGGTCATCCTCGTCCTGATTTGGTGGTCATGCAGGCAGCTCAAAGGTGGTCCAGGATGGCTGCCACGTCAATTGGGGCTTCTAATGCGCTAGCCAATTTAGGACGTTACAACAGACGGATGTGGCCGGGCATATATGCTTTCATAGATATTTACCAGAGGATAGAAGGAAGCTAGAGAAATACTACAAGAAGGTAAAAGAGCTTCCTCTGAAATCATTGATGCAGCTATGGATCTATCCTCAACAGCTTTCAGTGGGCACTGACACTTTCCCCGTTCTCTGGGCATGTCGCAACAGCAACGTTTTCAGACCTTTCATGGGGTTAGAGGCTGTTCATGCTGAGAGCCTCTTACGAAACTTATAGGAATCAACCCTATTCTCAACAGGGATATCCTCTCCAATACACCGCACAGCAACAGTAAGGAGTCTCATCAGCTTCCTCCTATTCAGGAGATCTGACTCTTAGGCGTCCTTCAGCAAAAGGAAAAGCCCAAGATGCTGCTAAACGTCAATTACAATTTCTAGGGAATAGTCACCTGATTCTCATCGACAATACATGAGAAACCACCTCTCCAAAATTCTGCGATCGTTTGAAAAGCATATTTTAAGACTAGTGGGTGTAAGACGTACTACAACATGGTCACAACTTGGATTTTTTGTTTAAAAGATTCCCAGTCATCCTCCTTTCCACATCTAACTGGAAAGGGGATCTGTGATACTATTTTCAATGCCGACATAAAAGATACAAATAATTGGTAAGTCTCTGCATGTGTTTTTTGATTTGCCAGAATTGAAGCTAGGCCATGAATCTCTGCAACACTGTAGTCTACAATGGGTTCAGGAGCCTTAGCAAAGCTAAGTAAAGATGATCTATTAAACTCCTCCACTGATTAAGTAGTAATCCGTATGATGATCTCTAGCAGTATGGCTTTCAACCTTCATATCACTAAGGTGTGACAAACTTAACATTAAGTCAAACATTATCAATAACGCTACTCTGGCATCCTCCCATGAATTTAATTGACCTGTTGAGTCAGAATTAGTTCTCCCATTACATTCCCTCAAACTCCGTCCCACCACTAGGGAAGCAACTTGCATGGAAGTATTGGTGAAAAAATGCTGTGGGCTACCCACTAAACTAGGAATTACCCCCAGGTCCCTCCATCCTCGACACCTTCATAATAACAAGTGGAGATAACCATCTCCTGACAGAAAAAAAGAGCAAAGGCATGCTGGGACCCTAATACTGCCCCTCCCACCGGGAGTACATAAGCAGTACTTACCCAGCATCCCGTCTGTTCTTTTTTCTGTCTTCGACAGAATGGTCTGATGGTGTGCTGTTGGTGTTGATGCCCCTGCTCCTGCTGGGCTGGGGTGGCGTGCAGATTCTTTTCTACTCCCTCTGTCCGGCTGCCTGGCTTCGCGGGCGGGGGTGGTGTTTCCTGGTGTCTGCCTCCCGGCCTGCCTGGCTTGCTGGGAGGCTGGGCTTCTTCCTGGCAGAGTGTTCCTGTATATGATTCCTGCCGGCCCTTTGCGGCCGGTGCGCCGCCACCCGGTTGCTTCCGGGTTGCTGTGAGCGTCTCCCCGAGCTTGGCCAGGTGGGAGCCGCGCTGCGCTGGTTGTTTGGATTCCGGTGCCGGCTGTATGGGTGGAGGCCGTGTTCGTGGTGCTCAGGCCCCCGCTCTGGGTGAGTCCCTCTTTGCGGTGTTTTCTTTTGCCCTCTCTGTGACCTGCGTGTGTGTTCCTGCTCGACGGAGGCTTGTGTGGTGATCTTTGCTGTTTTTTCCGCAGCTTGTTTTGTGCCTGCTCTGACCCGTGCTGACGTGGTTCGGGTCGGAGTTGGGTGCGCGCAGACTTGACGGACTTCTGGTGGTGTGTCGGCTTCCTGTGCCTGGCCGGGGAGCCGTGCCTCGCTGGATGGACCCCTGCTGTAATGTTTCTGGCCCGGCGATGGTGTGTGGGCCTTGTTCTTGTTCTTGGCCCCCACTCAATCAATCAATCAAAGCATTTGTATAGCGCACTACTCACCCGGAGGGTCTCAAGGCGCTAGGGGAGGGGGGGTCCGCTACTGCTCGAACAGCCAGGTCTTGAGCTGCTTCCTGAAGGCGAGGTGGTCCTGGGTCAGGCGGATGTGGGTCGGGAGGGAGTTCCAAGTCTTGGCAGCGAGGTAGGAGAAGGATCTTTCCCCTGTGGTGGCTCTTCGGATGCGGGGGACGGCGACGAGGGCGTGGCCGGTCGATCGAAGCTGGCGTTTGGGAGCGTAGAAGTTGAGGCGGCTGTTGAGGTATCCTGGGCCTTGGTTGTGCAGGGCTTTGTGTGCGTGGGTGAGGAGATGGAAGGTGATTCTCTTGTTGACCGGGAGCCAGTGCAGGTCTCTCAGGTGTCCGGAGATGTGGTGGTGGCGGGGGATGTTCAGGATGAGTCGTGCTGAGGCGTTCTGGATCCGCTGGAGTCTCTTCTGGAGTTTGGCGGTGGTTCCGGCGTAGAGGGAGTTGCCGTAGTCCAGTCGGCTGGTGACGAAGGCCTGGGTGACCGTCTTCCTGGTCTCGGTGGGGATCCATCGGAAGATCTTGCGTAGCATGCGTAGGATGTTGAAGCACGACGAGGAGACGGCGTTGACTTGTCTGGTCATGGAGAGGGAGGAGTCCAGGATGAAGCCCAGGTTGCGTGCGTGGTCTGTTGGTTTGGGTGCGCTGCCTAGGGCGGGGGGCCACCAGGAGTTGTCCCAGGTGGAGGGTGAGGATCCCAGGATGAGGACTTCAGTCTTGTCCGCGTTCAGTTTCAGGCGGCTGTCCTTCATCCATTCGGCTACCTCCTTCATCCCTTCGTGTAGGTTGGCTCTGGTGGTGGCGGGGTCGTTGGTGAGGGAGAGGATCAGCTGGGTGTCGTCGGCGTAGGAGATGATGTTGAGGTTGTGCTGGCGTGCGATGGCTGCGAGGGGGCTCATGTAGACGTTGAAGAGGGTTGGGCTGAGCGAGGAGCCTTGAGGAACGCCGCAGATGACTTCGGTAGCTTCTGATCTGAACGGGGGAAGGCGGACTCTGTGTCCTTCCGGCGAGGAAGGAGATGATCCACTCCAGTGCCTTCTCCTGGACTCCGACGTTGCTGAGGCGCTGTACTAGGGTACGGTGGCAGACAGTGTCGAAGGCCTCGGAGAGGTCTAGGAGGATGAGGGCCGCTGTTTCTCCGTTGTCGAGCAGGGCTCTGATGTCATCGGTTGCTGCGATCAGAGTGGTCTCGGTGCTGTGGTTGGCCCGGAAGCCAGACCGCAAGAGGTCGAGGGATCCGTTCGTCTCGAGGAAGGCGGCCAGCTGCTTGTTGACTGTCTTTTCGATTACTTTTGCGGGAAACGGGAGCAGCGAGATGGGTCGGTAGTTCTTGAGGTCGGTGGGGTCGGCTGATGGCTTCTTTAGTAGGGCGCTGAGTTCGGCGTGCTTCCAACTCTCCGGGAAGGTAGCGGTGTCGAAGGAGGTGTTGATGATGTCCCGCAGGTGGGGCGCGATGACAGCGTCGGCCTTGTTGAAGACGTGGTGAGGGCAAGGGTCGGTCGGAGATCCGGAGTGGATGGAGTTCATTGTGCGGACAGTGTCTTTGGTGCTGATCGGGGTCCAGGCGCGGAGGGTGATGGTGGAGGGCGGTGGTTCGGTCGTGTCGTGCGTCGGTTGAGTGCTGAAGCTGTTGTGTATGTCCGCGATCTTGTTGTGGAAGTAGGAGGCGAGGGAGTTGCAGAGGTCTTGCGAGCCTTGTGAGTCCGGTTTTCGGGAGCTGCCCGGATGCTGGGCTGCCGGCTGCTTGTGTGTGGTGCTGTCCGTTGTGCTCAGTGGGGGTGTTCGGGTCTGCTGGATGCATCTGTCTGTTCTTCTCCCATGCATTTGTACTTTGGGAGCTGTGGTGGGTAGTCCTTTAGTTCCCATTCCCTGCCCTCTGTTTGGCTGCAACTCGGTGTTGGCTCCGTTCTTCCTGGGTGCTGGGCCACTCGCTGACGAGGGAGAGGAGGAGGGGGGTAGAGGGGGTGGAGGGGGGAGGGGGGGAGAGGTGGGGGGGGGAGGGGGGAAGGAAGGGAGGGGGGAGGGGGGGAGAGGTGGGGGGAAA
Source organism: Lissotriton vulgaris (assembly GCF_964263255.1). Classification (NCBI taxonomy): domain Eukaryota; kingdom Metazoa; phylum Chordata; class Amphibia; order Caudata; family Salamandridae; genus Lissotriton; species Lissotriton vulgaris. Next base: position 634,656,482 of record NC_141695.1, read on the forward strand.
GGGGGGGAAGGAAGGGGGGGGATGGAGGGGGGGAGGAGGGGAGGGGGTGTTCGGGGAGGGGAGGGGAGGGGGCGTTCGTGGAAGGGAGGGGGGGTTTCGGGGTTTGCGACCCTGGGTTGCCTTCAATTATCTGGCATTCTTGTGTGGCTTGGGGCGTCTTGTTCCTTTCCTACATATGGATATGTTTTGGTCTCCTTTGCGGTGGGGCCCCCCGCTCTGGCTGTTTCTCGCCCCCCTGCTGCTGTCCTGATGTCCGGGGTTCGTGGGTGCTCAGTTGGGCTGCTGCTGTCGGTCCTGGGGTGTTGCCTGTCGTGCCTTCTGGAGTGTGTCTTGTCCCTGGGAAGGTGCCTCCTGGGGGTGCCATGGTTTGTTCGGGAATGGGTTTGGTATCCTCCTGCTGCCTCAGGTGTCCATGCTGCTTGCCTCCTGTGTGGTTGGTTCCTGGTCTTCGGCCTTGCCTCCGGCCCACCCCGGTTCTTGGTGTTCTCCGGTGGGGGTTGTTCCGTGGGTCTGCTCTCTCTGGTTCTTTTCTTCGGGGGTGCCCCTGCTTGGGGTGGCTCTGTGGGTTCTCACTCTTCTGTTTGTGGGCTGCCTCCGGGCTGGCTTGGGTTCCGGTCGCCTCTGTGGTGGCTGTTTTCCTTTTCGCGGTCTCTGCCTTTGCTTGCTCCTGGGGTGCTCTGTGTTTGTTGGGATTTTCCTGCCTGCTGGCTTGAGCCTTGCCCTCTGCTGCTCTTGTTTGGTGTGGCTTCTTAGGCGTCGGCCTGTTGGGGGTGCGTTCTGTTCACCATCTTTTCGGGTTCCCTGCCCCGCCTGTTGGTGGTTAGTGTTCCTGCTCCTTGGGTCACTGTGGGCTCCCCTGGTTCCGGTTGGCGTGCCTTGCTGTTTTCCCTCGGTGGCCTTGCCTCCGCTGCGGTCTGGCTGTTGCCTGTGCTCCGCTTGGGTCCCCTGGTGTTTTCTTCCTGGCTTCCGTGTGGTTGGTGGACGTTTGGGGCTCCTGGGCCTGTTCCTCCCGTCCCTTGGGCTGCGCCTGGTTCCTCTCTTGGTTGGTTGCCGCTGTCGTGCCGGGGGCTCTTTGGGGTGCTTTGTCCCCTCTGCCTGCGCTTGGGTGGCTGGTGCTGCCTTGGGTGCGGCTGTTCTGTTATGTTCCTCCCTGCCTGCTCCTCTTCTCGTCTGTTCCCTGCGGGGTGTCTGGTTGGTTGCCTGCCGGGGTCTTCATGATGCTGTCCTTACCTTTGTTCCTGATTCTGGTATGGGCCTTGGGTCTTTTGGGTGTGTTTCGCCTGGCTGCTTCTGCACTGGCTCCCCCTGTGCTTGCCTTTGGCTTGCTTCTCGGTTTGTTGGGAGCCTGCTCTTCTTGTCCGTGGCACTTTCCTCCACCCGGGTTGTCTTTCCGGTGGAGTTTTGCCTTCTGGGCTCTGGTGTTCGTGCTGCTGCTGTTTGGGCCTGGCTGTCTTTGGTGGTGCCGCGCCCTTGGCGGAGCTCCTGTTTTTCCCCTCTTCGGGTCTCCTATTCTCCTAGTTGGTGGCCTGGAGCTGTGCTGCCTTTCTGCGCTGGCTGGGTGTCTGCTGGGGCTTTCTGCTCTTGCTTGTTGGTCTTCTTTTGGGCTCTGCGTCCTTGCCTGGGCTCTCTTTGGGTCCTGGCGGGGCGCTCTGCTGTTGTGTCCGCACCCTGGTGGGTCCTTCGGGGCTTGTTTCCTGCTGGCGGGTCTTGGCAGTCTTCTTTCGCCTGTGTTGGGGCGTTTGTGGGGTCCTTTGACTCCGGTGGTCTGCGGGCTTCCTGCTTGTTCTGGTTGTCCTCTGGCTGTGCCTCCTGCGCTTCCTGGCTGTTTTGCCTGCTCTGGGGGTGTTCTGCTGTGCGTTTCCCGGTTTTGGTGTCCTGGTTGGCTTCTGCCTCCCTTGTTTTTCCGGCCTTGGTTCCCGTTGTGGGGCTGTTGGGTGCCCCCCCTATCCCCACACCACCCCCCTCTCTCTCTCTCTGAGTGGGGTGTGGTTCCGTGGTGCTCTTGCCTCTGGGGGGGGGTTCGCCCTTCTGGCTGCGGGTTGTCTGGGGTCTTCTGCTTGTTGGCCCTTTGCTTCCTCTGGCTTCCGCTTTGGTAGTTTTCTCTGTTCTTTTCCGCCCTTCTGTGTGGTCCTCCCTGCCCTTTTGCTGTGCCGTGGGCTCTGCGTGGGCCTGCTTAGTCGGGTTGCTTGGCTCTGGTCCTGGCTTCCTGGTTCTGCTGGTGTTTGTTGACCTCTTTTTTGCGGTTTACTTGGCTCCTCATCGGCATTGCTGGGTTGGGGCCTTGTGGTGCTGGTCTGGGTGCTGTGCTCCCTGGGCTTTCTTTTTCCTGCTGCTCCTGCCCTTGCTGCTGGCCTGGCTTGGGTGTAGGGTTCCGGGGCGGTCCTGTGTCTTCTGGACCCCTTCTTTATGCTGCACTCTGTGCCCTGTGCTCCCCTCCTGCCTTGTGTTCCATCCCTTTGGGTTGGGGTTTTCTGGGCTTCTGGTCGGTTTCTCTGTTCCCGACTTGGTTTTGTTTTCTTTGTTGCTGGTTTCCGGTCTTGTTGGCCTCTCCTTGTTTGGTGGGCTTTCGGCTGGGCTGTGGGGTTCTTCCCCGTCCCTGTCTTTTGGGTCGGGTTCTCGCTCCTGTTGGGCTCCTGGGTGCTTGTTGCTTCCTGGGCCTCCTCGGACGAGTTTCCTCCTCGGGTCTCTTGGGCTCGAGTCCTTTCTTTTTTGGAGTTTGGCCGAGTTTCTGGCTTGTGCTTCTCCTTCCTTTTTGGGCTGGGTGATTGTGCCTGCGCTCTGTTGCCCTTTTCTTTCGTTGGCTTTCTTCCGGGTTGTCTCGTCTTCCTGGTGGGTCTGCCTGGCCCTGTGTGCCTTCCTACTGGTTCTGACCTTGGTGGTCTTCTCCGGTGGGTTGTTTTGGCTGGTCTTGGTGTCCTGGTCAGGGTCTCGGTTGCTGGTTTCTCGGTTCGGCGGCCTCCTTTTCTTGGTGCCCTGGCCTTTTTTCTTTGTATCCGGTCCTTGTCCCTGCTGTCCTGTTCTGGGTTGCGGGCCGGGTGTTTCCTGCGGTCTTCCTTTCCTCCTTCTCGGTGCTCCCTTGGGTGGCTGCTTTTGTTGTGGTTTCCTGGGTGTGCTTGTGCGTACGGAAGGCCGGGTTTTCTGCTTTGGTATTCTCCACTTGTTATTCTGAAGGTGTCGAGGACAGAGGGACCTGGGGGTAATGTCCTATTACTTACCGGTAATCTTCATTACTCCGGCTCCCGTAGCCTTCGACACCCTCATACGCCCCTCCCTCCCGGGCGGGCGGCCGGCCTTCCTGTCTGGGCTTGGTTGTACAGACGGTATGCTGGGTAAGTACTGCTTATGTACTCCCGGTGGGAGGGGCAGTATTAGGGTCCCAGCATGCCTCTGCTCTTTTTTTCTGTCGGGAGATGGTTATCTCCACTTGTTATTATGAAGGTGTCGAGGACTACGGGACCCGGAGTAATGAAGATTACCTGTAAGTAATAGGACATCCCCCAGTATTCATTTCCTTCCTCAGTTACCATGCTGTCAGAAGGCAAAGGCTCAAAAGATATGTTAAAATCGCCTGCTACAATAATTTTAGCCTTCTGCTGATGTACTTCAATCAAGCATTTAACATAGTTAAAACTGGTGAGTCACAATAAGTTGGCCTTGACCGTGCATAAAATTAAAAAGTACCAGATTAATTCCCCTCTGAAAGATAAGTTTGATGCCCATTAGATCTAACAAGTCTTCACTTAAAGGCTCATGTGAGCTAGCAATATCATTCTTTACCAGAATTCTCAAACCGCCTATTGCCCGCCCAGATTTTGGAGGGAAAATTGCTTCCACGGTATAGGTGACAAATCCATTCAGGAAAACCTTACATTTAGCCCAGTTTACCTGTAAAAGACATCCTGATTCTCAAGGAAAGATGGCTTATCTTTGTCATCCAGTTTCGCTTTGATCCCTGCCAGGTTCCAAGATATCAAGGAAAGGTCAGTCTTGTCCACTGATGTTGGCTGGGAATGGGACTCAGTTCTTCGTTCTCTGCAAATATGGTTGCCAAACCTTGGTGTTAGTACATTGTTTGCCAACTTTGTAACTTCTGCAGGTACAGAGGTTATCAATGGAGCCGTCACAGAGGTAGCTAATGAAGGCAATAGTTCAATGTCATCGCTGCTATGTTGTGCTTGACCCAGTCAATCTGTTATGTTAAAAATAGAGACCTCCTTGTTACTGTGATGGATTTGGGGATTTGGAATTAATACAATGTGAGGATTAGCAAATTCATGCTGCAATTTTGGATTGGTTTTAGCAAATATTTGTTGTGAGAGGGGATAGCTTAATTTTTACTACAGAAAAGTTGGTATCTATTGTTGAGTTCCCCTGACAGAGACTCATCAAGTTTCACCTTACTAAAATCAAATAAATATGTAGATTCCTCACTGTATCTCTCTGCATGCTCAATATCCCAGTGATAGTGGATAAGCAGTACCTCTTTTGTCTAAACCATTGTACAGCCTAGGTAATTAATGAGTCCGTATCCTTATTCATCCTTTTATTTTAACTTGGAAAGCAATGTCCGACAACAGCCCTCCTTTGGTTAGGAAAAACATTATACTGGTGATTGGCTTCTTTTTAATCCCTCTGTGCAGTGAGACAAGGATTCAACAGGCTTCTCTCCGCTTGTGATTGACATGTCGGTTTCAGGAGTTGCATACGTTCAGCTCGCTCTGAGGTGCCTTGACAAGCTGCCATATGTCCCCACAGGTGACTTACATCCCTTCTGCTGGCCGCGGAATCACAAGGGCAAAACTGTCCCTTTTTCTCAGCGACTAGAGGGGTAGGAATTACCTTTGCAGCAGATTTACTGCTGCTTCTAGCCTCTTCAAGATATGTCTGCTGCGCTAAACCCTTTTCAAAATGACAGTTACAACAACAGTCTTTCCCCTGCATGTTTACCTGTATGGCTTTTTTGGTTAACCCTGTTAATATTTTTATAAGCTCGTCTAATTTTCAGTGAATCCTGGAGACTTCCTCTTAACCATAGTCCCCAGCATTGCATTGTCAGTTGGTTCACCACGCTCTTCGATGCCAGCTGCTTGAGCCCCAAAGTTTGATTGGTAACGGCAGAGGATCTATTTGATGGTGCTTCATCCATTAAAACAAAGTATCTTTTGTAACAAGGACCATTAGGGCGGCTGGGTCTCGTTTGGAGGTATAATCACATTGGGGGTTAATAGCAGTTTGTGTTCTAACGGCTGAATCTTTGTAGTAAGTTTATCAGCTCCTGGCATGGCTCTCCAGGTATCCCCCCCTTAAACATATCAGGTACCCAAGGTACAGGTTCAACGGTTTGGGAAGTGGCAGTATTTAGTAAGGTCTCAACTTCTTTAATCAGATTTTCAATACTATCCAGGGTGCCGCTATTTCCAGTTGCAGGCCTAGAGGAGGGGATCTCATTAGCTGGCGTTTTTGGTTTCTTTATGTTGGCCTTTGCAAGCTCAGACCGCATGTGATTTCCCATGTTCCAACCCTCCAACACAAGAGACACTTGTACAAATCCAACAACAATAATTCCCTCCTCAATTAGACCATTGCGTCTCTTCCATTAAAAGTTTGTAGCAGTATAAAGCAGTGTTAACCCATATGAACAAGATCTGGCGTAGCTCAGCCTCTTCCGGGCAAAGATGACCCCGGTATAGGAGCAGGCATTTTGTAGCACCCGCCTGGCACTCCTCACCTCCTTCAAAAGCACCCTGGGGCTTGTAGCGGTGGTATGGCCCCCACACCGGCACCTCAAACAAAGTCCTGTTACTTACCTGTACACTTTGGTTCTTTAGTATTGATAACTTTCATAGATAAACATGCGACCCTCCTACCTCCCCATTAGGGTTCCCCACTCTGGATACCTCTTAAACTCTTTTCCTTTAACACTTGTGCTTGAAATCTGATGTATGGTAGCCCTGCAGGGGAAGAGTGCTTCAGGGTCTGGGCTCTGATTGGTTGAAGTTTTGTTCTAGTAAAGCAATGTGAATTGGTTACCAATGGCCCATGACATCTCTATGGCTGTCAATGCGTATGTATAGCACTGCTTGCTATTATCACCAAGGGACTCCCAAGATGACGATAGGGAAGATTCAAGCATGTGACTCTAAGAAAGATATCAATACAGGAGAACCACGGTGTACAGGTAAGTAACTTGCTTTTTCAGTTTTCTCTGGGATTTTTTCTAACAGTGCTGAGAATTTCTTATACTATATTGTGTTTTGTTTCATGTTTTTGGAAGTGCCCCTCGCTTTCTACAAGGCCCAGGTCACACTATTTTCAAACACAGACAAACTTTGCTTTTCAGTCCAGTTTGTGGCCATCTTTTTCAGTCTTTAGTCTTGCATCCCTTACCTTGTTTAGTCATCAGTTTCCTGTATTTTGTGTACATCAGTGGCATAAGATAGCCTGTTGCGTGTCGTGCCTTAGTAGCATTCCGCTGCACTTTATTTTTAGGTTTGTTCTCACCCACTCAAGTATGCATTGTCTGTTGCTGGGGATCGCCTGGCACCTGCCAGTGAGTAATGCAGATTAGAACAGGGGCTTCACTTTTCGTGCTGTTTTTTTGTGTTAAACTGACTGCGTACAATGCAGATAAAAGGTTTGAATATTTGTTTAATCTCGACACCTTTCACTGCAAGAAGGAAAAAATAATGAATTTCAGTGGGGTAACATTTCGAGCCATGCAAAAGTACTCACCATGTAGCAGACCACTTCATAGAGCAGTCCAATCCATTCGATTTATCTCTACGTGCATAATATTTCCCATGTAACTGTTCACTGCATGTAGCAGTCTACTCCGTCGAACACTGCTTTGCATGTATCGTTGCTCTGGGTGCAACTTTGTTTGTACATGCACTTTTGCACTACACGTAATGTTCAACTTAATTTAAAACTAGGTTTTGCTGAGCAAGGATTGCTGAGACCTGCTAAATATAAATAGATCTCTGCAGGTGGTATTATACCCATTGAGTTATTTAACAGATGATACAATTGTCTAACATTTGTAAAATACTTTATTTTTTATTTTTTTTACAAGAATTGGAAATTTGTGCCCACAGGTTTTGGACTTGCACCCTGTTGCAAGTTGTGCAGTGGGCGAAAAAAGCTGGGCTGCAATGTAGCTCAAGCAGTTGTTGGTTTTGCAAGCATTACACCATCACTCTTTGCTGTGAAAAATAAGTACAACTGAGTTGGAATTTGATACATTATATTATTTAGGGTGCTATTTAACTGCAAGGGTATGGAAAGAGCTACATAGACTATGAAATGCCAATCCTGTTCCATTTCCAAAAGCTTGTTTTGTTTAGCGGTTTCTTCTCCGTGTTTTACATTCACCATAAAGACTATCTTTGTCAAGTGTCCTGTCTGTAGTTGGGGGCTACTTTCAAGTTTCCTTACTCTCTTCTAGGTCTCCCCATTTCCCTGTATTGCTTTAGCATCTTTGTTGCCAAACTTTGATTTTTTCCCTCGTCTCGCCCGTCCTCTTTTTTTAGGCATCGCCTGAGGCAGCACGCATGCGTTGTCCCTGGTTACAACCTATTTTTGGGTCTCGTCTTAAAGAGCGTGCATGCACTGTCGCCTGCGACCATCTATTTTTCCTAAAATAACAATAATTCAAAGGGTTTTTTAGCACGCCCATTGCTTGTAATTTGTTGGCTTCATTGTTACTCTTATTTTCTTCCTTCCATTGGTGAGCACATCTCCTCGCATGTCTGCTTGTCTGCTCCACTTCGCTACAGGTGTCTTTGTTTTCTTATCTAAAGCATGGACCAAGTACTGATTGATTGTGTGTTCTTCGGTACTGCTTGCGCTATCACTGCTGTTTTTTTTTCTTTTTGTGTGTGCTTGCAACGCACCCCAAAGTCATCACAGTCGTAGCTCATGCTTCCTGTCGTTTCTACGAGCTGAATTCAAACAGATAGCAATAACATGACTTTGAGGCCTATCACCAATTTCTGAAACCTATATTTTGTCCGCCTGTTGCTTTTATTAATGATGAAGCTGTAACCTACTCTGTTCACTTGACTGTTGCCATACAATGTGTTTTTCTTGATTAATGTTTGCTGCTGTGTCGCATTTACTTATTTATTAATTAACTCTTCTATAATTTAGAGAATGGCCTGTTCGTAATCAAACACACAGTGAATTCAACTGATTTAGGTTTCATTTTTACCTCTACCAACCTCTAATCCCTAAAATCACCCTTACCCCCTTTGCCTCCACCCCCCACCCGAATACTCGTCACCCTCAACATCCTTTATAACTGCCCACCTTTCCTCCCTCTCCAATGACTTCAAATCTGCTGAGCAAGCTCCATAATTTTGGTTATGGAAGTGCAACACTTTGCAGCCTTCCTAGAGCTAAGATGGCTCCACTTCTCTTAACTCTGCTGCAAGACTCATCACAGGTTCTAAAAGAAACAACCATATCACACTAGAGATGAAATACCTAAACTGGCTCCCATATGAAGCAAGGAAACCACTAAAAATTGCCTGCTTGACCCATACAGCCTTACACTTCAAATCCCTGACATACCTGCCCAAAAACTCGAGCTAGCAGGTGGCTTCAGACAGTAGCAGCCACTTCTAAGCATGGGTGGTGAGGCGGGAAGGCACTGAGGGGGATCAAACAAAAATAAACGGACTTACCTGGGTGCAACCTGGTGCTGCCGCCTCTGCTCCATCTCCTTTGCGCCGCAACAGGAAGCTCACAGCCTTCCCGAATCCCCTGTCCAATCACAACGCTGCTTTAAGCAGCATTGTGATTGGTCTGAGAGCCGTGGATTGGCACTCAGACAGGAGCTTGTAGGCTTTGCATGTTCCCCACCAGGCCGTGTAATGCAGCCAGGTGGGGAAAATTCAGAGCGCATGACTGTTTGACTAGTCATCTTGGGCCGGTCAAACCCTCATGCGTGCTTTGGAGTGGGCTTTACACTCCTCTGCTGCACTCACAAGCCCGGCCGGCCCACCCACCCCGCCCACACCCTAGCAGGAAGAAAAACAAAAAAGCTAATAATGTTACTTATCTTTTAAGTTTTCCTTTTTACACTGCTCACAGAGCAGTGGGGCGATGCTCTCCCCTCCGCCTAAGCGGAGGAGTTGCCCCTGGCTCCAGATCCTCCAGAAGTGCCAGCACCTTACTGCTGAAGCCACAAACATTCTATAAAAAGAAAACTTACAATCGAGGTTTCTCACGTATCATCTCCAGAATCTGTAATTCCTTGCCCTCTGAAATCAGAATAATCACCTCAATTGCATCTTTCAAAAAGAAAGTTAAAGTGCTACTGATGAACAAATTTCTGCCCTAGAACCCCTGCTTTTCAAGCACTCTAAGGGATGCCTTCTTCACCCATGTTCACTATTTGATTGTTATGGCCGTTTTCTGATTTGTGGGTCTTACAGTTACTAATTCCTGTACTTTTTGCGATTACCTGGCCACTGGATCCCTAGGCCTGCTCCTTCTTGTGCAATTGTATAGATCTCTGTTTACCTTAGAGCCGCCTTTCTCCAGGCCCGCTATGACCTGTTTCCAACATCCTTGTGTATTCTTTGACTGTTATGATTTTACTTTGTTCTGTTGGCCTAGATTAACTTATTCTGGTACCTTTTGATTACCTTGTTGTTTGATCTATATGCCTCTTTTTACTTGCTCAATTGTAAAGCGCTCTGATACCCCCAGGGCTCATGTTCGCGCTATATAAAACTTTTAAAATTAAATACATTTTTTCATCTCTGGCCACCCTCACCTCCCTTTCACTTTACTCACATTCTTACCCGCTAGCTACCCTCTCCTCCCTTTGTTTTTACTCACCCCTGACCCTGAAGTTATGCTTACCTCTACCCAACTCTGAACACTAAAGTCACCCTTACCTCCCTTTACCTCTACCTATTCCTAAACTAACATAAAAACTGTGGTATTTACAAAAAAAGACTTACCTGCATAGTAATGTACTGCGTGGTAAAGCTCCTGCGAGATAACAGCTGTTTTCCACACAGGCAAAACACATCCCTGCCCCACAAACACTTGTTTCTTCACCTTAGCACCCCCTAAATGTTTTGGGGGCACTGTTGGTGGTTTAATTCCTTTCAGTATGTTTGAGGAGCACCTTCGTGTCTTTGACAGTTTGCGCTTTCCCTCCTACCTCCCCACACTTTCTTCTTTAGCTCTCTTCTGAGACCACCCATACCCTGTTTGTTGGGCAACATTTTATTAGGGGGGGGGGGCTGGAACCCGCTCATTGCTTACCATTAGCAAAATTCATTGTCACTCATTTCGTTGCTTCTCTTTGGTCTGCGAGTGCCAGCTTCAGTTCCTCCTCCTCGTGTGTTTGTCCCTACCTTGGAGCATGGCCGAAATAACTCTATTGCCTGCTGTCTTTTTTCACTGCTTGCTGCTTTCAGAGGTACTTTTTAGTCCTTTTACCTGTACCCTTTCTCTCTTCTACCCTCTTGCATTGTTGCTTGCCCTGCCTCCCTATGATGTTTCTTGCCCTATCCACCCCTCACCTGTTGCTTGCCCTGTCCAACCCCACCCACTTCTCACCCTTCATTGCTTGCCCCTAATTTCCGACCAGGAAAAAAAACGCCCCAAAGTCACGCCAATGGGTTTCAAGATGCCTCAAAAATGCAAACGCCTCTGCGCTTCTTGCTCTTCATGGCCTTTTTGATGCTGTCTTAATGTGGGGCCTACACAGCTAACTTGAATGTAAGAAATATATATATTTTTTTTGTGAAGACAGATGACAATCCCATACCACGAAAACGGATCACTGTAGCTCGCAGTCAGCGTTGGCTGCATCATAACACCTTTCCCCCCTAACTTTCAGCCTCACTAATGTACAGAAAGGCTTAAAGAAATTGACAAATCCAAAAGATCTCTAGAGTTGAAACTTCTTTTGTCTTTTTCCCTGCTTGTGTTTTTTTTCCCCTCTCTCTTCCTCTCCTCCCACTCCAATCACCCCGTTTCAGCGTCTGATTGGTAACGCGGTCTCTTGGGCAATGCCCGAGGGGTCGATGTCCGAGTTCCTGCTGTGGGCTGCTTTTTTTAGCAGTCTGGGGCGATTTGGGCGGTGTCTCTATTGTTGGAATATCGCCAGCGGCCGGCCCAGTGGGTGTCTGATTGGCCTTTCTAGAGGCAGATGGGCGCTCATTACCCCCGTTTAGCAACAGGAACAGGTGTCACACTCCCTTTGTCTCGCTGGGCCGGCCCATTAATGTGTGCACATATTGAGTGGGGGCAGGGGGGCCTGAGTAGTAGTGGGCTCACTTGTTTTCAGGTGTGTTTCTCCAGTGTAAATTAATGCGTGCATTTCCCCCCCCCCTTCTTTTTAATGCAATTACACCAAAGCAGTGATTTGAGGAAAGGCATTATGCAAATGGGGCCGAATTTTATTATTATTATTATTATTTTGGGTGCCCAGGACGATTTTCAATCCCAATCCGACCCTGCCCCGTTTCCACTGTTGGTATCTGTCTTCTCTTCTCTGATGGAGTTTTCTTCTCCATATCCAACTCCACCTTTCCGAAACTAAGTATTGTACTTCCCCGCCTACCTCCTCCTGTTCAGGCTGTTTCCCTTCCTTGGAACTCCCTCCAGCCTTCTCAATAGAATAGAGTAGACTACAGTGTACTTCATTGTCATGCTAAATCAGGGCACAAGTCCTGTAAAAAGAAGTGGGGGTACTGGCAATATGCAAATGACCCCATGACGTCATGAAAAGCAGAGCTCGCACGATTCCTATGTCCAGTCCAAGTTTTTACACTGTATTCTGGAACTTGTAGTCCTGCTTATCCATTAGAAAATGCGCAAATAAAGACAACGTATACATTACAAAGTAAAAACCTGGACTGATAGAACTACTCACGCAAGACTCTCTGAAAGCTGGGGCTCTGCATTACTAGAGGAAGCTGCCCCGCGGCCAGTCTAAATAGATTACCCAGACTAGATAGCAAAGAATCGCCGTGAATGCTGCGCGATTAACCCAGTCCTTCGCCGATTTGCTTTTTAAAGTCACAGGACGGCAAATGATCGCTGTTTCATATTACTGCAATTAGGACAACACTGCTTTACAGGAACGGTTTCCTTTTTTATCCACGCCCCGTGGGGCCCAAGTTCTTGGCAGGGGGGACGGAGTCCACCCTGTGAAAATAGTGGGGAGGACGCCGTCCACCCGCATGGACCCCCGACTTGAGCCCTGTGCTAAATCACAGATATAAAAAGCAAACACGTTTAATAAATGATCTCTTGCTTTGTTTCTTGTGCCTTCTTTCCGTCTCCCCCTCCCTCCATTTAAGCTCGCTCACTAGCTCCTTCTCGCTCTTCAGCTGCCTTCTATCACTTCTTTGCCCTTGAACAATATGACTGCAAACTCACGTGAGCTGGAGATTAGATTTTGCTGTCTCGAAGGACACTGCAGACTTTTCAGAACGCTGAAGTTTGTGCTACACACACAGTGTGCCAGTGAATTTTCTAAGCTGCAGGCACGTGGTTGTGTTTTGTTTGCCGTGCTTAAGCGATAGCTCGTCGTCGACGTGTTTTATGATGGAATGCTGAAATGTGGGTGAGCATGCGTGGTGGGCGCGCTCCTACACTCCATTCTTGGGAATAGGGGGTGGGGAGGTGGAAATGGGAAAGGGTTTCAAAAGCCTACTACAATATTTTACGTTCCCTCCTCCGTCATAGAAGAAAGTGCCTGTGTACTATAGGGCAAACTTTTCTGCATGCCCATGCCGACGTGCCTATTTAATATTTAAGGTTTCCATTGTTCTCAACCATAGTAAGTATCCACTTCCGGTCGGCGCTGGACGCCTTATGTAAGGCTACCATTGCGTGAAGTGTAGGGAATTGGTTCAGCATCTCGTCCACCTCTAACGAATAGGTATTAGTAATATTGTTGTTCTCTTTTAGTTAGGAATGATCAAGCACTTACATGGTTCAGATCTTTGGTGGCAGAAGATTGTAATTGATACAACTAATTTTGATGTCCCACCTATTATGGCGCAAACTGCCAAATGTCTGTAAGAAGCAGGACAGCAAGATTACCCAGTAACGGAGGCAAGCCCACCACCCCAGATGGGAGTGAGTGCCACCCTAGTACAGTACTAAGCGTGATTAGCCCCATGTCAGGTTGCATTTGTGTGTCTGTCATTCTTGGGTACTACTCTCATTCTCTTCCACTTTCATGGACCAAGTCTGTGATTGGGAAGGGGTTGGAAATGCTCTTTAACAGATTGCTGTTCATAAATCTTAAAGGGGAGTGAATTTTATCGGTTTGTCTCTACATGCCAGTTTCCACTCACAACTTGTGCATCAATGAGAGACACAATCTAGTTTCTTATTTTCCATCTACATAGTCTGGAATTTTGGATGTATTTGGTCGACTTACCATTTGGGGTATGTCATCTGTTATTTCCCCTTTCCCTGTTCCACCAATCACATTCCAACTTCCCTTTTTACTTTGACTTCATTATTATATCACTACATTGCGTATGCCCCAAGCCATAGAGGCGTTTGCTACACAGTCTGCATTTCCTCCTTTAAAAATCTGTGCAGAGAGCTTGGCTGTGGAATAGCCATCAGCAGTGACTTGCCCAGCACTTAGCACAGCAGGACCTGGACTCTACATAATCATTGCTCTTTTTGGATTTCTACCTGCCATGGGGGTTCAATCCTGAGACACTTTCAAAAAGTTACAAGGGCCTACCCCTCCACGCCCCTACTAAGTTTGAAACCTGATAATAGTTTTTTTATGCAACAAAATATCTTGCAAGTGACGGCAAATTGACTATCTCAGTCCAGACCAAAAAAAAGAAAGAGACCAACACAGTGCATGTTTACAGTATGTGATATAGTGCTAGTTATTGCGTAGGTCAATGTCAACACTAGCAGGGCAAGTTCTGTACTGGCAATTGTATTGAGCTTTCCTAACCATTGCTAGACATGTTATGTGACCATGCCCCCAATAGCACCGTAAAGGATATGGTTTCCAAAAGATTAAGACATTTAAGGTATCGCCTCTTTTAAGCGCACATCCTGCCAAATAAATATTTAAACGTCCACTAAGCAAGTCATTCACTGCCTCCATATTTCCGTCAAGGGGAACACAGAAACGGGAAATTATTGCAAAACTCCTCATTGAACCCGTCTGTTAGACGTGGTGAAGTAGGACCGCGCAGGAAAAATGACACGACAAACAGAGTTTAACTAGCGTTTCGAAACCGACTTCAGTGCGGATTCCAGCTAATGCGGCGCCAAAGGGCAGAGAGCCTTCACTGCTAGAAGCGCCTTTGTGTTGACTGGCCCTACTGTTGAAAATTAACTTGTTCATGCAGTAATTTAAAATCTACCTTTCACCAAAGCTTGGTTAAGTTTGTTGTAAACTGTATGCATTATGTAATATTCACAACACGGTACACTAAAATCCAGTTTTAACACCTTCCCTATATAGGAACTATGTGTTATAAACTAAAGAAGGTCTCTTAGGCTTGTGTGGGGGACCCCATTACCTTTCCGCTCAGTAAGAGTAAATTACATCTGGATCAGCATATGCTCTCTGCATCCCTGGAAACGGAAATCTTCCAAGTGTGTGAAATCATGGCAAGTGTGAAATAATAAAGGCGCCAGAATCTTACTTGGCTTACAGCTGCCAAATTGTTGTGTCTAGAAAGCATTACTTGAACATGTCAAACAGCTAACATGTTTTGATAACCTTGACAGCTTCAGCGCTCACTGTGCAGACTAGGGGCACGATGTAAGTCTAGAGATGTCGAAAACAAAACCTTTTCTCATGTGTAGACCTTCCTGAAGGCTAACTTACAAAAACAGCTATGCAGTGTCGTGTGCAAAAGCAGCAAAAGGTAAAATGGCGTTTAAACTTCTAATAAGCCATGCTAACATAACATGCGCGCAAAGCAAGCCTTAGGCAATTCTACAATGCCTGGCAGTAGTTGCAGCCCATCTGAGAAGACCGTGCATCCATGTCTTTCCCTATTTGGATGATTGGCTCATCAAAGACAACAGTTACCAGAAATGTCTCCAACACATTCAAAGTAGAATTCACCAACTTCATCAACTGGGGTTTACGGTGAATGTGTTGAAGAGTCTTCTTCAACCTTCAAACACACAATCCTATGTGGGAGCCACGATAAATACTCAAAAAGCTCTAGCATCTCCCAATACAGCCACAATTCGCAACATTCAGTGTCTTCTCAGTTTCAAGCCAACCTGTCATTACAAGCCAAAGTTTTCATGCAACTGCTGGGAATGATGGCGTCTTTCATAACAATTGTACCTCATGCAAGGCTTCGTATGCGTCCCCTTCAACAATGTTTAGCAAATAAGTGGAACTAATCACAGGGTCGTCTAACCGATCTAGTGTTGGTGGACGGCCGCACCCATCGCACTCTGCAGTGGTGGAACCCATAAAATCTGTCCAAAGGGTGGCCCTTTGTCGACCCACTTCCACAGACAATACTAACCACAGACGCATCAATGACTTGTTGGGGTGCTCAACTACAATATTACACAAGTCGTGTAAAGTCAACAGCAAAAACATCTCCACCTAAACCAATTAGAGCTACTATCAGTCTTCCGAGTGCTCAAAGACTTCCCAATTCCTCTAATTGGCAAAGCTGTCCTAGTTCGTACAAACATGACAGCAGTGTATTACATACAAAAAAACAGGCGGTGGGGGGACACATTCTCTCCAATTGTCGTTCCTAGCACTAAACATTTGGAAATAGGCAATACACCACAGAATTGATCTCCTAGCCGAACACCTTCCGGGTGTAAACAATCAGATTGCTGATCTTCTAAGCAGACAGAGATAGCAAACCCACGAGTGGTAACTTCATCTCCAAGGTTCTCCTACCGTACTTTCAACAATGGTGATTCCCTGACATAGACCTATTTGCAACAGCAGAAAACACAAAATGCTGAAACTTCTTCTCGAGGTTACCACACCCACTATCCAAGGGCAATGCTTTATGAATGACCTGATCAAGGATATTTGCCTGCACTTTTCTGCCTCTCCCACTCTTTCCACTACTAGTTTGGAAGCTCAGGCAAACATCCCTCACACTGATCCTTATAGCTCCTACCTGGGCTCACAACCCTGGTTCATAACCCTGTTAGAGATGCCAGTAGTTTCACACCAAAAACTGCATCTCACTGCCAGTCTCCTCACACAGCCATGGAGAAATCAGACCCCCAGATCTAAAGAACTCAACCTGCCGGTATGGCTTCTGATGTCAGAGTTTGGTTATTTAAATCTTCCACCAGGCTGTATGAATATCCTAAAAGAGGCCAGAAGACGTACTACAAGAGTATGTTATGCAGCTAAATGGAAAAGATTTGTAATCTAGTTATATATTGTAATAATAACAATATCAGTCTACTAGATGGCTCCATACCGAACATCTGTTACTTGTTAACACCTTAGATGCGGCGCAAATATCCCTCCCCAGTGCTGCGCTGTCCATTGGAACTAGTGCTGAATGGACGTCCAACGGTCGTGCGCAGCACTGGGGAGGTAGTGCTGCCGTCGGCCAACGCCCGACGCAGCACTTAAGAGGCTAAACTTACAACAATCTTGACTAGTCTACACATCCATCCTCTTACATCGGGCTCCAATAGCTGCGTACTTACAGAATAGACAACACATATATAAATTTTTATAAAAAGAACATAAGACTTTCGCAAAACAAAGCAACTCTTTGTTACTTTTGCACCACCACACAAGGGCAATCCCATATCTAAATCAAGCATTTCTAAATGGATTGTCAAATGTATACAAACATGCTATACAAAAGCAAAGCGAACTTTAACAGTACCCCCTAGAGCACAATCCACTCGCAAAATAAGGGCTACTATGGCCTTCTTAGGGAATATTCCTCTAGCTGACATCTGTAAGGCAGCAATAAATAAACCTACCTTTGTTTCTGCTGGACGATTTTAAATACTGAACTCCGACTCCACTGCCTGAAGGACACATTTTAATTAGGATCGACGATGACGGGGGATTCATGAAATCGAAGCCAGGCAAAGGAAAAATGTTTTCCGTTATGGGAATTGGTAATTATTCTGTGCATGCGCCTGGCATGAAGTGTACATTTTGTAAATAAGGAACAGCCCACCCCATGTTATACTACTCCGGAAGCTAGAAAGCGCACCGGTTTTACTCAGGTTTTTTGACAGGAGGGGCTTTGCCATTCGTTAAGTGCAGTATTCTTCAGCTGCAGAAGGGAAGGAGATATTAGCAGACAGACTGAGATTTTTTGCACATGGCAGGTAAAAACGGAACCGTTTTCCCCTTAGCTATTTCAAGGAGAAGTTGTGATTGGAGGTCAGGGGCGCTTTTGAGGCAGTTTTCTTGCAGGGGAATTTGTATTCTGTACAGATGGCGTGCTTTGAGTCTCCCAGTCAATGCAGAGGTATTGAGGTTGTGATTGTAGGGGGGGGGGGGGGGTGCATCTCCTCTAGCTTTTGCTGAGAGTTAGCCTGATTTTAAATAAAATACCCTAAACAGTTTTTCAAAAGCTGGTCTTTATGTCACAATATCGAGGTGTATTGAATTTACAGTATTGATTACCTACATACTGTCGGGAGGGTGGACGGGTCAGGGAGGAGGGGTTTTATTTATTTTTTGTTTTAAACCCCCCCCACCCCCCCCGCTCCCCCCGTGTATTGCGAAAACAATGTATGTTTACACTTTACAAACTCACACACTCCTATATTTGTAACCGATAAGGGGTGGTAACTGCTTTACATTGACATTTTGGTGTTCACGAAGTATGGGACAAAAGTCTAGCAGTGCAATACATCCTTGGCATGGATTTGTTAATGTCAACCGACAGACAGTGAGAGAGAGTGTGTGCGTATTTCTTTAATTGTGGTCTTTTGTTCTACGGAGGCGCCTAAAAGTGTAGGTCATTTGTAGATAACATTGTTAGGGTTCTGGTTGGATGTTACTTTCGATGGTATTGCTGGGTCTGAGACTTAAAATTGCATCATGTTAACAACATGCACAACTTGCTGCCTCTCGGGCACTGGGGCAGAAAGTGATGGTCTAACAAAAATGTCTGAAAGTGTATGAATTGTGAAGATTTGTTAATGTCGAACTATCACTCCAGTCGAGGACTGGGGCCTTTTTCCTTTAAGGACGAGTATGACTCTTCCTTCAGAGTTCGGGGTTCCCACTTTGCCTAGCCAGGGGCTCCTTGAAGCAATAGACACAGCAACGCGTCCATTAAGATTCCGCAGACTTGACAACAGACAGACAATGTGTAAACCTTAACCTGTACCTTTATACAAATCACTTTCTCTCCATACCGCATCCCCACTAGTCTCGCTGACTCTGTTTTTGATTTTGTTTTTTAACAATATGGTACACACAGTAACTTAAATTAATTATAAGGTTCTTGACTGAAAAGAAGAGCGAAGGCTGCGTTATGAAAGCGAGTAGAGTGTTGCACGGCTTGGCCTCCTGCGCCTGGCACAGCTCCCCGGTGAGGTGCAAAGAGAGAAGCGCTGCGAGGCTCTTCGTGGATTCTGAGCGCATGGGAGCTACATCTCTGGACCCTGGCGATATGCAAGAAGGGCTGTCGGTCATCCCCCAAAGGACGCGTCTCCTTATTCGAACACAGCTCCCCACTGAGGGCAGGGTGTATGTACTTCCACCCCAGGCAGGGCCAGACTGGGAACCACAACTGGCTCTGGCAAAGTGCTCGGCCACCCCCGCCGAGCTCTTTGCCGGGCCAGTTTTAGGCCGATTTTGGTACAGGGCCGATTTTGCAGCTAAGCTGCAAAATCGGCCCTGTAACAAAAACGGCCCCCACGGGCCCAAAACCGCCCCCCACCCGTGCGGCGCACCGGGGATTGCCCGTTGCCCGCTATGGTCAGTCCGGGCCTGACCCCAGGACAAGAGGGTTTCTTGGCGCTTTGGTGACCCTGCCTCTGACAAAATAGCCGTAGCTCCAAAGCCAGACACAAGGCGAGCCGCACTTTCAGAGACCCTGGCTTGCGGTGGAGAGGGATTGTTTACAGACTCACATGCGCAGTCACCTGTATAAACTCTAGGCTGGACACCTGCTCCAAGTGGCCAACTGTTCTAGGACTGTCTGCTGTACTATCTACGAGTGATAAGACCGCAAACCTCTTTACTGTGCCCACACACAGGAGGATAGGGGAGGTCGCCCGTCTGCAGTAAGTGCAAGGCAGAGGCACAGTGTGGACTTAGCTGTAGGAGAAAGAGCGTGACACGGATGGAACCTGAGCTCCCACCTTGCTGCGCCAACCAAAGCTTTTCGTCGTGATCTCGAATGTGAACGAATGTGTTTCTATCTCCGCTGTGCAAATTACTAATAAATTCCATATAGACATAAACTCTGTTGCTCGTTTTCCTTTATGACTTTTTACATTTTAATTCTTAATTTTTTTAACGTATTTTCTTTTAATTTCTTGAAGAGCTGTTTTTATTTGTTCTTTGTATGTCCGAATGCCTTTAATTAACAGAATATTAAAAAACTGTGTGTTCCATGTGGGATTTGTGATTTAGTCAATATTTTAGAGAATGTATTGATTGTGTATGCTTGGGCGGCGTTATTCATTTTAGTGTTGTATTTTTTTATACAATGAAGTACAAGAAAAGTCCCATGAGCGTGATTTGATAAATAAGGGGTAGTCATAGAAAGGATACAAAGTGATTAAGTATCCTGCATATGGATGCAGAATGTAAAGACCTTAGTTTATTTTCCTCTCACATTGCCTTCGCTTGTCTTGTGATCGTTAAATGTGTATTGTTAAGAGACTTGTGGTTTTAATTCTATGAAAACTGTACAGCTTAAAATTAGTTTGTCAGCATACTAGCATCCAAAATTTTAGAGCGGCACTGCATTGATCTATCAAAGCTACACATCAGTTAGTTTAAAATGCGTCATTACCAATCTACGTCGTTTTTAACCAAAAGGGTAACTAACATAACTGTGAAACTAGCTTACACCACGAAAAGTCCCTATTAAATTAACTTTGGCGCCCAGTGTGAACATTGTACAGTAAATGGCTGCTGAACAGCGCCTGCCGTTATGCGCCTTCTTCCAAGAATGAAGGTTTGATGATTAATGCTTCTTCACTGGCCATGAGTGTCATTGTGGATGTTATTTTCATAATTTTCCGACAAAAGAATCGTCCTGTGTCTGTTTTTTTTTTTTATATTTGCAGCAGGTGGCAGTGTTGCAGTGGCACTCTGGTTCAAGCCTGCTTGATTGGAGAGACTTCCTTTTGTGACGTGATGTGTGTGCATTGCAGTCGAGCTGTATGGATCTCGGTTAAAATAGGCAATCGGCAAAATCAGTAACCAAAATCAGTTACACACAACACAGTGTGCTTTTTATGCCACCTTGGGCTTCAGATTGCCTGAACTGGTCCCTAATAACACATAGGACAAAATAAATAACTGTAGTTTAAATATTAAGATCATTAGAGTTTCCTTTTTGTATCGGACTTGTAACCACCATTTTGTTGTTTCCTTGTGATGTATAAATGACACCTTGTCAGGCAGTATTTTTGCTCATCTGCATTGCATTCTTTATTCTATCAGCCTCAGAAAAAGGTAGGGTTGAAAAATTGAAATTCTTTGACGTTTTGATTTAAAGGTCTTTGCAGCAGCATGATTGCAAATAATTCAACTATTGTGCACTGCAATCTTTGCTTAGTGCATGAGCTTTGCTACGACACGCAGTCCTTGATTTGTGCAGGTGGTGCCAGTTTGGTGGGCACTGGCTACGTTTAAGAGATTGGGACTTTTTTTTATCAGACTTTGACTCGGAGCAAAATAAAGAAAAGAAGAAGGAAGAGAAAGGTAGAAAACCAGGCACAAGGGGAAAGCTGTGATGAAAGCGAACCTGCAAGAATGAGTTAAGGAACTGGAAGCATATGAAATTAAATGAAAGAAGGATTTATAGAGCGCATGGCTGCCCGTGAGCGTCCCAGCGCTAGTGGATGAGCTGACGAAATGTAGGTGTGGTATTATGGAAAAAGCCAAGTCTTCAGAAGCCTACTGAAAGCTAGAAGGTTTGGTTCGGTGTGCAGAGTCAGGGGCAGAGAGTTCCATATGGTGGTGGAATGTGGAATCAAGATTAGGCAGCCCTGGTATTCAGCAATCTGCCATTCTGCAGCCCTGGCATTAGGCTCTAAAAGCCTTTTACCCTCTGCAGTTTTTCCTTTCTTATCTCCTCTCTTTTTTTAAACATTTTTTTTATAAAACAGCAAGCAGATAAAAGCATTACTCGATGTTCCATGAAAATTTGTGAAAAGGAAAGATTTCTTGAATATTTCTTCATTTTTTTAAAACAAAAGTTAACGGAGTAATTAATATTGAGGCATGATGAATTATGTTAACGACCTAGGCTTTAAATGTATCCTTTCCTATCCTGTTCAGAGAATGCACTTGCAATGGTTGTAAAGTCTATTCTTAACAACTAACACAATTTTCCACCTTCTTTATAGTGACTTTCCAGCCAAGTTATTTAATAGCCATACAATATCAATGGCAGAGTATAGTGTCCATCAGCAAACCGTGTTTTCACCAACACTAAGGTTTACATATTTTCTTTCATTATGGACACTTTCTTATTGCACTTATGTCTTTGCACCTTATGGAAATTTAACAAAAATATTAAACGTAAATAAAGACAATGAAGGTAAGCAACGATAAGCACTGGCAATTACAGCACCTTTTATCTTTCAAAGTTATGGATTATTGCAGGAAAACCAATCAGTGGAACATTTAGCATTTTATGATCCTCTTCTTTTCTAAGGTCTTACCCCAATAACAGTTTGCTATGTTTTCCCTCGCAAGGAAGCCTTTTCCAAACAAAGCAATGTAACGTCCAAAAGACTAGCAAACCCTGCCCACCTCAAACCATGCGCTGCCTTTCGTTTAGTTTCTACCATGCCTCCCTCCATATACAACAAGCATTGGAAATGCAATAGGTCTCGCATTAGAAAAGTTGGAGCTATTGGTCTTGTAAATGACAAATATTTTATTTATTTGTTGGTTTTCCAAATAGCTAAATTGATAGCTTTGTCATTTACAACGCCAATAGTTATAACTTTCGCGAATGTGACACCTATAGCATTTTGAATGCAACATGTTTTGTATTTACGTGACATAGATGGCAGCTCTGGTCGTTAGGCCACATCTCTAGAGAGCAGGAGAGTGCAGCAGGTGTGAGAGGGTGAGTGGGTGTGTGAGGGTGAGGGTGTGGGTGTGTGAGGGTGAGTGAGGGTGTGTGAGGGTGAGTGAGGGTGTGTGAGGTGGTGAGGGTGAGGGTTAGGGGGTGTGAGGGGGTGGTGGATGTAGGACAGTGGAAAAATGTCCGCTATATAAACTAGTGCAGCTTAACGTTGATTCGGAAGAGGGCACGAGTTGATCACGACCCCCCCCCCCCCATGGTAATAAATAATATCCCTCTCTGCGGACCTGCACACATGCTTTACGCCGTGCCGATAATGGATTCATGCCGATAGTTGCGAAAGGTGTTAAAGGAGAGTTAGAGCACAGGAAGTGGTAAAACACTGGTAATAAATGCATGAATCGGAGTTTACTAGTAAGCTCGCTCCTATTATCATCTTTCCGTGTGCTTCATACATTGCACCAGTGAGGCATAAACACATTGATGTCATGCCGGTGTGCAAACATGTCCCCAATTAAAACATGTACTATTAGTATACTAATAAACGGACGTTCACAAATGTATGACCACGCACCACCTCGCAGAGCTCTTGTGTCATGCTCTCAGAGGAGTCCAGCAGAACATTCACACGGTGCAAACCCACTTTCGGCTCTGGAGCTGGTAAAAACCTCTGTTCACAACTACCAGAGCCACACAATTACCATTTCACAAATCATCTGTAAAGCTCACTGCTACTCAACTGTGTAAAGAGAAGAGTTATGTGGAAATACACACACAATCTTAAAAAATATATACTGCCCCCCTCCTGCCCTTTTCTGCTACTGGTCTCACTGTGAGGGGAGCGGGCAGACATGTAAATATGAAAGAGGGGCGAGAGAGTTTAATGCGCTCTGAAGACCCTGTCCTAGACGGATGATTGGGGAGGGGGGGTTGTTACCAGAGTGCCCGGCTCAGTAATAAATAGGCAGTCGAGCCCTATACTGTGTGTTGTCGGACACCCGGAAAGGAAAGAACGCTGTGAAACTTACACCAGGACCCGTCACTGCTGCCAGGCTCACCCACCCACCCCCAGGCAAACCGCGCGCGGATTTCTGTACCATGTTTACGTGAATAACTAAATCACCGAGTCCCCATCAGTTTAGTATGATGTTCCTGAGATGCCGCATATGATTTTCGTCAAAACTGTAAGCGCAATTAAATCCGTCAGGAGCTCTGCCGCAATAAAAAAAATCGTACAAAATGTGCTACGTTAAAGTCACTCGCATAGTACATGCGACTGAAAAAAACAAAACGGGAGGATTTCCTATGGTCAAATAAAGTTTCAGCAGCCTAACTAACGTGCTCTTCAGAACCTCCTGAAAGCCGTTAAACTAAAGCCAATACTGAAAGTGAATGGAAAGGTATTCAAAAGTTTACCACTTTTAAAACTAGTCGACGAGAACCCAACAACCAGGGGGTATAAACATGGACAACACTTTACACCGACTTGAATTCTCTAAACGAGGTTTTTTAAATCGTATGTCAGTAAAAAGTACATACCTTTGATTACTCAAAACAGCACAGTCGGTCTGAGTGGGAGGGGGAAGAGGAGGTGCCGTGCAGAGAGAGGAAGAGGAGGTGCAAGAAGAGCCAACGATAGGCAGAGGTGGGCGCCGAAGTCGAGAACATGGACTAAGTAGGCAAGAGATATGTAGGAAGAGGAAAGTAGTAGCAGAAGGGGAATAGTCAGGCGACGGAGGTATCTAGGGAGAGTAGCAGTGGATTTAAGGTGGGAACAGGGTGTTATCCAGTATTTGGGTGTCTTTCATAGATTCACATGCCTGAATCATTCCCCGTCGCCGAGACGGGAGCCTCCGGTACATAAAAAAGTAATGTCCTAAGGACATACATAGAGAATATAGGCCGAAGGGCCTCCCCTTTGGGGCCTTTCCACGTCCTTATGTAAAAAGGACCGAACTCTCATCGTTAGCCAATCAGCTCCGACCTCCCTCTAGAACCTTCCCGGGAGGAGCCTCAGTCCCTCAGATTTTCTACCGCACGTTGTGCTAGGGAGTCTCCAACCTGAGCTCTTCAGGTTTTTCTTGCTTCGAAGTCTCAAACTTCTCTGGAAGTTCCTTTGTACAAAAAGAATACTTATCCTATCTTCGACTGCCGTCTCCCATGTCGGAATCCAATAAAAAGGCTTCATCCATGGCGGACTCGCAAAAGAAAGCCCTTCTCAGGGCCTGTTCCTCCTGCGGCAAGCAGCGGATTCAAGCGGAGGATAAGCACGATCTGTGCTTGTATTGCCTGTACCCTGACCACGTCCCTGACAAGTGTAGGGTGTGTAGAGCCTTCCCAAAGAAGACTGTTAAGGAAAGAGAGGCTCGCCTTCTCGAATGGCTCGACAGGCTTAAGGTCCGAGACACTCTGGAATCTTCCGAGGGTAGTGTCTCCGTGGCCTCCAAAGTCTCCAAGAAGAGACCCAGGGTGCAGTCCCCTGGAGAGACAGACACTCCTCCTAAGAAGGCGCACAGGAAACCTTCGGAGGCACGTTCCACCACCTCCTCCGTGTTTGTTAAAGACGGCCAGAGGTTCAAGAAACCCGCTCCATCTACTAAGCGGACCACCTCGGTCTCGACCACTGTGTCGACCACTACGGCCTCATCGCCCTCCGCGACGGCCACAACGACCACCACTGCGTCCTCAGGCGCACCGGTCTCCGCTACCATTCCTCTGAAGCCTTCGTCCAAGACTACTACAGGACCATCGACGGTGTCCCCGCTATCTGCGTCATCGTCACCTAAGAGGTCCAAGTCTACTTCAAAAGGTCCGCCTTCGCCGAAGAAATCTCATACCGAAGGATCGTCACCTAAACGGTCGAGGGCAAGTTCAAAGGGTCCGCCTTCACCCAAGAAATCTCAGGTGGAAGGCTCTACCACCAGTAAGTCGGCGGTTCACTTATCCCCGCAGAATTTGGTGCCGTCGACACTAACGGAGGCGTTCAAGTCACCAACCCACACGGCGGGCGCGCCATCTTCACGCACGTCGTCGGAAGGGACCCCGGCGCCATCTTGGAAAGAATCTAGATTGGTCGAAGTCTCCATCCACTCGATTCCACCTTCCTCGGTTCCCCCAACGATGGGGTTGGCGCCCGAGCAGGAGCAGGTGGCACTGCAGAGTGAGGAGTCCGAGGAGGAAAACCAGCGCGACCCGGCCACCTCCCTATCGGACGTTCACGAGGACCAGGACGAAGTTATTTATCAGGAACGTTCCGTGAGCGTCCGCACGGAAAACACCCCGATGATCTGTTTGCCCGTGTCTCTGGTCAACGATTTGCACTGCCTAGTGCAGGACTATAAACAACGGTTCCCGGATGCCGACAGCGGAACCCAGGTGCCGGTCACCCAGGCGCAACCGTCTGCCTCGCGTCCTTCCGCTCCCCAGGCCCGTCCTCGGAACCAACCCCAGCCTCGCACTCGGCCCCAGCCTCAGGTAGAGGACTCCTCGGAGGAGGAGGAGGAGGAGACGGACTTGGAGGAAGGTGAAGTGCAAGACATTGACTCGGACCACAGAGACGACGAGGCCGATGCTGCGTCATCACACCATTCGTCTACCCCGCCATCCCCGCGACCGCGCCAATCTGAGGCGACGGACGTTGGGGGTTTCCACAAACTGGTGGACAGGGCAGCAAAGAGGTTTCACATGGCGGTGGAATCCACGGAAACGGAATGCTTCCTCCATGATTTCAAGGAGCACAGCCAGAAGTCGGCCAAGTCTATTCCACTTATAGACTTTCTGTGGGAACAGGGCAAGAAGTTGATGCTTACGCCTGCCTCGGTGCCTGCGGTGGTTCCGCGCCTAGACAAAAAATATAAGGCCCCGATCACCGCGCCAGCCTGCCTGACCGGCCACCCCAAACCGGACTCGGTTGTGACTCAGGCGGCCCAAAAGCAATCCCGCTACCCATCCTCGCCGCTGTCTGCACCCCCAGACAAGGAAGGAAGGAAATTGGACACCATAGGCAAACGGTTCTCTACCACGTCCGCCATGACCATCAAAGTGGCAAATTCCATCGCCCTGCTAGGGCGCTACAACCGCCAGCTATGGGAAGACATCGCCCCCTATCTGCAAGGCCTGCCAGACACGGTCCAGGACGAAGTGAAAGCTCTCCTAGCGGAAGGACAAAACTCCGCTGCAGAAATCATAGACTGCGCCATCGACGCAGCCATGACGGGATTCCGCCAGTTGGCCGGGGCTGCCGTGCTCCGCCGCCAAGCCTGGCTCAAAGCAACGTCCTTTCGGCAAGAAGTCCAATCTAAGGTGCTAGACATGCCGTTCGATGGTCAGTTTCTCTTTGGGGAGAAGATAGACGAAGCACTCCAGGCCATCAAGAAAGATACCGATACGGCGAGGGCTCTGGGCTCCCTCCAGTCCCGGAACCAGTCCTTTCGGGGGGGCCGCTCCAGAGGCCAGTACTCCTACAGAGGTTCCTACCAAAATCGGTCGTCTTACTCCTACGGCAACAGGAACCAGCCCCAGCACAAACAACAGACCCGACAGTCGTCCTATGGGAGGTCGTCCTTCAGAGGCAAATCCGCCAAGAAGGGCACTGGCGGCCGCCAGTGACCATTTACTCCAGCCAGTCCCACCACCGTCTCAATCCTTTCAAATTGGAGGAAAACTGACCTACTTCCTCCCCAATTGGCGAAAAATCACTACGGATCGGTGGGTACTACAAATAATTCAATTTGGACATTCACTCGAACTTGTCAACACCCCTCCCAACACTCCTCCGCTGCAGCGTGCTCACAAACACCTGCACCTCCTTCTCAAAGAAGTATCCGCCATGTTGGTAAAAGGAGCCATCGAAAGGGTCCCAGCGTCCCAGAAGGGGACGGGATTTTATTCCCACTTCTTCCTAGTCCAACAGAAAGGGGACAAATGGAGACCGATCTTAGACCTCCGGGCGCTCAACGCCTTCCTGCGGAGTCAATCCTTCCGGATGGTGACAATCCAGGAGATCCTGGGAGCGCTGGAACGGGGAGACTCGATGGTCTCCCTGGACTTACAGGACGCCTACTACCATATCCCCATCCTCAGACGGCACAGGAAGTACCTGCGGTTCGAAATAGCAGGCAGGCATTATCAGTTCAAGGTCTTGCCATTCGGCCTCAAATCCGCGCCACGTATCTTCACGAAGTGCTTGGCGCCGGTGGCAGCCTTCCTGCGACAAAGAGGTCACCAGGTATTCCCCTACCTGGACGACTGGCTGGTGAAGGCGCCTTCCCCGGAGGGCGCGACTGCTTCCTCCAACGCCTGCAGCGCTCTTTTTCAACAGCTGGGTCTGACGATCAACCTCAAAAAATCCTGCACTACTCCATCAACGAGGATCACCTTCCTAGGGGCTACCTTAGACACGAAGCGCGCAAAGGCTTTCCCCTCGGAGGACAGGACCAACAAAATACTGTCTCTGGCCGCGGCTGTGGCCAAGAAGTCTCGCATCAAAGTCCGGACATTCACCTCCCTGCTAGGGATGATGTCCTCCTGCATTCTCCTCATACCACACTGCAGGCTCCGCATGCGTCCACTACAGGAGGCGCTGGCGAGGCAATGGAAACAGAGTTCCGGCTCGTTCGAGGACATTATCACGATCACACCGGCCATCACAAAGGCCCTTCTGTGGTGGAGAAACCGGACACACCTGACGGCCGGCTTGCAGTTCCTCCTGCCGCCGGCACCTCTGGTCATCACAACAGATGCCTCCCTGGAAGGCTGGGGCGCTGTTCTATTGGACCTTCGAGTCAGCGGCAAATGGGAAGCCCAAGAGAAACAACTACACATCAACCTCTTGGAGCTGAGGGCAGTGTATCTGGCTCTGCAGGCATTCCTGCCACGTATCGGAACTTCCCCGGTGCTCGTCAAAACGGACAACACCACGACGATGCACTACCTGAACAAACAAGGGGGAACGCGATCTCTCTCTCTCTCAAGAGAATCGCAAAAAATCTGGAACTGGTTGGTGGCACACGGACTCTCCCTCAAAGCGGAGTACGTTCCCGGGAAGGACAACACCATCGCGGACGCCCTCAGCAGACAGACCTCTCTCTCCCACGAATGGGAGCTGAACGGCGACACAGTGGCCCACGTCTTCTCGCAATGGGGGACCCCGAGGATCGATCTCTTCGCGACGGCAGGGAACGCCAAATGCCCAAGCTACGCAAGCTGGCATCCCCAACGGGGGTCGCTGGGAAATGCTTTTTCCATCGGCTGGTTCAGCGTGTTTGCGTACGCTTTTCCTCCGTTCCCGATGATACCGAGGCTCCTCAGGAAGATGAAGTCGGAGCCGTGCACCCTGATCCTGATTGCTCCGTACTGGCCGAGACAACACTGGTTCTCGGACCTGCTTCGCCTTTCCATCAAGCCCCCGATTCACCTGCGACAACACCCGAACCTCTTAACGATGTCCGGAGGCCAGGTACACCACCCGAACCTCCGTTCGCTCAAATTATCGGCCTGGCTCCTGAGCACCGAGAGTTCGGAGACCTAGAGATCCCGCAGGACTGCAGGGCCGTACTAGCCAAAGCGAGGGCGGGCAGTACGAACAAGACCTACTTGCTGAAGTGGAAGAGGTTCTGCTTGTGGTGTTCGGAACAAGGCTTACACCCTCTCCGGGTCACCCCAGTGCAGCTGCTACCATACCTCCTCCACCTGGCTCAATCGGGGCTGGCTCACGCCTCCATTAAGGTTCATCTGGCTGCGATTTCTAGATTCACCAGGACCTCATCAGGACCTTCCCTATGGTCCAGTCGACTGATCAAGCAATTTCTGAAGGGGCTCTACAGGTCCTTTCCGAGGCCTCGGAAAATCCCTCCGACCTGGCAGTTGAACTTGGTGCTCAACCAACTAATGAAACACCCTTTCGAGCCCATACACAGGGCCACTCTCAAACATCTCTCCTGGAAAACGGCACTCCTGCTCGCCCTGACGTCGGCCAGACGGGTCAGCGAACTCCAGGCGCTGTCTATTCAGGAGCCGTATCTCCAATTCAGGCACGACCGAGTGGTACTCAGGCCCAACCCTAAATTCATTCCTAAAGTGCCTTCAGACTTTCATCTGAACGAACCGATTGTCCTCAAGTCATTTTTTGCTAACCCTTCCACAGCGGCAGAAAGGGCGCTGCATTCCTTGGACCTTAAAAGGTGTCTCAAATTCTACTTGGACAGGACCAAAGAGGTCAGGAAGTCTTCTCAACTCTTCGTAGCCTACAGCAACCCGCGCATGGGTTTAGCCCTAACGAAACAGAGCATCTCCCGCTGGATTTCATCAGCGATTGCTTTCTGCCATGATCAGGCCGGACGGCCATTAACGGACCGAGTGGCTGCCCACTCTACCAGAGCGATGTCAACGTCAGCGGCGCTCTTCGCTGGAGTGACGATCCTGGACATCTGCCGAGCGGCGACCTGGAAGTCCCCGCACACCTTTTCCAGGCACTACTGCCTGGACATCGAACTGCAGAAGGACGCTGCAGTGGGACAAGCGGTGCTGCGCCATCTCTTCCAATAAGGTGAGCCTTACCTCGTCCCGCCATCCAGGTATGCACATTCTTCATGGTTTTTCTGCTATATGCATGACTGTATATTGCCATGTTTTTCTCCTGTTGTCTGTCATTTATGCAGGCCTGCTGGATGTGAGAATGTGCTTTACCACTATGCATGTATAACTGCTGGCTACTCTGATTCAGGCATGTGAATCTATGAAAGACACCCAAATACTGGATAAGAAATGCGTTACTTACCTGTAACAGCAGTTATCCAGTATTGGTGTCTTTCATAGATTCACATGCAACCCTCCCGCCTCCCCGGTAAGGACTCACGTACCTCTGTGTATACATTGCGACACCCTAGCTGGGTGCATACGAAAATCTGAGGGACTGAGGCTCCTCCCGGGAAGGTTCTAGAGGGAGGTCGGAGCTGATTGGCTAACGATGAGAGTTCGGTCCTTTTTACATAAGGACGTGGAAAGGCCCCAAAGGGGAGGCCCTTCGGCCTATATTCTATGTATGTCCTTAGGACATTACTTTTTTATGTACCGGAGGCTCCCGTCTCGGCGACGGGAAATGATTCAGGCATGTGAATCTATGAAAGACACCAATACTGGATAACTGCTGTTACAGGTAAGTAACGCATTTCTTAGAGGGCATCGGCTTGGACGGCTCTGATAAATAAAACAAGGACTCAAGTTAGTAACAAGGAGGAGGCAGCGAGTCAAAATGGAGGGCATTGCTGTGGGGAGGGGGGAGGAGAAATGCGACGCGACATGGCAGGCAGGGGAGGGGGCGGAGCGGGGGTGTGGGAGGAGTGCGGGAACAGACGGCGAGGGGAGGAGAGTAGGAGTAGGGGAGCTGTGGGGAGGGGGGAGGAGAAATGCGACACGACATGGCAGGAAGGGGAGGGGGCGGAGCGGGGGTGTGGGAGGAGTGCGGAAACAGACGGCGAGGGGAGGAGAGTAGGAGGAGGAGAGTAGGGGAGCTGTGGGGAGGGGGGAGGAGAAATGCGACATGGCAGGCAGGGGAGGGGGCGGAGCGGGGGTGTGGGAGGAGTGCGGGAACAGACGGCGAGGGGAGGAGAGTAGGAGGAGGAGAGTAGGGGAGGCACGGCCTAGCGGCCGTGCAATCAAGAAGTGAGGGGGCGGGAGAGTAGGCAAGGCAGGCGGCTGGGGGCATGTGCACGCGCTTTTAAGCTCAATGCGCATGCGCATTGAGCTTAAAAGTCACGGGCACTGCAAGGAATCGCCACGATTCCTTGCAAGTTGGATAAAGAGTGGATAAGCCCCCATAGTCTCGCTTGCTCGATGCGCATGCGCATCGACAGGCGAGACCTAAAGAACAGACACACACTTCTGTGTGTGCAGGGCTTTAAGTGGGATAAAGAAACTGTGTTGGGGCGGTCTCTCTTAGGGGTAGCCGATGTAATTATGAGCGTGGCCTAAAAGTGTTAAGCTAAAAATCTGTACACCGCATACTGTGCTGACACACTAGTATTGTGCTTCTTCTGTCATTGCCTCCAGATATATAATACGAGTGACATTAAACCTACACCCAGCCAGGTCTGTAGGCTTTGTCAATGGTTGTAAGTTGCATAGGATAAATAAGAACAAACTGCAGCATTTTCATTATTATATACAATGAAAACAAGGTATACAGCGGTTAGCACGCATTTTTTTACAACGCGGTGCTGTTACCACGCTACTTTTACCACACAAGGGCGCTCCAGGATAGTAAATAGTTTTATTTACTATCCAACTCCTTCCCTAGAGTCCACGGGGACTGGAGTTGGAATAGTAAATTAAAAAATTTACTATCCAGCGCCCCTCCACGCAAGTCGTTGTAACGACTTGCGTGGTAAAAGTAGCATTGTAACGGTACACGTTGTAAAAGTACGCGTGGTACCGTCATATATCCTGAAAACATAGGTGGTTCAGAGATGTGTTACAGGTGGGAAACACTTAGAGGGCCTGTTTCCATTGGTTGGATATGCTTGGCTTGGGGGTCATTTTGCAAGCAGACCAGTTTAAGGATTGGGCAATTTTTTAATTGGATTCTAATGTTTTTGTCACGCTTCAAAATGCTATATTTGGATTCCCCCTTTTTTCAACTTTTTGCAGTAAATATGTGGTGTAAAACCCATCGTTGGAGTCAATTTTTTTCAAAATTTTCTTAAGGGGGAGAACTACCCCCCTCTGCTTAGCCCCCCGCACCCTTTCCTTTAGCAGTTTGGGCTCGCTCGCTTATTACATTAGGGTGCAACATTTTACATTTTTCGGGTTTGGAACCTTAAACTGGTGGATTTGTGTGACATTAAGGAATGGAAGGATCTGAAGGAGAACAGAGGAAATAAGGTATTTGATTGACTGGATGCAGAGAACACATTTAATGGCAAAGGTTCTCGGGGAGACTTGAGCAGGATTTCAGAGTCATTGGTGAACCATTCCTTGGCTAATTCTTCTGAAGATGTTTTGCCACTTAATGATGGTGATACCAATGAAGTACACCAGAGAAGGGAATTACACAAAGGCAAGATGAGAATGCATTCTTCTGAGTAGGTTTGGGTGAAACTGACAGGACAAGGAAACTACCTAAGTGGTTAGGTTATATTCTTGAAGGATAGAAAGTTGTTTCTGTGTTGTGGGCTTTGTCACTGTGTATTATGCTTTGTAATGCATTCTAAATGTTGTGGTTCTAATGCTGGGATGCTGTGGTAGCAGTTGAATAGAGAATGGGCTGCTGTACGGATCATGTTTGCTCTGTACCTTGGCAATAAAGTAGCTTCACGTTACCTTGTGTTGAGTACTTGCTACAAATAGTCTTTCTGATTGAGGCGAGAAGGTTGCTTGCCCCGGAGATCTCCGATAAACCGTGCCTGGTTGGGAGCAGAGAAAGGCTAGGTTTCGCACGCAGGTGAGGTCTGTATATTGGAGGGCTGCCGATGCCGCTTAGAACGCTAGTGACAGAGTGGACACTGGAGTGCAGCACGGTCCCTGATTCAGAGCCACAGTATTAGATCACAAGATGGTGATCTGTGGCTTTAACAGGAGATGGGCAGAGTATTATACCATGCAAAATAAGAGCTGACACACTAGGAGTACCCAAAGCACACAGGCAGAACTCAACAATGTCAGTTAATGAGTGGTG
Source organism: Lissotriton vulgaris (assembly GCF_964263255.1). Taxonomy (NCBI): domain Eukaryota; kingdom Metazoa; phylum Chordata; class Amphibia; order Caudata; family Salamandridae; genus Lissotriton; species Lissotriton vulgaris. Next base: position 634,689,380 of record NC_141695.1, read on the forward strand.
CAGAAAGGTCCCCGGCATCACAATGGTTGACTAGATCAGGAGCAGATCTGCAGGACACCGCAACAAAGTCGACTTGTGCCTCCCCAAATTAAAACCTTGGGCCTGATTCACAGAACTAACGTAAGACAAAATTCTAAACTTACTACCATTTTGGTATTCACAGAAGGCACTTACTCATTTCGGTATTCACAGAAGTTAGGAGTCCTAACTTTAGGACTCCTAAATGCCTTCTGTGAATACCAAAAGTCTTAAAGTTAGGATTTTTCTCACTTTAGGATTCCTAACTTTAGGACTCCTAAATGCTTTCTGTGAATACCGAAAGTCTTTAAAATTAGAATTTTTTTGAGTTTAGGAGTAGTAAAGTTAGGACTCCTAACTTCTGTGAATACAGAAATGAGTAAGTGCCTTCTGTGAATACCAAAATGAGTAAGTGCCTTCTGTGAGTACCAAAATGAGTAAGTGCCTACTGTGAATACCAAAATGGTAGTAAGTTTAGGATTTTGTCTTAAGTTAGTTCTGTGAATCGGGCCCTTTCAGCCTAGCCAAGAGACGCCTGACTCTGATGCCCAGTTGCCATGCTTGTTGTGGAGGTGCTTTTCCAGGCACTGAGGGAGCACCTCTCACAATCATGAAAAGAAGATAAAATGGATATTTCAACCCTCAAATAAAACACGAAAGAGATCAGCAACTGTGCCCTGCCACTGGAGGAAGCCGGAAATGGTGTGTGTGTGTGTGTGGGGGGGGGGGGGGGGGGGGTGATGGGTTGTTTATGACAGGAGGTGCTCTCCCCTAGATGTAAAATGCTCTATTACTGCAGTCCTAGTACGCATGTGTTGTCTAGGACCGCAGTAATAGAGCACAGGGCCACCTGGGCATACGCTGCACCACAGACTTGACAGCAGCTATGTACCCCAACTTCCAACCCGTGTACATGCAGCTGGTGACATTTTGAATCCGCACAGTATCTCTATTCAAAAAGTGTGGAGATAGGATCTGAACAGAGACCTTACACCTTGTGAAAGACCCAGGCCTGCACGCCACAGGCGGCAAAATACGTGTTGTCTGCACCCTCTTTGTCTTGCACTTTGGTTTACCTAAACCACTTGCATCAATAAACTGGACTTTGTGTACCTAAAAACTTATGCTCGGTTTACTCTAGCTATCCACTAGGCAAGAGAAATGTCCCTTTAATTAGTCCACCATCTCTGTCCACCTATTTTATTTACAGTTTCCTTCTTAATGACTTGGTGGCTTCACATTTTTGGAAATCTGGCTCAAAGCAAAATATTCCCCATTGGATGAGAATGGACACCTGTGGGACTCTGAACCCCTTTCTATACAATACATAGACTCCAATCAGGATGGTTCCCACAACAGTATTTACTACTCTACTTGGAAGCTCTTTTCGAGGGTGAGTGAAAGAACTAGTGGGTTATTTCAGATGCTAGGTTTTAGCGTTTAGAACAGCGCTGGTGAATATACATTCACAGTTGCTTGTGTGTATAACCCGAACAAGAGGCAAGAACATTCTTTAGTTTGGCCTCTAGGCCCATGCCTACTCCTTCAAACGGGGGTGTCCTAGTTAACTGGGACCTAAATATTATGTGCAATGAGGAATACCGCTCGACACAGCTGGTGGTACAGTTAGGGGCAGTTTCCAAGGAGGGCAAAGAATCACAACTGGGATTAGGTTTAGAAGAAGGATTCTACACTCTATTCTGCTGAGCACAAGACCTATGCTAGGCTGGATGACTTCCTGGACACTCTCTCGACGACGAGTCTCACAGCTGTTGTTAGAATAGGAGCAAAGGCTCTGTCTGACCATATCCCAATATGGGCCATTTTACAACTGAGAGAACCGCACAGGCTAACAACTGACGTCTTAGGGATAACCTTCTCTACAGCGAACAGAACAGGGTGAAAATCAAAGCAGCTATCACACAGTACCTCAGGAAAAAGGATAAAGGGAAAATAGGCCAACATATATTTTGGGGATCGTTCAACGAGGAAACTAAGCAGGGCGGATCCTTGAGTGCAAGTTGTGCGCTGGTTGGCAAAGGGATTTTAAGCATTTGAAATATTACATACTATTACAAGCCACCCCAAGTAAGGAATATGGTAGAGTGATAAGCGCGAATAACATTGGTGCTTTATAGATCAGATCATAGCTGGCACACACATTTGTCAAACAGTATGGCTTCCCGGGAAATGCAGAGATTGTGAGTTAGGTTTGTCTCCAGTGATATGGCAGCTTGGAATGTGGGAGCCATCACCCAGGTTCCTCAATTCTGGTGATACAACGTGTTTACATAGAACATTTATTTTTTACTAAGCACGAATGTGGCTATTTTTTTTTATAGCATTATGCTATATGACAATAAATTTGCTCTTCTATTGGTCAAGAAGTGTTCCATACTGTTAAGCCCATCTTTATGGGCAGGTTCTTTTACAGGTGTAAAGGGATTTCACATCCATGGCTACTAAAATCATGTTTTCTTTCCAAGGAATATTTTCCACTTTAGTGAGAAAGTCAAAGTATTGTCTTTAATGTATGATGGTAGCATTTTAACGAAATTTGCAATGTAAAAGTCAACAAACTCTGGCAGTCTTTTACTCAGTGAATTATTACAGTAGAGTTTTGGTCTACCTCCTTTTGCGACTGGTGGGTTCTTGTGGACATTCGGTAAGAAGTAAATTACTGTAGTCTTTGGAATAGAAATATTCAGATAATTATGTTCCATCTAAATCCCACAATTATATTTAAGGTCATTGTGTCAGACCTTTGAAGAGCCTCTGTTTCCCTCTATTTTCCTAGTCGATCCACAAGGTTTTGAAAATCCTAGGTATGGCGAAGATATCCTTGACTCTGGAAAAAGGATTGAAAGATTTTGAAAAACGATATAGCCCTAGCCTAGCGCTCTTAGCCACTGTATTTAAGGAAATCACTTGCCCTAAATATCTTAAGGACCTAAGGTTGTCTGCCCTAAAAGAGGATCTGATACAATAACCACCTTGAATGTATCAATTGGCTGAGCTGAGAGATCCCCCCCCTCTTCCCACCGCCCACTTACTCGGATTCACAGTTCACAGGCGTTTGAATGCATCCGAATGGGATGTCAAATTAGCCCTGGTACCTCATGGTGGAGGCAGGGTTAAATCAGTGGGGTTTGATACATACACCTGCCTACAACCTCAGTGAAGCAGGGTACGTAACCCTTTTCCAGAAGTCAATAAACAGAGCAGTCAATAAATTGTAATAGCAAAAAAAATATTAACGCGAAGTACAGGATGAAGCGGTGTTCAGTTTAAGCTGTTAACCTAGGCAAGTTAGGACATATTTTCCCCATGGTTGGCCAGACTGAGTTCTCCGAACTTAAGTGGACGTAGGAGAAATAAAGATGTGGGATTTACATATGTGTTTTTAAGGGTAGAGGGAGTTGGAGGGCTGTAATGGTGGTGAAGTTTACAGGGATGTGACTACATAACAGTCTAGTGTTTTCTACTTCCTTTGCCAGCATGGTTTATTTTTTGGGAGGTAATTGTGTGATTTGATGTTTGTTTTAGGTATGAGGGCATGTATTGTAGTTTTTGTTTGCATGATGCCATAAAGTGTTCTTTTTCGAGTGTCATTGTGGCTTGAAGATTGAGATCTGTTAGTTGCTTGTCTTAGTCTTCGATTGATGTACATTTTTCATGTGGGTCTTGCCTCAGATTTACCTCTGTTATACGTATCTTCTCAGTGAGGCGAGAAGGCAGGCTGCAGCATTTTCAATTGCTCGAAACTGTTTAGTTAAGAGATTAAGAGGCCTTGGCAGGAACTGTGGCAAAACACCAGACGACTCTAGAACAACGCTTTTACAGTAGATAATCAGTGCACCAAGTGCAACATTATCTGGAGTTTTTAAAAGTCGAGTGAAGTGGTTTCTTCCTCTGGAAGGGCCCTGAAGAGAAAGCAACCAAACAGCAGTGCACAATCATGTACTTACGTTTTGAAAACCTAACATAGACCAAGTGGAAAAGCCATGCAGACTAGTTTCAGATGAGAATGCTGTTGCTGAAAAGAGCAATCTTTCTCTTTGTAGTTTTTTATGAGACCCTTAAGGTTCATCCATTAGGGTTTGGAGGTAGTTGCATTGTTGCTGGTGAAGGTTAATTGTCAGATTTTATTTTGTCACAGTAAGATCCACATGCATTCTCCAGTCAAGAACATGACCCATGTGATGTTGGCTAACCTGTGCAAATGGAAGTTAAATATAATGAAGAAGGCATTAGAACCTTCCCATAAACATAGTTCTTTGGGACAGCTTGTGCTTATTACAGTATGGCACTGATCCCAAGAGGCAGACCAGGGTCTTCAGTATGTTCATGGGGAAAGCATGGTTGACTGTGTAGAAGTCTGTGGATTGAATCAGAAAATTGCCATGCATACCATTGATGGTGGTCAAAAGTAGAAGGCCTTTAGGAAAACTAACTCAAATTTGTTTCTTCTAGTAGGCTGAAAGCTAACTTTCAATTTCATCGTGATATTGTACCTTTCTGATTTTAACTAGAATGCCTCTGTCATTGCCAGCATGTGGATTTGTATGAAACTGTCTGAGTTGTCTCTGTAGCTTTTTGACCAATGTACAACAATAATAGACTTCATGTTGTGAGAAAAGGAGTAATTTTAAATAGCAAACACAACCTAATGTAATACATAACAATGTGGAGTTTTGCAGTGTTCACAATTAACACGACACAACTTACAGGTGGCCCAGAAGCACACTCAAGATGTATTGAGCATCACTCCTCATTACAAGGGAGATGCAAATGCTGTCTTAGAAAGCCATGATTGTCTGCATGTGCTGCAGCAGCAAATGACGGACGGAATGCTGAATAAATCAAACATTCACCCCAAGTCAAGAGATCTCGGTTAAATCAATGGTTCTTTTGCTCACTATGCCAATCCAGTTAGGACCCAGCCATATGCAGTTCAATCTTGACCCTGTTCCTCACAGGAACAATCCCGCCCGACCTGCCAAGCTGGGCCTTCCCTGGACTTGAAATAAGCATCCTGGGACCGGTTTTGGAGTATCGCCCCTCTTCAGCCAGACTAGCTTAAAACTAGTGGCCCAAAGACTATAACCATCCCACTTGGGGAAAAAATGCTGCGGCAACAAGTGATGGAAGGCATGCTGAATAAATCAAACATACACCCCAAGTCAAGAGATCTGGGTTCAATCCATTGTTCTTTTGCTCACCACGTCACCCCAGTTTGGACCCAGCCATACACATCTCAGTCTTGACCCTGCTCCTCATGTGGACCGTCCAGCCCGAACTGCGAAGCCGGGTCCTCCTTGGACTGGAAACAAGCATCCTGCGACCGGTTTCGGGGTATTACCCCTCTGATGATAATGCTAGACAACTTGAAACCAGTGGCACAGCGAGCAAGGGATGCACGTCTAGGCATACCCACCTCACTAAGGCATTACCCAAGATCTGTGACTGGGGCTGAAAGTTTGATTTGCTCAGCATTTCGTCCATTGTCTGTTCTTTTTGCATTTGTCGCCCTGAGTGGTAAAGGTATACCCAAATGTGAGTCCTGGACTCGCTATGCCACCTGATTCAAGCTAGCCTGGCTGATGAAGGGTGATACTCCAAAACAGGTCCCAGTATGCTTGTTTCCAGTTCAGGAAGACCTGGCCTGGCAGATTGGACTGGACTGTTACTATAGGGAGCAGGGTCAAGACTGATTAGCACATGGCTGGGTCTAAACTGGAATAGCATGGCGAACAAAACAAAAAAAAATATTTAACCCAGATCTGTACCTGGGGCTAAATGTGTTTGATTTGTTCAGCTTTCGTCCATTATCTGTTCTTTTTGCAAATGATATTATGGATAAGCAGCTTTGAGAGTGGGACTCTCCAGTTGAGTAATGAAGAAGTCCGTGATTGTTCAGGCATCTGGTATTCTAAAGTATTCTTTAGTTTTAGATCCTTTATGAAGAACGTTGAAATAATGGTTCCAAAAACACATTTGAAGTGTTAGCTAAATCTTTTTTCCTGGCTTTGGTGTTTGATAAATAGATGATATTCATAGTTAATTAAGACTTTATGAACAGAAAACATATGGACATGAATGCAAATAAAAAGCACATTTCCAACAAGTTTAACATGCAGATTTAAATGGGAAAGAGAACCTGCAGGTGTCTAATCTTCATAATAAGAGAGTAGTTGGGTCCCGGGGCTGGATACCTGGGTGATGCGAAAATTGTGATATGTGCTTGTGGTTAGTAACACAGTGGTAACTTTTCTGAAGAATCGTGAGCAGGAACAGAAATAACATTGCCAAACTGGAGAGCACGAGTTGATCAATGTAGACCGCACAAGGAAAACGCATCAATAATTTTCTGAAAACAATTGTCAATAATACTTTCCTTTGCGCAAAAACACACCTGTCTGAGTCACACAGCACTGTAGTTCTTTAACAAGTATCCCTCCCTTTTCATTTTGGTACCACTGCATTTGAATACCCTGCAGACCGTGGGAACTTCTTCACTCATACCATTGTAAAACGTTTACCAAATTGCTGAAGCTCTTGTAGGCCTCTCATCCACTGCTTATCTAGGCATCTTCCTCTTAGGTGTGTTTGAGATGGACTGTTTCTAAAGACATTGGAATGTTCCAAGTTATCTCAAATTTGTGAATATGTATGTTTTGAGGTATGTCATCAGTCTGTACTGCCATTCTTAAGTATTCCAAAGCTTTCTGCAGTTTTGTACGCATTCATGGATGGAATTTAAAAACTTGCTTTATCTTACTGGTAGTAGCTCCCATAAACTATTTGCACCGTTTTGGCCCAGCAGAATATGAAACTTTGAGATGGAGAAGTGAGGGCTTGTAGGAGGTTAAGTGAAATACAGAGAACATTGTGGCAGAAACATACAATTTGAGAGTGGGGTGGTGGTATTTGTAACGAGCAGTGAGGGTTTTGAGAGTATGCAGCTGCAAGAGTGATGAGAATTTGCTGTGGCATCCCAACTGGAGTAGAAAGGTGAACTGAGAGCGAACAAGCAATTTGTGGATTTGTAGAAAGAAGCAAAAGTTGATGGGTAGGTTTGAGCTGGCTGCTGAACTTGAGCAAGGCTATTGAGAGCATGCACTTGAAGTTGTGGGAGTAGATTGCCCTTGGTATCTTCTTTTGTACGGAAGTATTTGGAGCATGCAGCAAACATTGTACTGGGAAGCTTCCGGGGATAGTTAATAACCCTAGGCGAAGCACTATGCTCGCGAAGTTTGCGCAACTTCGCACTACGCGAGCTGCACGTAGCACAGTGCGAAAACGCGTAGTGTAGCGATCATTTTTTGCTTGTTCACGGTCCTCAACGTCATGTTCGCGACCGCAAGCAAACAAAATGACATCCCGGCGAGATTCTCAACGCGGGGAGGTCAGGTTTCTCATTGCGAGTGGTTGGGCATGCTCTTGACCGCTCACGATGAGAAACTACCAGTTCACGTTGAAAAATCTACTCGAGCAGTAGAAAACTACAGCTCGCACTGTGCAATATTCCGTTTTCAATGGTTGTACAGTGCCGGGTGCTTGTCCGCACTGTGCAATCATTGAAAACGCATCTTGCACAGTGTGAACATGCTACTACGCAGCTCGTGTAGTGCTACGTGAAGTTCGCGTAGTGCGAAGTGCACTTCGCGAACTATGCCCATAATTAATAGTTAGTTAAAGCTTAATGCTAGATCGAGCAGACAGCATGAGTTGTGGGGAAATGACCGGAGAAGGTAGCAGTGCCTTGGACAAACAGCTGTGGTTGTTTAAGTGTTGGGGGCAGACCTAATACCATGAGGGATAAATGGTATGCATCTGGAATCCCCAAAATTGATATGTTAGTGGCAGGTTTTATGTTAGTGGCAGGTTTGCAGGAGTGGATACAGCTGTCATTGAGTATTCTAGTGCTTGGCAATAGGAAACTGTTGGAGCTAGCTGTGCTTTGGGAGATATTCGGAGGATTAAATCCAGTGAATTTATTTTTTAATCCTGATTCTTCTCGATTGTCAGCCGATTGTTCCAGCCACAGATGCAGATGAGGAGCTGCAGTTGCAGCTCGCAATCAGCCTGAGCAAAGAGGACCATGAGAAGGTACCACTTGGGAAAAGGATAATGGGTGCTATGCTTGTAATGTGATTCACAAATCTGCTAGTACATTTGGTGATGGTGGTAACAGCTCAGTTTTCCGGCTTGGCTTACTAAGATCAAAGCATCTTCTTCTGGGGTTTTCTTACAGTTATATCTTTTTCCTGGCTGAACCTTCCTACTGGTGATTAATCTAAAATAACATTTTCTTTAGCAAAGTTGTGACAGGCATGTGCCATGAGTCATGATGCAAGCAAGCTTTATTATGCCTTTGCTGCTTCTTCTCTAGGTAAATGGTTTCGTTTTTTTGATGCAGGAAGTAAAGTCTGGCCCTGGTGAAGGACCTGTTCTCCAAACGTTGTTTGAAGAAATGCACAAAGAGGAGAAGAAGGAGGTAAATAGCTTTATATCACCTATGTTTTTTGACAGTTAAGGTTGCAATCTGTCAAGCTTGTGAATCACTTTAAAATTTAAAATGAATCTGATTGCCCTAAGATACTGATTTCCTGTCGGGCTTTTTGTTGACTTTGTGAACCATTCAGTTCAGTTCAAAGTACTTTATTCGGTTAGAAAGTATAACCATAAAAGCATAAGACATAAAAATGTCATTTACATTGAAAATTTAAACAGAGTTTCGTATATAAAACATATTTTCCTTGTGATCAGAGAATTACAACTCATCCAAAGCTAATCAATTTTCGCGAATAAAAACATACTTTAAAAATGATGAAACTGATTACAGCAAGTAAAATTGTATCCAATCTCTATAGTTCTAAAAAAGCAACAGTTTATAGTTCAATTACCTATTAGGGACAAAATAAAGGAATGAAGATATCCTACGAAATAGTGTCCATATCCAATCAATCCAACAAATGTAAACCAGAAAATAAATCAAAACGATTGTAAGTTGGTATGTTATAGCTGCTCGATACGAGGGCTCTACTACCCACCAAGTAGTTATTTTCTGCATTCGTTCTTGGAGGTGGGAGATAGGATGTTCTAGGGTAGAAGTCAGCTAGTTCCCAGGTTACAGTAGGGCCGTCTCCTATTTGTGGCTGCCAGCTTTGGAGATAGGGGACGACGTGGTTATCCCTGAAGTTTACTATTACCAGGTCTCCGACTATATCCTTTTGAAGAGATCCTAACCAGCCCACCCTTCTGACGTTTAATATTCTTCTGTCGATGTTTGGTGGAAGGGGTCTGTTTTTAGTTAACCAGAATGATACCATGTTTTTTAGTTCCTGTTGGCCTTCAGTTTTTCCCTTTGTCAGCATAGGCACTCCCGAGAGGACGCACACAAATGGTGCGGCCTCCGGTGGTAAGTGTATGTTATTAGTTTTTCTTGGAATCATACATTTGTTAACGACTATCCCATCCTGGCCCGTAGCTTCTTTGTTCGGATTTACTCTGGGACGGGACTCTGTACTATTGCAGGTTTTGGGGTTACTTTCTGAATATTTGAGGCTGGCTTTTTTACAACTACTGGTTGATTTTGGGCAGCAATATTTTGGGCAGTAGTTTTTGGTGCATCGGTAGGAGCCAAGGTCTGTGTGTACTTATATCCTGCTATTCTTTTTATAAGTAGCGCGTTTGCCTTGGTAGATTCCTCAATGCCCGTAAGCGTTTCCCCTATACTCTTCATTCTTTCTAGCAACAGGGATATTAACGAATTAACCAAATGTTCGATCTGCGCCAATAGAGTAGCCTGGTTGGAAGATACAGGAATTTCCAGTGTTGGACATGCCTTAGATGCTTTAAGGGTGGTGGCATAGTCCAGTGCGGGACTTGAATGTAGTTTTTGTTGTTTCGATAGTCTCCCCGACTGTTTAACACCCTTTCGCTTTCTCTTAGCAGAACGAGCCTGAGGGTGCACTATCGCTTGCGTGTTATCTTTAACTGATGGTGAAAGGGGAATACCCAGGAGATTTTGGTTTAATTGAGATGGTATGCTAGGCTGGGGACTTATATTTCCTGTAGGGCAGGTGGGAACACCACTTTGCGCGTTTCCCTGTTCCACTAGATCGTACCTGGTGTTACTTATCTTATTTAATTCCCCCAATAAAGAAAAAGGTTCTACTACATCAGCTGGCATCAGAGGGGATCGTTTGCTAGATGTAACTTCTATAGAGACGTTGTTCTGCTCTCTCTATTTCTTGATCAATTACCGTTGTAGCCCTAGTTAGGTAGTGGTCAAATGTTCCCTTAAGCAGCCCCCCTTAGAGATAGTGTTTTTAGGAATCACTTTGCATGACATAGTGTGGCTAGCTTTTATATGTGTAGCACAGGACGTATGACCACAACAAACGTGTGAAGCGTGTAGCTTAAGAGCCAATGTTAAGTCCCCCAAGGAGAGCCAAAGTGCACTGTGTCAGTAGTCTCTAGGTGCAAGTTAGATCTCTTTACCTCGTTTTACCGGAAGATCAAGGGACCCGGCCCGGCCCCGGATGGCCCCGGACGGCCACAGACGGCCCGCCCTTTGCCTGGGCTTCGCCCAGTGCCGCCCGCGCGTCTGCGACGCGGAGGGACCTGCCGCAGTATAAGTGCCTCTGGGTGCGCAGAGCCAGGAAGTGGGCGGTGCAGGACGATGTCGCTGAGCTTGTTGGGAGCTGTAGTTCCACCCCACAGCGGCCGTGCAGGGTGACAAGCAATAGCGGTGGGAGGAACAAGCAATGTCTAAGCCACAGGAGCGAGTGCTCGGCCCCGAAAGTGTCACACTCAATGTACACCGAGCTATGACCCACTACTTTTTGATTGGCTACCGGCTACTGCATATTAAGAGTTTGTTCAGGGCTGCTGTTAAGCATTGCTAGGTAATTTGTGAATGCTTCCAGAGCACTGTATGCACAATCCTCGCTCGGGGCAATGTGGTGGCACGTGTACCCATTGACTTGATCTGGGGACATATCAGACAGTTGGAAATGACCCTCCTGTGGCCAACAGATGAGCACCTCAGTTGCGCGACTATGCACTGTGCACAGTTCTTCTCTTAATGCCTGCATGAGTGCACACCGTTTTTTTCCTGTTAATTTCTTTGAAGTGAGCCAACTACTATAATATATGTAACATCATTTGAAAATGTATATAATTCTTCAATTTTCTTTCAAGATAATTTTATATGTTCGTCTTAATTAAAGAATTTCATGTGTTCTTTATTGAATTGTCTAACCCATATGTGTATACACTGTATTACTTATAAGGGTTAGGAACATAAATTAAAAAAATAAAAATGAAGGGTAGCCAGTAAAGTTTTGAAAGATACAGTGAGACGTGAGAATGTTCTACAAATATACAGAATGGAACAGTGATAATTAAAAAGACCACATTGTAAACTAAGTTAATAGTTATCGTAAGAAAGAACAAGAGTTTGAAATAATTTCATAAATGATATACAGATCGTAGGAGGCCGGCTTTGTTATGGTGCAAACTTATTTAAGTGAAGTACCTTGCACTAATCCAGGCAACCCTTATGGTGGTTTTAGTGGTCCAAAACCACCATAGATAGCTCTCCAAGTGGTAGCTGTGGAGAGCAGCCTTCAGGATTATCCAGAAGAAAGCAGCTTGTTTTATCAGATCTAATCGTGTAGTGTAGGTTAAATGAAAAAGAGCTGCACTGTGTGTGTGTGTATATATATATATATATATATATATATATATATATATATATAACGCTTCTGATACGGCAACGTTCTTGAAATAAAGCCACCTTAAAACTCCTGGAAATACGAGAGTGCGGCTTCCTTAATTAAATCGAACTGTCGTTAGGCAGGAGATTTGTTTCTGCTTGATATAAACCGGCGTGGCCCTGCCGGAGAAAGCGCCAGCATAAACTTAGGGCTACAATGTGGCATGATTAAAAAGACGCGAGGCAGCCGTCACATCAAAAAGACACTTCAAACTTGTAAAGGAATTGTTGCAAGCAAAGGAAACAGAAATACGCGTAAGCTCAGAAACTTTGAAGTTCGTGATTGAAAGCTGTGAGAAATCCTACCGGAGGGCGGGGAACCATACTGTGAAAGACGAGCCGGTAAGAGCAACCACTTTTCTGTATACTGCACAATTTCCTTGAAAAAGACTAATGAAGTAAATATGTAATTCAAAAAGACCCCGTAGCAGTATCGAAATGCACGCTATTGTTTTCCCTGTGATCTATTCTTATTCAGATCGAAACACTGAACATTATCTACCGTTGAAAGATAAACGGAAAAACAAAAGGCAAAGCGTCAATACTTTGAATCCTTTAAATAGACTTTTTCACTAGTGAAAACACTACAAAGGGAAACGGGACTCATAAGGAGAAGCGGCTTGAACAAAATTACACTTTATTCAAAAAACAATTGCCATGGAAACACGAGAGGCCAAACGAAATGCAGAAATGCCCAATTTATTCACAATGACAAACACGCCACAAATTGAAAGGGGAGAAATAACAACTAGTAACAGCAGAGATAAACTTAGGTATTGGGAAAGATTATCAAAGAAAGAAATCAATAAGTGGTAGGAACTCATCACCCTACAAAAGTATTTGGAAGTCAAGAGAATTCCCAGAGGACTCTGCCTCATGTTAAAGCAGAGTCATCAAGATTCAAGCGGAGAGCTCTTACAAGAATGGGGGGAGCACCTACTGGAGTCATCCAACGGGGCTAATAATTATTTTAGTCATGCACATTGACAAAGCTTTGAAAGGAATTGAAAAACTTGGAAGAGGAAATTGATAAAATGACATTAAGTGAAGACCTACAAAAACTCGAATCAGACAACTTGAAACATTTTGAGAAACATGAGGAAAGAGTGAAACAGCGAAAACAACACAAGTTTCTGAGAGATAAACTAAATTTTGAGGAAGGTAGGATCTTCACTTTTGGCAGGCAATATGAATCAAGTAAAGGTAAAACTCAATTGACAACAGCTAATCAACAATCCTCGAGTTTTGATTCCCTATCAAGCACAGGTGTCCGCGAAAATGAAGGTACCCCACAAACATCCGGAGACAAAGAAAAAAAGACCAATTTTTTAACAGAGATTTTTAACAGCAAAACAAAAGCAATCAACCGAAAAATAGAGGTGGTGGGAGAGGCCGTGGAAGAGGTGCAACAAGAGGAAGAGAAGAAGAGGCCAGAGAGGCAAGGGAGGACCCAAAAATGGACACATGGTCCAAAGATCACCTAAAAAAAACAGGAAATAGAAATAGCGAGTCCCAATTCACAAGAACTGAATATAATTAACCTCTCACAAAAAGTTCTAACATCAACTAAAAATGAAGTCCTTAAAGGATTGAACTTCTGTCCAACCTCCCATTTGAATACTGCACAAATAAGAATTGACTTATACAAGTACACGAGAAAACTTAAACTAGCAAAAATGTATGCTGAGAAAACAACTATTGAACATGATACCATCACCATGGAAGCAAAGAGTTCTCTTCAAGTAGAAGATATGGATGGTTTAGAGACACTAATGACAATGGGTACTACAACGGCTTCTCAGGAAACCGAAGCATTGATGGAACTGCAAGAATTCCAGATAATGGAAGGAGCAGGAGAAAGTGGTCTGAAATTGAAACCAAAATACTATCCCAATTTACCATCAGGTAATAAGATAGATATTTTCCATGAGCTGGTAATAGAAGAAAACTATAAAGTAAAGAATAACAAAGGAAGAAATAATCTATCCAAAACACAAATAGATGCTCTCAAAACCTTAAAAGAAGACCAAACTATTGAAATAATACCCGCGGACAAAGGCGGAAATATCGTCATCATGGACAAAAAAGATTATATAATGGAGGCAAGAAGACCGCTAATGGATCAGGAATGTTACCAGCAATTCTCAAGGGACCCAACTAAAGAGATTCATGACAAATTAACAACACATCTAAAGAAGTGGTACCAAAATGGTCTGATTAATGAAGATGAATATCGATACCTGAACAAAAAACAACCAACGTTGCCAACCTTTTATTGTCTTCCTAAAGTTCATAAAAACAAAGAGAATACACCCGGAAGACGGATAGTGTCTGCAAACATAGGTCACATAGCTGATAAAATCGTTCAGTCACTTCCAGGAAGCACCTATAACAACTTGGCTTCAAAGGGATGGCTTTTGGCCCTGTAAACAATGTAAAAGTATGCCAAATTGCATTACCAACAAAAGAGGTCGACATCAACAGGGGGGAAAAATGGAAAATCAGACATCTGACTTGCAAAAGCGCCTATGTAGTATACTTGGTAGAGTGTCCTTGTAAAAAACGCTACATTCGAAGTACCATTTTTGAAGTTAAAAAGAGGATAATGGAACATGTTCGGGTTCACCACACATAAAGATCGGTCAACCGCTATTGCAAAGCACATGGAGAAATACCATGAAGGAAAATGGGAGTTACTAAATATTGTGCCCTGGAGCAAATCCCACAATCTGAGAGAGTAGGGGATCTCGGAAGGACTCTGAGACAAAAAGAATCCTGCCACATCGTGACATTCAGATCCCTGGACCCCAGAGGTCTAAATCAAAATGAGGAACTTTATGTACACCTATAACTGAATAAAAAGAAACATACCTAAAATTAAACCGTCATACCAGAATGAAAGAAGTAAACGCTCACCAGAGAGGAAAAAGCAAAAAGAAGAAATAAAAACCATTTTATGGAAAAATGGTGTAACTAAAGGTTAAAAAGACCCATGCGATTTTGAAATCAAGTAAATTGAGATACTTGTGAATTGTGAAAACTCTATGAACGCTCACCAGAGAGCATGAACTGAATGTACATAATTACAAAATGGACACAAAGCATTTATGGCCTGTAAAATAATGTTTTATTAATACACTCAAATAACACATGCACCTTAAATGTTTTTTTATTTATAAACTTACATGCGTGTAAGTTTTTTGTAGAAGTGAACCACAATCACCATAATGCAATATACCTGAAAACAGGAAGTAAATGGTTGCCATTAGAAATAAAAGATGTCAGTCTCTAGAGTGCAGTATCCCGTGAACAAGCCTTGAGGGCAAGGCGAAACGAGTCGGGTACGGCAACGCTCTTGAAATAAAGCCGCCTTGAAACTCCTGGAAATACGAGTGAGTGCGTCTTCCTTAATTAAATCGAACTGTTGTTAGGCAGGAGATTTGTTTCTGCTTGAGATATATATATATACATACACACACTAGCAGCCCGTCCCGACGTTGTCCGGGAGCAAAAGGCTGCTTCTGGGCCCCCGTCCGCCCCGACGTTGAGGCTGCTTCAGGGCCCTACCAGCCCCGACGTCAAGGCTGCTTCAGGGCCCCATAGCAGTGGGAGTCTTTCTTACCTGCTCCTGAGTTCGCCGGTCGTCACCGCTCCTCGCCGGTTGTCCGCCACTCCTCTCCGCGCTCACGTCCCCGCTCTTCCTCTTGCTCCTGTACGCCGCTCCTCCCCGTGCTCGTGATGTCATCTCGCACGTTGCGGACGGCGCTTCTTCCTAGGGACTACTTTTTTTATGTTAAATTTATTAAAGAACGTTTTTTTTTTTAATATAGCCTATGTCCATCTGCTTGCCCTGACGTTTTCAAAGATGTTTTGGGTGTTTGTATTGGTGGTGTAGGTTTCGAGTTTACCTGGCTCAAAGGACACACTTCTCTCTTTATAATAGTAGTATAGATATATACGGACAACAAGGGAAAGTGGCTGCCGCTGGAGACCGGCTCCAGCATGACTCCTGGTTTTTCCTGAAGAGAGGCAAAAGCGGGGCACTTTGGCGCAAGAAGAGCGAACTACAGTGACCAGCAACCCACCAGAGGGATACAAAATAATTTGCATAATCAACTGGCTACCGCTGTAGGAACGTTTAAAGAACGGCACACCTTTGAAAAAGTTGAAGGAGTCAACGAAACGTGTCAGGAATTCCTAACCTGTTAAATCATTAAAGAACTGTATGCAAGCCAAGTGCAGTGCGATTCCAATTTCTTCAGGCAGAGGGAGAAGAGTTTTTGAATATATATGTGTGTATATATATGTATATATATATATATATATATATATATATATATATATATATATATATTTTATTTATTACACATCACTCACTAACACGTTGGTATATCTGCTTCCCAGAAATATATACACTATAATAATTCAATAGCAAATAAGGTAAATGGCTAAAAAAAACAGTGGTCTCCGGGGGGGAGACCAATCCATATACTAAATAAATGGAATGCGAACTGTGACCGATGTCAGGACCTGAACCTGGAGACTCAGAGGAGCTGGGGCCACAAGCAACCACCCAAAGTAAGTACCCAGGCACCCCACGGGTGCTGTGTGCAGAGTGGAAATACAGCTGCATGTACAATGGAAGTCAACGGGAAAGTCTCATTTGCAGTTTTGGAGGAGGGCTCTTCTTAATGGACCCGAAGAAAACATGTGGAAGACAAAAGGTTGGAGAGTCACCCCACCCATGGATACCCCAGGAACTAGAATACCTACACCAAGGAAGCCAGGTGCATTGGTGCGGGTTGACATCAGAAACTGCTGTAGATCACAATGGAGGACTTCAGGAAAGATGCCACTGTAGAAGAATGTGTGTGTCCTGTATAATCGTAGGTTGGATTCTTGAAGAGGAGAACATGCAAGCAGAGGGGACAGCCTGTGCCACTCCGAGCTGACCAGGAGGCACCGATCTTGGGTGGTTTAGAAGAGTTGAGTGTGACCTTGTGCTGCAGCTGTGGGGACCAGGCAACTCTGAGGACGACCAGGCACTGTGCATGAGCTGTCCCACGTTGGAAGTTGAGAACCAAGGAGTCTGTGTCTGGCGAAAGCACCAGCAAGCCTTGACAGCTGCAACAGACATGGAAAGTGAAGGAACAACATTGGGACCAGCAAGGTCCAATGGACTCACCACAAGCAGGGTGTTCCACTGGAGCAGGAGAAGACCTTCAAGAGAACCCTCAGGCTGAAGGCACAGGAGATGCAAGAGGACTTCTAGGAGCTCACCAAAGATGAAGGCCCACGGTGCAGAGGATGTGGTGAGGACGCTGATCTTGGCAGGATGAGATGCTGGAGGCTAAGCCTTGGAAATGGTAAGTTTATGTGGTGCAGAGGGGCTCGGTTCCAGCGGTTCCGATGAGGCATACTGGCCTAAAAATTGCAGAGAGGACAGGTCAGTCCTCGAAGCAGTTGCAAAACCACCACCTGTGTTGCTGAGCCTTTCGAAGTCCGTGGGACATCAGGAGCAGCAGACAGCGCAGCTTCAGTGAAGGGCCTGCAGATGCAGGGGAGCGACTCCCTCACTTCAAGGGAGATTATTTTTGGGTGGCCTTAAGATCCTGGAAGAAGCACAGACAGCGAAGAAAACTTGCAGAACAGCGAGACTAGGAGCATCAGGAGTCTTCCATGATGCAGTCTTGGGTCCAAGTGTTTAGACGGTCGAAGAGTGACGTAGTTTCAGGCTTAAGTCTTGTGCCATGATGAATCTGAGGACCCACCCACAGGTAAACCCTTAGGAAAGGGGTTAGGATGACTCTGGGTCCCTCCCAGAGGAGGGGCTGGACAGAGGGGAGGATACTCTCATGTACTTTGTCCAGTTGTGCTTCAGAGTGGGAGCAAAGGGCTTCCTGAACTGGCCCAAACTGGAGAAAACAAGAAGGGCTCCAAATGGGTCCTTCAAAACAGTCTGGTGGCACTTGCAAGCACCCCCACCTCAGCCCAATACACTAAGTCCTGTTCGGGAGGTGATCACACCTCCCCGTGACAGAAAACCTTTTCTACATTTACCTTCTCGAGCTCCGCAGCAGGAGGGCCGAATCGTGCCTGGGATCAGAAGCAGCACTAGCTTGCAGGCAGATTCTGAAAGGCTCTAATTGGTAGTACTGGGGGCTTCCGGAGGAGCCCCCAGTGTTTGGAATCATACCACCAGTAACAGTGTTGGGGTATTATTCCGACATGTTTGATAACAAATATGCCCAGGTTTGGCATAGCTGCTATATAGTTAGCCATCGCTTAGTGACGGATGGCCACTATTTGTATAAAACTAGCTGGCCATGTGAGAAGGTGGCCTGGTATATGCTGTCCACTAATTAAAGTGGGCACCCTGTACCAGCACCCTGTACCAGTCCACACAACCCTTATGATGTATGAGGTCAAAGATAACCTTATTGAAAGCTATCCTAGTGGTAACTATGGAGAGCAGCCATCAAGGTTAATCATGAAGGAATGTAAATCAGCTTATTTTATCAGAATATCACCCCTTAAATGACTAAATGAAAGGAGAACCACACAGTGTTTATATAAAAATATGTATTTATTAATATAACACACTCTACTAGTCTCTATGTGAGACAAGGGCACAAAGTACACAAACTGAATAAATAGGACATTCGTAAATAGCACAATACACAGCAGGCTCCAGGGGGAGAACAAACCATAAACTAAAAAAATGGTATAACAACGACGACTTAACTAGACACAGTGCCTAGGGCACGTAGAATCGCTGGAACCCCAAGGAACCACCCAAAGGAGTGACATGGGAGCCCACGGAGGACGGGTGCAGTGAGGAAAAACGGACGCGTGCTCCGTACAACTCTATGGGAAAGTCACAGTTGCAAATTTACAGTTTAAGGACACTTCTAATAGGACTTCAAGCACACACTTTGAAACATAGGAGGTTCTAAGCCCATACCACCAGTGAGTACCGAGGTACCTGTGTTTCCTATCCCAGAGGAGCATGGTGCATAGGGGTCAGGTGGTGTCTGAACCCTTTGTCGTTTTCAATGGAGAGCTGCAAAGAAGTACTGCTGCCAGGAGGTCAAAGAGTGTCTGGTGGAATCCAAGCCTGGGTTCGAGGTGCGAGGAACCTGAAAGCAGAGGGGACAGAGTCTGGGTCACTTCAGGTGACCAAGGGCTCAGTGGTCTATTGGCCACTGATGTGGAGTGCTTCAGGAGTGAAGGAGGGTTGCTTGACTCTGCAGCCACGGGGACCAGGAGACATCGAGGATGACCAGGATCCAGAGGTGAGCAGTCCCACGAAGGATGTCGAGTGCCGAGGATTCGATGTCTGGCTGGGGCACCAACCAGCCTTGGCAAATGCAACCTACGCAATCAGAGGAAACAGGTTGCGGTGTGGACTAGCAAGGTCCAGGGGACTCTTCAAGCACTGGAGAGTCAGGGCACATCTGGAGCAACCAGGTAAGCCCAAAAACAAACCAGGTGACCCTTGCCAGGACCCACAGGCCTACAGACCAGGGATCGCAAGGAGACCTCAAGCACGTTTGCAAAGTACCAGCCCACAGGACACTCTAGGAGTGGAGGCCGGAAATCTTTGGTACAAATATTACTCTCGGTCAGGACTACACGGAGGCCAGTGCACAACCTCGGTAATCATCACTAAGCCTATGCAACTGTAAATGTACGCGGTGCACAGGAGTTCGGGTTGCAAGGTCCCCACGAGGGATACTGGTCTCAGAATTGATGAGAGGGCAGATTGACCTCAGGGACCTTTGGAAACCCACCTCTTGTGTTGCTAAAATCTTAAGTCCTCAAGAGCTCGGGAGAAGCAAACCGGTCAGATGCATTTAAGTGCCTGCTTTTGCAGGTGAGTAACTCCTTTACTCCAAGGGAGATTCTTCAGTCGTCCATCGGCGCGCAGGCAGTCGAAGTACTTGTTTTCTTCTTAGCAGAATCTTGTCCAGGTAAAATCTAAAGTCCTCTAGTCGGGTAACCCACTTTATACCCATGGGAAGGGTTTGGAAGGATTATGTGGACCCCCCTAGAGGAGGGGCAGGACAGAGGGGTGGCTACACCCATGTCCTTTGTCCAGTTTCGCGCCAGAACAGGAGCCAATGGCTCCCACAACTGGTTTGAGCTGGACTATGCACAGGGACACCAAATGTGCCCCCAGTGCAGACTTTCTGGCACTCTGAGTGCCCCCACCCAGCCCAGGAACACTAAACCCTGTCTGGGAGGTGGTCACACCTTCCCGTGACAGGATGCCTATTGTCATGTCTTCCTCTGCTCAAGCTTGGCTCAGCAGCAGGACAGCAGAATCGTGTCTGTAGCTGGCAGCGTCCATTTTCTGCTGCGTAGGTCAAGAAAACTGGTACCGGGTAGACCGGTTACACACGTATTTCTCTTTGGAAGGGTGGAATCATACGTCCCACACCAGTTACTGGTGTGGAGGTATGATTCCAAGGGGTTTGACACCAGACACAACATGTTTCTAAGCAGCCGTTTAAAAGTTAGCATTTACTGCAAGGTTATAATGCACTTAAACACATATCTGGCTGCATAACAGACAACCCCAGAAAATGGTCTCCGAAGGGTGCAGAGGGGCTCTGCTTATGCAGGGGCACCCTTTCACAATTTGAATGGCCTCTCAGGGTGGCATAATACATGCTTCAGCCCACGGGAGGCCTCTGGGGTACTTATGCCCCGGGTACATGGTGTACCATATACTAGGGACTGATAAGGGTACCCCAGTATCCAATCTGGAGTGTACCTGAAGTACAAATAAGAAAGTTAAGGGAGAAAGCATATAGACTGGGGTCTTGGATAGCAGGATCCCAGTCAGACTAGGCCAAAAACAGTGATACCTCCGCAAAAAGTAGGGGTAACCATAAGAAGCAGACACTACTTTCCACCAGGCCATACTTAAAAGAACCTGGTGAATCGACACTGGGGTTTGTAGGGGTGTCCTGCTCATGCAAGGGTTCCCTCACACTTTTAACCCAGCATCCTGCCTTCATGATTAAAAGGCCTGCCTTTGAGGTGACTTATAAGTTTGAAGTGTAGTGATCTCAGATATAAGAAAACTTATATCGGTTGTTAGTGGTGCTAGCACCAACTTACACAGGCCTCAATGGCGTGCCTGTAATCAGTTTGTTGTCTCATGGATGGAACAATATATGCTGAAGCCCTTGGGAGACCCCCTGGTGTACTGATGCCCTGGGTACCTTTGAACCATATTCTAGGGACTTATAAGGGTACACCAGTAACGGGCGTGGCTTGGCACGTAATGGAGGTGGACGTAGTGGGGTAGAGCTCCGGCCCGAGCTCCCCTTTCCCGGGCCAATTCTCCGTTTCAGTTACCCTGATTGAGCCGAGACTGCGGGCGGAACTGAGTAAGACCCCCGCCCACCCACGAACCGACTTTGAAGCCGATCGCTGACTGGGCTCCGCACCGACATTACCTGGGAGTCTGCTGCCGACCTGGTTGCTGCTGACCCGGGGTGCACGCCTGCGCAAGCCTGCGGCCTCAGCCACCCTGTTAGGCCTGCAGCTGCGGCCCCCGTGCAGCCCCGCTGGAACTTGCGACACCTGTGGCGGGGGTTCAGGCGATCTTCTCCACTCCATGCAACTGTGCTGCTGGGCGATCCCTCTACGCTGCTGAGCCCGCACCGGACCGGACCGCCGTGGAATACTACGACAGAGCTGGAAATTCGTGGTGGGCCCGGGCCCGGATAAGGCCGCGATTTCTGATGGCTGCCAGCGGGGGGATGTGGAGTGAGTCGCGTGAGACCCTGCACCGGCGGCCGGGCAGAGGGAGTGTCTGGATGCGCTGGAGTGCGGTCCGCTGCTTCAGACACACCGGCGGAGCCTGTACTGGATGAGTGTTAGACCGCCTGGGGACATACGGCCGCCCCGTACTTCACTGCCCTGGACGCTTCCACTACGAGAGGCCGAGGCCTAGATCAGCGCACTAAGCCTTGGGACGAGGCCTACACGCCGCACTACTAGGCCCTGTGACGCCTGCGAAGGCTGGCCGAGTGGCTTCCCTCAACCTCCCCGACCCACCCCCCCAGAACTTTTCCACTCCGGTGCCCTCTCTGCGGCGCTGCTTATTAATCGCCTTCCGACGCCTTGGAGGACTGCGCAGGACTAAAACAGCGGTCCGGGTTCGTGTGCCTGATGGGGATGGCGAGACGCCCCGGCCTGACACTGCAGCTGACTTGCTAGGCCTGGGTGCTACACTGCGGCCTGGTCCACGCGATTGGACGACACTAGTGCCCGGGTACACTGCCACGGGCACCACTGCCTCCAGAGCACCAGTGAGGCCGGCGGCGGCGGGGGGCGCCTACTTTCCCCCCGATGTGCACTGGTACACTGCTGGCCGTCGCGGACCGCACTACACTGCGCCTGGAGCGATGGAATGCTGAGCGGAGGCCCATGGAAGCGGAGCCTTGACACCTAAGGTACCGGATCCCCTGGGGGCGGGCTGCTAGAAGGCGGCGGGGGCCTGTGACTCGCCGGGGCAAACTTGACCCTACACCAGACTGCAATCTGGAGAAGAGGGCACCCCATTGATTCCCCCTGGTGGGAGACCCCCCCTGGCGACCGGTGGTACCATACACCTCCCAACTTCTGGCGGCGACCACAGACCATGTGAGGCACAGTCTGGACGGGACGGACTCCGTGGGGTGCAGACACTAGGCCCCTCCCTCCTGGCTTCAACCCCCGGCCATTGATCCTTCCTGTCCTTAACTACAGAGACCGCGACACGATCCTGCGTGAGTCTCGGAAACTGGGCGAAATCCGGATTGACAACGCCACAGTGATGTTTTTCCCTGACTATACCATGCAGGTGCAACGGCAGAGGCACTCATTCCTGGCGGTGAAACGGAGGCTGAGACAGGCGAGTCAAGTATTCACTACTTTTCCCAGCCAAACTAAGAGTGGTAGCACAGGACAAAACACACTTCTTCACTAGCCCTGAGGAGGTCGAGGCCTGGTTGGATGGCGGAATGGCTGAGGCGCCCAGGGGAGCGCAAGGAACTACCACGGTATTGCTCCCCCGCGCCTTCCTCTGCCCCAAACGCGAGCCCGACCACGTTTCCAAGTGATGAGGCAATCTACGGGCTACCGGACTCTCAACAGTCCACAGATACCCCGGACATCACGCCACAGACAGCGGACCTTCTCGGCTAAGACGCTGTGCCTGCCTTGCTCTGGCGCGCCCTGTGATGAACGATGCCCAGTGACGATAGGCGCAAAGACCCTCTTGCTCAGAGTGGTGAGGTGCGACGAGACGCAGTGAGTAAAATTTTGTTGACTTCATACACGTTTCCTTTATGGCACACGGGAGCCCTCCCTCTGCCGTGGTCGCATGCACTCTGGCAGACTGTAGCCCAGCTCCTTCGGAGGGGAGGACTCCCCCACAGACTTTTCCCCTCGCCCTTGGCAACGGCTAGACATTTGCCCGCTGCAATGGGCGGGTTGATATCAGGTGATGCCTGTCTGATACGGCCTCTCCTTTTCGGCCCGGGATAGGGCGATATCCACTCCGAGGACAATACTGTCACTGAACTCTTTCTTGTATTAGTCATTTAACACCCCCTAGTACTGTATAGCTTAATCCGCTCACCTGAGTGTTTGGACGTGGCATGTTGAACAGCCGACCTTTTGGCATTTTCTATTGTATTGCCTTTTTTAGGCTTATTGTGTTCCCCTCTTTCCCTATCCTTTTGCACCTGATTGGGTCACCAACTACATTGTTTGCAGCTATGTTTAGTTCAGAGACCCGGATGGGACCGGAGGGTCTGGCGGGAGCCCCACTTGGGAGGCCGAGGCCAGGTGGTGAGAGTAGGACTTACACTAACGATGATCATGGCTGAAATCCGTATATGTACCTGGAATG
This sequence comes from Lissotriton vulgaris, assembly GCF_964263255.1. Taxonomy (NCBI): domain Eukaryota; kingdom Metazoa; phylum Chordata; class Amphibia; order Caudata; family Salamandridae; genus Lissotriton; species Lissotriton vulgaris. Next base: position 634,713,100 of record NC_141695.1, read on the forward strand.
TCCGAGGTATGCACACACCAACACGAAGATACCAGATCTACTCTTCTTTAAAGTGCCATAAGATCCATATAGCACTGTTACAAGAAACACACTTGAACAAAGCAGAGGTGCGTGCATTGCATCGGAGGTGGCGTGGGCTACTCTATGCCACAGAGTACTCCTCCTTCGCACGCGGAACTCTCCTGTGGATCTGTCCTGGGACCCCTTGGACGGTCTCGAACACCCATATAGATCCTGATGGCAGATACGTGGTGCCCCAGGGCAGGCTGGATGGTCAGCAGGTGGTGCTGGCTTCCCTATACTCCCCAAACACTGATCAAGGCAGTTTCTTTGCCCGCCTCTCGACGACGCTGGCGACATGGCATGATATCCCATGGATCCTGGGGATTGACTATAATTGTATCTTAGATGTGACACTGGACCGCTCCTCCCCACCACACATGAGCACACCGGCACACGGCACCATGAAGGTGTTGATCAGTTGGGCCACACAATGGAACCTCCATGATGCGTGGCGGACACACAACCCCACAACTAGGATATATTCCTACTACTCAGGCGCCCATGATTTGCATGTACGCCTAGACAGATTTATGGTGTCCTCTGACCTTCTCCCCCTTGTTGCGGACACGCGATACATGGGCCGCACTCACTCGGATCATAATCCACACGTCTTGGCCATTGCATAGCAGCGTCCACACCCACCCATCCCCACCTGGCGACTCCAACCAGCCCTCTTATTAGACACGGCTTTCCGCGACTCCCTTCTTACGCAAACTGCGCAATACTTTAAGGACAAAACCGGCACAGCGTCCTCCCCCCAGATAGAGTGGGACGCCTTTAAGGCTATGATTCGGGGGGTCTGTTTAGGTACACAGGGACACATGCGGAGACAGCTGGAGGGTGACCTAACACAGCTGGAAGTCGACCTGCTCAGTCGCGAACAGGATGCGATCGGTGGCGCTGGCGACCCCCTGTTGGAAGCACAGACGGAACATGCGCGCCTCCTAGAACTTCTCCGCAACCTTAATTATGCTACACACTCAGTGCGCACACACCATCTGGGCGACAAACCTGGCAAACTATTGGCCTGGCTGATTGCACGAGAGGATCGCGCGGCCCTGGTGTCGGCGATACGCCTGGATGGGAGGGGGCTCCTCTATACACAGCGCCACATACATGAAGCGTTTACAGCCCACTATGAAACCCTATATCACTCCCGGCTCCGTGACTCGCACCCTGACATACCGGAATACCTCTCTCCCTTACTGATGCCCCACCTGACGGTCGCACAACAGGACGAACTCGGGGCGTCGCTCACGCCTGAGGAACTCCGCGCTGCCATCTTTAACCTGTCCAATGGCAAATCCCCAGGCCCAGACGGCTTGCCGGCCGAATTTTACAAGGCGGGCTCGGACATCCTCATCCCCGAGTTACTGAAGATGTATGCTGCGGCTGCGGAGGATTCCTCCCTCCCACGCTCAATGAGGCTAACCTTGTTTCCATACTCAAACCTGGCAGAGACGACACTCGGATGGGCTCTTACTGCCCCCTGGCCCTGTTGAATATGGACTGGCCTCTTTCGTCCCAACCCTAGTACACCATGACTAAAACAGCTTTGTTCCAGCGTGTCACACCTCTTATAACATCCGTCGCCTGTTCCTTATACAAGAATATGCCACGAGCGGGGTGCCTGGTGTTAGACCTTGAGAAGGCGTTCGAATCTGTAGAATGGCCTTACTTGCGGGCGGTCATGGCAAAATACGGCCTGGGAGGTGGATATGAGACCATGGTTGATCTGCTGTACCACAGGCCCACGGTTTGGCTCCATATAGGCAAGCTGCTCTTTGACGCTATCCGAGTGCGGAGGGGTACTAGGCAGGGCTGCCCCCTGTCACCCCTACTGTTTTCCTTACCTATGGAACCCCTAGCCACGATCCTCCGGACACAAGAGGACGAGTGGGGAATCCCAATGGCGGATGGAATCCATGTGTTCTCGCTCTACGTGGATGACCTCCTCCTATGTGTCAAGGATTTGACTAATGTCCCGACATCTCTCACCGACATCTTCCGAACCTTTGAGGACATGTCCGGATTAAGGGTCAATTGGTCGAAGTCGGGAGCCTATTCCTTCAGCCCGGACACGCCTGAGAGTGATATTTATCTCGGCGGCGAAAGGCTGCAGTGGTACTCCACTACGTTCCGATATCTGGGGATTCACATCTACCGGAACCCCACGGACGTTCTGGAGGGAAATCTGATGCGAGCGATTGCCTCAATTGGTGCTCAGATAGGCTTTTGGAAGACTTTGCCCTTGAATGTGCCCAGCCGTGTGGCGCTAGCCAAAATGAGTCCTACCGAGGCTACTATACTATTTTGTCAACATTCCGACCTATGTCCCAACCACTTCGTGGTCTTGTTCGGAATGCAGGCAGGCCCCGTGTGGCACTAGCGAAGCTGTACCTGCCCACTGAATCAGGAGGCCTGGCGGTCCCCAATATGGAGCTGTACTACCTGGCAGCGCAGATGCAGTGGGTGTCGAGTTGGCTCTGCTGTAAAAACTTGGGCGACACTGCCACAGACGCCGCCACCTGGACCCAGACATAGGTATGCACCTTGTTCCATCCACTGACCCAGGCCCCGACCCTCTCAATTGCACCTGGCAATGGCGGGCAGATGCTTCGTGCGATGTTTGCGGCTCACCCGGACGACGACACCGTATGCCCCGATACTTCTCCTACTGGGCACTCCCAGAGCAGCTGGAGTGCTGACGGAAGTTATGCTGGAGAGCTGGTCACGGGCGGGCGTGGAAACTCTGGGAGACCTTTACGCGGATGGTGCCCTGCTTTCCTTTGCAGCCCTCACCGAGGGTACAGCCCTCCCAGCTGGACAATTCCTGTTGCATGCGTCCCTTATGCACGCACTGACCGCCGCCTGGGGTGACATGTCTGAGGAGTTGCAGATGCACCACTTCATACAATATTTACATGTTATGGGCAATGGCTCCCACATAATACACTGGTTGGCGGAGGCCCTATTGACTCATACGCAGCCTTCCACCCTGCAGCTGAGGGAGAAATGGGCGACGGATAGATGGAGAGATTGGACTGACAGGGAATGGGCAATGGTGGTCTCTGGGCTAACAAACGTCCCACGCAATCCCCGTTTCAAGGTCCTACAATTTTATATATTACACCGAGCCTATCTTACACCTAATAAGATTAACGGGTACTTCTCAGTCACCGACACTGCCTCTCAACGCTGCTCCCTGGTTGGAGCAGATCTCTTACATATGCTCTGGCTATGCCCCGACATCCAGACATACTGGGGCGAGGTCACAACACTACTCACGCAATGCACTGACGAATATGTGCCGCGAACATTGGAGTCCTGCCTCCTGGGACTCTACAGGCGCACCAAGCTGAACAAGGTACTAACCAGGTTCAGGGACCTGGGATTGATCACGGCTAAACACCTGCTCACTAAACGGTGGAAGGCCAGCACACCCCCACATATCCAGCATTGGCGCACGTCCTTTACCAATTGGGCGTGGGCAGAAAGCGCAGTATTGCACCGGGAAGAAACGGCTGGGCTCCGGAAATTCCCCATTGCGCAGCTCTGGGACGACACCCTTCAATCCTTTCAACAGGCGTGTCTGAAGTGGGGAGTCACTAAAGAGTCCTGCACCTGCAATGGCGCATCAACGCGAGACGCTACGGAACGCTCCTGTGCTCACTGCCCCATCCTCCCCCCTTTGGGACAGGGCCCATGCCAAAACCTGCTCCCCTATATCCCTACAGCGACGTGCACCCATACACCGGGCCGCATCTGCAGCTCCCTCTCCCCCCCCAGGCCGCTTGCAACACTTAGCCTGCCGAACCGCAGCAGGGAGGTTATTGCCTTCCTTCATCTCCTGCGTGCCTAGATCTGGCCCTGCGCCATGAGTGCGGCCACTGCACTGGCCGTACTCAACCGATGTGGTCCTGGCGCTCCTGCCCCCCCCTATGCTAGCACTGCTTCCCCGCCTCACCCTGGCTCCCGGCCACCGAACATCTCGTACGGTGACACCGTCCTCTCCTCCCCCGCATGCAAACGTACACCTGTACCCTTCAGGGCTCCCCCTCCCCACACCCCCCGTTATAGTTCATGTTTTAGTTCAAATGCTGGCCATGTTTCATGACCAGGACTGTTTTTTATGATGCCACGGCACTGTACGCGCTACACATATGGCATTAGTCATCATACCCCTATTGGTGTCTTGTACCCCCTTGCAAACACATGCTACACACTCCTATGCGCAAGATCAGAGGGGCGTCACTGGGATAAACCCAGTCCGGAGAAGGACGGCTAGATCTAGGTTGTGATTCGTGTCCCCGACCTTCACACCACCATCGACACAATTGGAGACCAACACACATGCGGGGCCGACGGACACAACAGCCTCGGCTATGGCGGTCTCTGCCTGACACCGTAGCTCGCACAAGACTACTCTCTTGACATGGTGAGCTGTACCTCCACATACCCGTTTGAGTTAAAGCGACGTCTCATGAGACAGATCTCTCTTTCTTCTGACTCCTGTCCTCACAGTCACTTCCTATCATGGCCATTCGCTCTAATTTTTCGTGGACACGGACTGTTGATAGCATGGTAGAGACTCCAGGGTAAAATTCTAACACTACAAAATTAACAAAAATTGCAGAATTGTTTATTCCACGTGATGTTTGATGCATAATGTGTGCGTTTACGCCGCCGGACCCCAGGGTTGCCGGCTGAAAGGCTGTGTTATCTTGCTTACTATCCATGCGCTCGGCGCACTACGCAGCCGGCCCCGAGGGGTTGTAGGCCATGTGCTGTGTGAAATGCATACTATATAATACAGGTCTTTAAACATAAAAAAATAAATAAATAAGGGTACACCAGTAACAAAATGTGAATTGTGAATGTACAGAAGTACTTACTGTGGAAAAGCAGTTTTTCTCTAGATATTCTCAAGCACTGCTTGGCGTTAATCGCCTCTGAACCACTCAATAATTATCAAATAAAGAGGCGGGCGCTGGAAACTGGAAAGCAGGAAACGGGTTTTTAATTTCTCCGGAGCAAAGCACGTCAGATCGGACAAACAGGGTATCGTCTCGATGTGCTCTATAACTGCATCTCTGTGGCCTGGCCTTTTATACAGTGGTTTATTACTTTATTACAAGATAGCACATTCCTGACATTACTTTGAAGCACAGTCAGACATTTCTGTAGTCAATTTAGGGAGGAAGCACAGTGACTGGGGTCCTGATTAGCAGGATCCCAGTCACACATGTCAAAAACACATTGACACCAGGCAAAAAGTGGGGGTAACCATGCTAGAAGGATCCTACCTTCCCACACAGATAAAGATCATACACTTTTAGAATTGAAGAGATCTGAGTAAAGAGTTAAGTGAGGAGATAAACTCAATCATAGGGATAAGCAGAAGTAGGAAAGGATTGAGGCATGTGTAAACTGAATATTCTTTCAGGATAGAAAAAGAGAAGAAACATGAGTAAGTGATTCAAATGTTACCAGGCACAAAATAGAAATCCTGTTGGAATCAGTAGGAAATAAACCATTAAGTACCAGTTGATGGAAAAATCAATATCTTCTAAAAGACGTTGCCTCATGAAAATCCTTTCAGGACCTATAGTCCAAATAAAACTGATCCACGAACCAATGTGGTTGGGTCAATGTTAGTACCTTGGCCGTAGCTTCAGCTAGACAGTTTTATGTTCAAACTTAATAACTTTCTAAAGCCTAAATTCAGGCTAGCGAGTAGCGATAAGATGTATTTAAAAAGGGTTTCAGACCCTTGAAAGTGTGGAGTAAGCACCCTCGTTGAGTTGCAGTGATGTTGAGTGATTTTCTTGGTGTCCTGGAATATCTGTCTGGTATCCAAATTTGTAAATGCTAATGATAGCTACTGCTGTCGATCTGATTGGTGATCCTGTGCTCCTTAATGTTTGCTATCTGCATGTGCATTAGTTGAATACATGGTCCTTGAAGTTATGTTACCATGACCTGAGACTAATTCATCAGAAAGAAAATGTAGGCTGGGGTTTTTCTCTTACTCTTTTCTGTTTCCCCCAGTTCAAGCTGTGTGTTCTGTGTTAGTTACACAGATACATCCGAATAGGAATTCCGGGAGGTCATGGGATTTCAACTTGTCTCTACACTCCGACCTGACAGCACAGTAACAGTCCAGTAAGTCTCCCCAGGACTGTATCAGTCATCTAGCCTTTTTCCAAATGGTTGTCGTGCTTCTTCTGGCCCAGGGCCACTTCAGTTTCAGGCACTTCAGACTGCATGTTCCCTATTTAGTTACAAGCTGTTCACAGCAGAGCAAGACCTCCGGAATCTTGGAAGGTTTCTTCAGAAGGTTGTTTTCCACAATCCTGGAAGTAGTCCTCTAAAGCAAAGACTTAGCAGCAGGCATTGTAAGGATACTTTTTTTCAGTGTAGGATGGAGTTCACTTTATAAAATGTATTTGATGTAGACTTCTGGTGGTAGATTCCTTTCCTCTGAATTTCCCCCTGGCGTCAGTCTGGATCTGGAGATTTTTTTATTAGTACCCCACACATAGGTAGGCAGCGTCAGTCGGCTTCGCGTCAGTCATCAGTGTCATGCAGATCCAGAGATAGCTACGCCTTAGCAGTTTTTTATTTTATTTTGTACTTTTATTGACCTTTTTCCTGAGTCTTGGACTCCTGGTGATGTCGAGGTGTTCCAGCGTAGGACCGGATTCAAGCCCTGCAGATGCTGTCATTGGATGAGGTCTGTAACTGATCCGCACTGTGTGCGCCTCTGGTGCTTGGAGCACAACCATGACCCGAAGTCTTACTCTGTTCCGGGCCATGAATCCGAAAGCTTTGCGGGAGCATTCCTGAAAGCTGTTGGAGGCCTGGCACTCGGCTCTACGTCACTCCCATTCTCGATCACGAGAAAGGTCCCAAGAACGGTCACGGAGCCCGCACTCCTCGTCCCATTTGAAAAGTTCGGGGCATTCAGGTAAGCACAAGACGTCGAAGAAGGAAAGGTGTTCTTCAACTTCACCCCATCCTTCGGCTGACGTGATGTGGGACTCAGAGCCTTGTTGCTCTATACCTTCCGCCACCGGAGCCTCCTTCTGAGATGACTACATGCCTCCCCACTTTTCTAGGAGCCGGAGCGTCTCCTCTTCAATTAAATTTTTTTTATGAGGACTTGCACCTCAACCATGCTCAAGACGATCAAGCACAACCGGCTCAAGTCATTCTTGTGGCTACGGATTGGGAACGAAGAGTCTGGTATTTGACCTCCTGAGCATGGCCACCGATCCTCCGATCAGACTTCCCCATCAAGAGTATATTCTGATACAGCTGCAGGGGACAGTTCTTCACCTGTACCTGCCCAGTCTCTACCTTCTTGTGTGTCATTTTGGCAGCCAGGTATCCCTCTACTAAAACTGTATACGCCTGTAGATGGGACACATTTGTGGCATGGTGCACAGCAAAGGCTTTCTATGGGCCTATTTTGTTCTATTGTAGTTTAAGATTTTATTTTTTTAAAAGAATATTATTTTATTTATGTATATGTATGTATGTGTATATATATATATATATATATATATATATATATATATATATATATATATATATATATATATATTCACTTCCAGAAACACCATAGATAATGATGAAAACGGGACACCCAGAGCTGCAGTGTTCAAAAAGATTTATTCGGCAGATGAGAAAAGTTTCACGACGCGTTTCGCTATTACGGCTTGGTCACGCAATGGCGAAACGCGTCGTGAAACTTTTCTCATCTGCCGAATAAATCTTTTTGAACACTGCAGCTCTGGGTGTCCCGTTTTCATCATTATCTATGGTGTTTCTGGAAGTGAATTTACTCAGCCAGCTGGTGGCTGCAACGGGACCGCCCGCGCCAGCTCCTCCCTTGACCAGCGGTGGTGGGGAGAATATATATATATGTATATATATATATATATATATATATATATGTATATGCTTTTTACTACTATGTTATGTACCGTGGGACTCCCACTTCGACGTCGGGGAATTATTCAAGCATGTGAATCTATGAAAGACACCAATACTGGAGAACCACAGTTTAAAGGTAAGTAACGTCTGTTCTTATTGCGCCTTTCACGGGCACTAAATGTATGAGAGTAGTAAAGCACTCACCTGTATGTTTTGGGGAAGGGTGATGCTGTACATGACTATTCATCAGCCATCAAATTGAGGGATTCTCGATTCAAGAAGAAGCGAAAATCATTCTGGAAAGGCACACATTTTATGAGGAAGCAACTACAGGGGTAAAGTAGTGAAGCGTTTCATGAGTGATTTCAACCTTTTAGCTGCAATATGTGACTTCAAAACCTTTGAGGACAATATACCAAGGGGTCAATTGGTGGAAAAAACAAACAACAAAAAGATCCAAGAGAAACTTTTGACGATGCAGAACCTAACCTTGGATAAAACTTTGGAAGAGAAGACAGGGCAGGGACGAAGTAGTGGCATTTGCATCACAAGCTTTGCGGGGAGCAGAATATACTTACTCTGTAGAGAGAGGCTATGGCTTGCTGGTGGGGTGTGGACCATTTCAGAAAATATCTTTGGGGTTCGGAGTTTGTTGTGCTTATGGACCACAAGCCTTTGGTGAATGTGTTTACCACAAAGGGGGTCAGCAATGCCACTGGCATTAAAGGATGATGGCATTCGATTGTGATTGGAATATATTCCCGGCGCAAAGAATGTCTTTGTGGACTGTTTGTCCAGATTGCCACTCAAGAATGGGGAGATGGGTGTTGAGTGCGAGAGAAATTTTTGCATGGTGGCGTCATTGGAAGAAACAGGTGTTGGGTGCATATCAGAGAAAGAATGGAAGATGACTGTGCTAGAGGATCAAGTGATTTAAGGGGTTCCCAAAGACTCTAGTTCCCAAAGACTCTAGCGCAGATGTGAGCTTTTTTAAGCATGGGCTTTTGGAATTGAGTATGAAGGAGGGGTGATGAGAATGACGGATTTGTTGGTGGCTCCATTGAAAATACAGGGTAAAGTCTTGGTATTGGCTCATGAAGGACACATGGGCATTGGAGCCTTGATGGGGAGGTTCAGGGAGATCTTTTGGTGGCTGTGAATGGATTGAGGAGTGGAGCTTTATGTCCAAGATTTTGTGGCTTGTGCAGTGAGTGACAAGACTTGTTATTTTTCTCAGTCCGGTTAAAGCGATATGTCTTCTGGATAAACCTTGGTTCAAGTTGGGTCTGGATGTCATTGGAACATTAGACCAATGGATCTAATGAACGAACGAACGGAAAAGGTATGGTTAGGTTTTGGTGGGTTACAGCACACTTTGGCCTGAGGTGCAGTTTGTGAAGTCCGCTAATACGGAGGATGGTATAGAATTTTTGCAGTCTCTGTTCTTAAGAGAGGGTGCTCCAGTTGGTTACCAACAATGGGTCGCAATTTGTATCTAAAGAGTTACTAAAGGTCATATACCATTGGGGCAAAAAGCTTATTGCAACCTCCTTATACCATCCCTGCAGTAATGGCGTAGTGGAATGTCGTGACAGGTTCATCAAGAACAGTATTCAGTTGTCGGTAGCTAATGGCTTGGATTGGGAGCAAAAAGTCACAGAGGTGCGTAAAGTCCACAACAAATTCTGAGTGCCACTACCAATGTGTCACCATTTGCTTTGATAGGTAGGATGACTGCTACAAAACTAGTTAGGCCTTGGATGAGTGACTTAAAAATGGCAGATGCGAAGCATGAACAAGTGAAGGACAGTTTTGAGATGGCTCAAGGGAAGTACATGGACAAGGAGGCAACAAAAGGGTGACTCAGAGTTACGTTCAAAACAGGAGGTTAGGTTAAGGTGAGGTTACCCGGAATAATAGCCAAGGGTCACTCCACATTTTACAATCCATTGGAAATTGTAATGGTCAAGGACAGAGTGGTTCAATTAAGCGATGGGAAATGGTGGAATAAGGAGAGGTTGTCCAAACAGAGTGGGAGAGAAAATATTCTATATGAATGGAGCACATTTCCACCTGTGCGGGAAGATCCTGTTACAGGAAGGTCGAAAAAGGTGAAGAGAACACCAGCACAGTTTAAATACTATGTTGTTCTTCAATTTTAATCTGTGATAATGAATTATATTGTTCTGTAATTTGATGCATGTTAGTGCTAAAGTAGGTATTTTATGTATTCATATTTTCTTTAACGACTGTTGGTCTTCCATTTTGATCTAAGTATGTATTCTATGTTTCCATATTATTTTGTTTTTTCCTTTATTAGGCTGGGTCTTAATTTAGCTATGTACATATGTATTTTTGTGGTTTATTTATAGGGGAAAGATCTGTTAAGTTTAGTGCTCAGAACCTAGAGCATGTGCCACCTTGACTACTATTGCTAAGGTTGGAATCTAGCTTGTGTCAAATGACAGTTGCTGGCTCCTACCTGCTCTGTCTGTCGTGTTATACTGATCTCCAGTAAATTCCTTAAACTCCCCTCCAGAGTTGTGATTGTTTGAAGATCTTTTCTCTCATGTCACTGGCTCTTTCAGAATTACCTGCCTGCCTGTAAAGAGGGCATTAATAACAATTAATTCACCTGGTGATCTACACTTTCTGACCCAAATTACAGAAACACTGCCATTACAAATGTATCGCCATTCACCAAACCGGAGAAATTATTTAGGGCCTTTTTCTAATTTTCTTTGTTTAGTTGAGATGAAGCTGCATGAACATTGTTATTGTAGGGTCTTATGAGAGTCACTGCACTATAGAATTTCCCTAGATGTATTGCATCACTTTCCCAGGATTACCTCACCTTTCTATAATCGTATGCAGAGAGAAATGGTTCACTCCTGTAGAATTAGTGGTTAAAAGAAAACATGTGAGCCAGTCTTGAACCAGAAAATGCACAGCAAACAGATTATATGAAGCATCACTCTCAATTGTATTAAAAACAGAAAATGCTCTTGGAGACTGGGTATCTGTTAGGTTGAACTGGCACTCTAGGACAGGAGGGGGAGTTCTCGCGAACTGCTAACTGGTTGTTCATTTTCTGTTTGTGAATATAGTTTGTAAGTACAAGCATGTGCCCTATTTTTCTTCTTTGTTTTGTAACAGTCTGTCTTTCTGAAGAAATCATCTTCACTTCACACCGCATTACGGATATGTACTTACTTGTATGTGGTAAAACTCTTATTTTACAACAATAGCAGTCATCCGACGAGGAGTAGTTTGATTTGAACTTAGTAGATTTATTGAAACAGAAGTGAATGGTAATGATAAATCTGATGGAAAGAATGAGTTTTACCTTGTGTTAAACATCTTTTCTTTAGAGGTCTTTCTCAAATGAATAGCTACCACTTGAGTGTCAGAATCTGGCTTACTTGGAATTTCAAAATTATTAATTACCTCATGCTCCACTTATTTTACAGTCCACCATTGGGGAACTTGTGGATCTCTTTGGACCAGCACAGACATTAAAGCTATCATCAGATCCTTGGGGAGCACCGCTTGGCAGCACTGAAACATCTCATGTATGGGGTGCTCTTCCAAATGATTCGCTGTCCCCTCCTTGGCAACAGAATAGTAAGTGGTGTGCATACTTCCTCCTACGAGCTTAGTCTTTTACTGCTCCTTGGCTCTGTCTTTTTTCTGCCCTTCTTTTTCTACTTTACTCTCTCACATTTCTTTCTTTTCGGTCTTCTTTTTTCGGTCTCGCGTGGCGTACTGCGCACTTGTGCAGTCGAGCTCGTGAGATTTTGTGTTTTTAGGAGAACTTCACTAGCGAGGGTTAAGCCCCGCCCCTCTTCTCCATTGGCTGGCCTCCTAAACGGTGGTCAGCCATTGGATAAGAGGTCCTAATGACGTTCTCCTTTCTCTTTTAGCCCCGTCCTTTTCAGATTGGGTTCCCTGACTTACTGCTGAAGTAAAAGGTTTCTTATCTTAGTTATGGGTCCAGATTGCCCCAAAAGATCAGGAACCTTTTACCCCAGCAGGAAGTCCGGGCGCCCAGTCTGAAAGGGACGGGGCTAAAAGATTAAAGGCAGCGCTTTCCCCTACTCCGCCGTCCTCTTTCTTCTCCCCCTCCCGTCTTCTAGCCTGCCCCCCCCCCCCCCCCCCCGGCGCCCCTTTTCCCTCGCCACAGTGATTGAGCCGGAGGCTTCGGCTGTTCGCTCTGAAGCTCTGAAGGCTTCTCAAGCCTTCTCCCAATGGTCTGCTTTCTGTGAAATGCTGCCTAGGGCCTTGCTCTTGGTGTCTTGCTCTTTCTTCCTTCCCTTAATTCTCCCCTCGCCTCGTTTCTCTTTTGCTTTTTATTCCTCTCTCACTTGATATCTCTTCCTTCACTTCCTTTTCGGTCGCACCGTGAGGGCAGACTGATGCTTCAGCTGGGAGTGGGCGGAAGGCTGCCTCGCAGAGTAGATCGCTGCGCGTCTGTATGTTTTAGCCACTTGGACCTGCCCACTTTCAGCCGGAGGGGGTGGACGAATACCTTCCCGCTCGCTGAGGCACGCTCGTACTGAGACGCTGATCTCATTTCTCTTCAGAGTGGGGACAGCCATTAATGAGCCCCGCCTCTTGCAGGGAATGCACGACCCTTCATCATCGCATCCCATCAGAGGAACCCCTCCACCCCTCGGGACGCCGGTCAGCTCCGACATTTAGATTTCATTTAGCATGTACGCGACTTTTGATTTGAACCGAAATGATAGCTCAGTGGGTTAGGCGCCTGCTGCAGAGCTGTGTGTTAACGAAGCCGCCAGATCACATATCAAACCTTGCTATCACAACATAGTTTCATCACAAGCCTAGAGTGATGCAAACTGTTTAGATCAAGGATCGAAGTATTAATCTTCTCCGCCATCCTCTTCCTTCTCCCCCTCCAGTCTTCTTGCCTCCCCCCGCCCCCCCTTTCCCTCGACACAGTGATTATGAGCCGGAGGCGTCGGCTGTTTGCTCTGAAGGCTTCTCAAGCCTTCTCCTAATGTTCTGCTTTCTGTGAAATGCTGCCTAGTGCCTACAGGCTATCCTCTTCCAAGGGCATACGTTTTCAATGGTCTATTTACTTCGGTATCTTCTTGTTATTAATTTGTGTTTGAGGTGATAACCACTGTATTGTTTACCCCTGACCTCGCAAGAGTAGCTTACTGCATATCTTGCCATGTTCGTTTTGACGTAATGCTTTGCTTTTGTTGCCACTTGGACCAGGCCTCTGTGGAATTGCTGCCGGTCACTGCTGTTATCTATTGCTCTTATGTTTGTCCTTTGTATGTCGCTGCTGCTCCGGAAATACAACTGTTATTAATGTGAATCATTATATTGAAAGTCCTGTGGCCAGTTAAACAGTGTACATGCATGTCACAACGCCTTCCCCCTGCTCGACTCACTGGTCAGGCTACTGCTTCTCCATGGCAACCACAGAGGGCCGTGCTGTCACCTCGTGCTTTTATACTACAACCCTGCCTTTTCACTTGAAAGGCACCGAGAGCATGTGCTACTCAACCATGCACACCCCAGTGCCAGCCCTTCTGCATGCCACGGAAGCGCGTGCTGCTCCCCATGTACGTCATACTGCCAGCTCAACTGTTTTCCTTGCACGTTGCTGCCCTGTACCTGGCAGTAAAAGCCCTAGCTTTTTTATCTCAGCAGCCCCCTTGTACAGCGTTACTGCTATTGCTGTCATAAAGTGCAAAGGCGTTGTGTTCAGCACTGACTGTGACGCACCTCCCTGCAGGACTTGTCTTCACTGAGTAAGTGCTTCACAAGGCCAGGAAGTCTCTTACCCGCCCCAACCCCCCGTATAACTTGAGGGCATGTTTATTCTCCACCCCCCACCCCGTGAACCAGTGTTATATTACATGCCTTTACACTTTGACTGCACCAGTCTGACAGAACCGTCCCTTCTAATGGGTTGTGCTGTGCACCCTCGTTAGAGGGTCTGGTACCCCGTGCAGCCACCGCTGAGCCTACAGTTCTCCTTGGCCCAGGCTCTCCCATGCTCCTGCCTGCCCCCAACCACCGAAAAAATGAAAGGGGTCAGCTTTCTTTTAATAACTTTTCCATGTGTATTCTATCCATTCCCGTACCATATGCATGACGCTCAAAGCACCCACAAACACTCTATTTCCCACCATTATTCATGTTTACGTGTCCCTCAGACCTGAAATAAAGCTTATACTTTTACATTGGTTGACATCGCTTTTCCGCATTTATATTTCAACTTTAAAGTACTTGCTATCTTTTACCATCCTAATCTATGATTTGTACTCCTATTGGGGCCGCAGAGCATAAACTAATATAAATCCTATATCCAAACATCTACACAAAACTATCCATTCTAGATCGTATATCCTAATGTCCACGGAATATTAGCAAAGTCGTCAGTACTACCAGACGTTGCATATTTTTATAGAATTTACATAGCTAAGTCACTGCTCCCAGGCAGCAGCAGCACGTTTATGTTTACAGAGTCTGCAAAAATGGAATGCATGAACCAGTTGGGGTTGCTGTAGTCTTACAGCGAAGCATGAGAAATAGTTTGCAATTATGCCCAAAATAAAACCCAGCTCTGTGTGTGTGGCGCTGTGTGTGTGTGTGGCTCACTGTGTGTGGGTGGGGGGGGGTCTGTGTGTGTGTGGGGGGGTCTGTGTGTGTGGGGGGGTCTGTGTGTGTGGGGGGGTCTGTGTGTGTGGGGGGGGTCTGTGTGTGTGGGGGGGTCTGTGTGTGTGGGGGGGTCTGTGTGTGTGGGGGGGGTCTGTGTGTGTGGGGGGGTCTGTGTGTGTGGGGGGGGTCTGTGTGTGTGGGGGGGTCTGTGTGTGGGGGGGTCTGTGTGTGGGGGGGTCTGTGTGTGTGGGGGGGCTCTGTGTGTGGGGGTGGTCTGTGTGTGTGTGTGTGGGGGGCTCTGTGTGTGTGGGGGGGGCTCTGTGTGTGTGGGGGGGGCTCTGTGTGTGTGTTGTGCGGCTCTGTGTGTGTGTGGGGCTCTGTGTGTGTGTGGGGCTCTGTGTGTGTGTGGGGCTCTGTGTGTGTGTGGGGCTCTGTGTGTGTGTGGGGCTCTGTGTGTGTGTGGGGCTCTGTGTGTGTGTGTGTGTGGGGCTCTGTGTGTGTGTGGGGCTCTGTGTGTGTGTGGGGCTCTGTGTGTGTGTGGGGCTCTGTGTGTGTGTGGGGCTCTGTGTGTGTGTGGGGCTCTGTGTGTGTGTGGGGCTCTGTGTGTGTGTGTGTGTGGGGCTCTGTGTGTGTGTGTGTGTGGGGCTCTGTGTGTGTGTGTGTGGGGCTCTGTGTGTGTGTGTGTGGGGCTCTGTGTGTGTGTGGGGCTCTGTGTGTGTGTGGGGCTCTGTGTGTGTGTGGGGCTCTGTGTGTGTGTGGGGCTCTGTGTGTGTGTGGGGCTCTGTGTGTGTGTGGGGCTCTGTGTGTGTGGGGGGCTCTGTGTGTGTGGGGGGCTCTGTGTGTGTGGGTGGCTCTGTGTGTGTGGGGGGCTCTGTGTGTGTGGGGGGCTCTGTGTGTGTGGGGGGCTCTGTGTGTGTGGGGGGCTCTGTGTGTGGGGGGCTCTGTGTGTGTGTGTGTGGGGGCTCTGTGTGTGTGGGGGGGGGCTCTGTGTGTGTGGGGGGCTCTGTGTGTGTGGGGGGGGGCTCTGTGTGTGTGTGGGGGGGGGCTCTGTGTGTGTGTGTGGGGGGGGGCTCTGTGTGTGTGTGGGGGGGGGGGGCTCTGTGTGTGTGGGGGGGGCTCTGTGTGTGTGGGGGGGGCTCTGTGTGTGTGGGGGGGGGCTCTGTGTGTGTGGGGGGGGCTGTGTGTGTGTGGGGGGGCTCTGTGTGTGTGGGGGGGGGCTCTGTGTGTGTGGGGGGCTCTGTGTGTGTGGGGGGGCTCTGTGTGTGTGGGGGGGGCTCTGTGTGTGTGGGGGGGGCTCTGTGTGTGTGGGGGGGCTCTGTGTGTGTGAGGGGGCTCTGTGTGGGTGGGTCTCTGTGTGTGGGTGGGGCTCTGTGTGTGGGTGGGGCTCTGTGTGGGTGGGGCTCTGTGTGGGTGGGGCTCTGTGTGTGGGGGGGGCTCTGTGTGTGGGTGGGGCTCTGTGTGTGGGTGGGGCTCTGTGTGTGGGTGGGGCTCTGTGTGTGTGGGTGGGGCTGTGTGTGTGGGTGGGGCTCTGTGTGTGTGTGGGTGGGGCTCTGTGTGTGTGTGGGTGGGGCTCTGTGTGTGTGTGGGTGGGGCTCTGTGTGTGTGGGTGGGGCTCTGTGTGTGGGTGGGGCTCTGTGTGTGTGTGGGGCTCTGTGTGTGTGGGGCTCTGTGTGTGTGTGGGGCTCTGTGTGTGGGGGGCTCTGTGTGTGTGCGTGGGGCTCTGTGTGAAATGTTGTTATTTACAATGCCAATAGCTCTAACCTTTGCAAAGGCGAGACCGTTGCATTGTAAATGCTTGTTAGAGCCTTTATTTCCATCACTTTTGTCCTTTCTCACATTCTTTCACTTTTGCCTTTTTTTTTCTTTCTGCCTTTCCTTTAGTCACATTTCTGATTTTTAACCTGCAACATAACATTTCATTGCTTGCTTGTTCTTCTCTCAATGTCTTTCCTCCTTTCCATGTCTTTCCACATGTTGCAATGTCATAAAATTACTTTTCCTTACACATTATACATTCACCAATACCGCATTTATTTTCACAATTCCTTTGTGAATCTCTCCTTCCCCAATTCTCTCTGGAGCAGTCTTACGCTAGGCTTAGACCTAAAAGGTCTAAGCCTAGCGTAAGACTGCGCAGTCTCGCTGGCGAGATCTGATCTGAGGAGCTTTCTCTAGCGGGCTGTAAGCCCCGCCCCTCTTTCCCATTGGCCGGCGTTACGGTTTATGCTAAACGGTGGCCGGCCATTGGGAAGGAGCTTGCGGTGACGTACAGTTTTCTCTATTTCTGCCGTCCCACTTGGACGGACTGCCCTGACTTCCTGCTGGCGTAAAAGGTTTTTTGTCTTTATGGGGCGAAACAGATGGCCCCATAAAGAAGATAATAAACCTTTTACACCAGCAGGAAGTCAGGCCAAGTCCTTCCAAGTGAGACGGCAGAAAAAAGAGTAAAGTCGACGTCATGGCTCTGCAAACAGCCACCACAAGAAGAGATTGATGTCAGCGCTTGTTATTTGACCTTTGTCCTTACTTGCTTTGCCAAGACTGTGAGCAACTAAAGTCGTTGTTAATTGCTTGCATACTAAGGGAATCCCATGCTCGGTACCCTCATGGCAACTATCTGTGAGGTGAGCTTTGTTCAATCTTGCATATTGTCGTTTTTTTGCGCGTTTCATCACTGAGCGCAATTATCGTAACACAGCAGGTCACGCTCACTATAAGAAGTTTGAATGCACGCCACCAGCACGTATGACTCTTGTATTACAACATGTTTACATGCACTGCTAACTTCTTCAACGCCTGCCGCCAGCACGGTTATATAGTCACTGCCCAGTATGTCTTCACTAGTTCAAAGATTAGTGTTTGGAAACGCAGCACAGTCATATTTAGCATAAAGCGGTATTAACCGCTTGGCGTAATAGATAGTACGGGGATTCACAATCAGTGGACCTGCCCGTCATCATCACAGTGACTTAGCTTTTGAAGGGCATGCCGCATGTGTCACTAACCCGTTTTATATTAGTATCATCCTTCTAGAGACATCACTCGCCGTCTTCTCTACGGCATCACTTAATACTTCAACCTCCATTTGCATGCATGGGAGGCGTTTTCCGTTCTTACTTCACTTTCTTGGTTGAGTTACTTGTTTATAATTTCATCGTGCATATGTCAGCATGAATGTCAATTCACGCTTGTTTTAAAGAGCTTTGTCAGTCAACTATAAACCTTGTTAACTACATTAAAACATGTTTGTTCTAATTGTATCGGATTTAGCAAGTATGTTTAAAATGCACAATTTCTCACTTTACCTTTCTGTGCTGACTTTAAGGATAGCTTTGCTACATTGATTGAAGTATTAGCCCTGCCACCAATGGTTGACATATTACACTAACTCAACCCTTGAGGAGAGAATGTGGTCCGTCTGCTAGATTGCCGACTTTGGTGCTGGAAACAAAGGTTCGAGCCTTGGGGTCGGGTCCACATCCTGTGATTCTGGGCAAACAAATCCCATGTTAGATGCATACTCCTTTTTGTGCACAAAACTGGAATATGTTCTGTGTGCATACCAGTAGTGTTTGCAGCTCTGGAAACTTGTATGCATGTATTGGAATGGGGGATTATTGTGTGTTCCCCATTCAAGAGTAAGTGAAGTGAGCAAGCGTTACTGAACTGTTAATTTGCAAACCCCACACTATCCCAAATTTGCATATGCGCCATTTGAAACCTGTATTAGCGGCTCTGTCGTGATATGGCCTCAGTATGCATAAAGCCTACAGATCGAGAGAAGTGAGTGTACATTTCAGTTTAACGTGGAATAATTATACTAGTTTATCATTATTTCACAGAAAAAGCAGATTTATTTATCGATAAATAGCAATCACACTAGAGATATTTATTTATATTGGGGCAAAAAAGTAAAAAATAAATCGCATTTAACAATGAGATTCAAGGAAGAGGGGTTTGGTAGAGAAACAAGTTACCCATGAGCTTTCAGATACCGCTGCTACGACAACCCCTTCCCCATCCTCCCCGGTCCCATTTATATAGGCTTCCCATGCAACTAAGATATGGGGGTAAGAATCCCCACAGCGGGTAGCTAATAATAGCCTATATCACTGCCTCAAACTCAGGAACGCCGACGCAGTGAGCGCAGGTGACCGCTTTGACGTCACCAAGAGCTGGATATATAAACACACCGCTGTTGAGTGCACGAGGCCTGCTAACACCTCAGGTTTTCCAAGCCCTGCTATCTGAAAGCAGCGCTGCTCCCAGCGGACCGCTTTAGCCTGGCAGCAGCAGAACACAGTCCTGTGCCTTCACAGGTAATGGCTGAACCGGCCTTCGACTATTTTATCTCAAACCTCTACACAAATGTGGACACATGCTTAACCCCCCCACCAATGTATGTGAACGTGACAGGTTTGTTGTGACGGAAGGGTTGGTTAGGGGTCAGCGATTTAAGGCTGAGCTAAGCTCTCACGTTTTCCAAGTCCTTATGTAAGAAGATCACCCGGGCCTCGATTTTTCTTTGCATTCTGGGACTTGTTTTCCACATTTAATAATTGAAGAAAAGCTTTGAGGTCTCAGGTCCAGTTTTAGCAGGTCGGTGTACATTAGTATTTCTCTTAGGTGTATATATGAGTCCTTGTTAGTTACAACCAACCAAGGGCTGAAGCTGGGTGGCGCATCTCTGCTTCTTCTGGGTACTTGTATGCATGCCTCCCCTTGTAACAGGCTGCACATGTGGAGACGTCTCCCGTGTGAAGGGCACTGCATGTCCGTGAGCAGCGGCCTCGGGGTTTCAGCGCGCGGATAGCAGTCTAGCTTCCACCATGCTCCAGTGTAGGAACCTACAAAGGCTGCTTGTCCCAGCTCTGAGCGCTCGCAGTCAGTACTCCAGACACAGGCCCCGCACAGGTGAGAGTAAGGCGCATTATTGCCAAATACCCTCCGCATAGTAGAATTGGATTTAGGTGACCCTCTATGAATTAATTGCAGGCCCTGCAGACACATTGTTACAAGGACCTTGCAATTCATAAGGTTATGATAGCCGGCTGCTGTACTGGGCCCATACATGTGACATGGGAGTCTATTGTTTAGGAGGAGTTTACAGGTGACACTGGAAGTGGGGGTGTGGGAGGTGCTGCTACAGCACCCCACAAAAAGCCTCGCAGGAGTTCAGAAGGGGAATGAGCAATAAAAGGCATTTCAATTGTAATTGTTCTTAACTTGTCCCATTTGCTGAGTTAGAGACTTAGACGAAGTTTCATGCAATGGATTTTGACAAACTATTTAAGAATGGGATTGGCATCTACTTTTCCTAGATTGTAAAGAGGGTATTTTTTAAAGCCTACTTTCTGCCAGCTATGACACAGGGGGCAGAGTTAAAGCTAGGGTAAAATAAAATCCATTGTATTTTGTATCATATCATGCAATGGTATGACATTTGGCGTACATAACAATTGCATGTTTAGTTTACCTGTACTGTGTGGGTTTTCATGCAACAGGAGGGCAAAAAGTTTAGTTTGCTAATAATTTGCTTATCAGGTACATACTGCTAACTCACACTGTGCGCAGCCTTCAGACAAGCACAGTGCTGCCAAGTACCACGCATCATGGGTTAGACTAACGCTTTTTAGTGCTGGTGTCTGCATCACCACACTAATGTGCATTATTCATGCATACTGAGCCCCGGTCAGGGTCATAAGGCACTTCAAAAGCTTCAGCCTGCATGCTGTGCTTAATCTATGCACTGCCGCTTTCAGCGCTCGTCTCTGCAACAATTTAGGACTCGGTGATATGACACAGACTTCAGTTTAGGATACATTGTTACTCCAGTATTAGGGTGTCTTTCATAGATTCACATGCTTGAATATTCCCCGTCGTCAAAGTGGGAGTCCCACGGTAAATAAAATAGCAATAACATACTCATAATATGTATATTTAAAAACATAACACATGAAATACACATTAGAAAAGAGGCAGTAAATGCCTAGACATAATTCCACATAGGAATACATGGAGAGAGAAAAAACACTTGTAGTCTATTCCGGTCATTATGTTGGTCCAAACTGTAGCCAATCAGGCGCCAGCAGCCCTCCAGAACCTTCTCCTCAGAGCTCAGTACCTCAGATTTTCAACCGCACGTCGTGTGAAAAGGAGTCTCCCTGTGCTTTGCTCAGTTTTCTCTACTTCAGGTTTTCCTGTGTTTTCAGCATGTCTTCAAGTAAGAAGTCTCTTTTTAGACCTTGCTCTTCTTGTAGAAAGCTACGCCTTTATTCAGAAGATCCACACAGTAAGTGTATTTACTGTCTTTACCCCAACCATGATGTGGGTAAATGTAAGTTTTGTAGAACTTTTTCTACAAACACTCTAAAGGACAGGGAAGGCCGTCTCCTGCTGTGGCTTCAGAGACTTAAGTCTAAGGATAATGTACTTTCTGATGCTGAAAGTCTCATTTCTGGTTGTTCCCAAGCAGCTTCAAAACGTAGTAGTGTGCAGGAGTTGCCCTCTCCATTCATTAAAAAGAAGAAATTGTCTCTATCTTGAGGAAATATAATTTTTGATCGAGTAGTGTTCCCCAGCGAGTACCCTAGCTTGCAGTACATGTTATTTCCCTCCTGTGCCAGCTACGAAGACGCAAATACATTTGCGTCCATCTCTAACTTGTCCTCTTTCAGATCCGCCATGAACGGATTGAATATTCAGTTTCTATATATGCTGTGCCAACGTCTTTTTGTGGTACACTTTACACGTTTTTCAGCTCTGGCGAGGTAGGCCCAGAATATGCCATTGAGCCCTTTTTCGAGTTCTCTCCTGCTTTCTGACTCCGAGGGCCTCAGCCCAGGCTACCTCTGTACCAGTGGCCCCCACCCTATTCCTTGCGCGGCTCCGGCGCATAGCCTAACCTCTGCCTGCCAAGACCGTCTTCAACCTTCGAATTATCTGCTCCACTCCTCGAAAACACATTCCTGTCTCGTAGCTCAAGTAAACATCCTCCCAGCTGCAGGAGAAGAGGACCCGGTTCTTCTGTCTCCGTGCAAGTAATTCATAGACTCCGTTGCCATGGTAGGCCCATGCCCCCTCACCCCGCATGCCTACACGTAGACGCATACATGCAGACAGTATAGGATAGCCTCCGCCCGAGAGACCTTTTCCCTTCCAGACACTACTGTTCCTTAAACATACGATACCAGATTCGATTTGGGATTAGGTTGATCTGACATCCCAGACTTATGTCTACACTTATGTCTACACTTGTAGTGCTAAATGTCAAGTCCTTTCACCCTCTGGTTATACGTCAGATTCACGTCAATCTGCTGCGCACGCATCTCTGCCATATATTTCTGCTGACATTGCAATATTCTCTTATGTATCCTCCCATTTTGTGACCTCATGATTAATGACGTTTCAAGTATACGCCTTCATGCACGCCTATTATACCGCCTTTTTAATGACGTTTAATGACGTTTTCATGTTTTATCTCCGCTTTTTCAGTTGTTACGCCTACTATATGCTTATACATTGTAATGCATTGACTATATATATGTACTTCTGTAAACAATATGTTGTCTGTCTTCCCTTCCTGAACCCTGTGTGGTGAATGGAATGGTTATGCCACCTTGGCTCGAGCCAATAACCCAATTCCTTTAACAGGAATAAAACCCTTTTGAGTTAACCTCAATACCCCGGATTTTGCCTCTTATTTTTCTGAGTTATTCTTATTGATTATTGATAGCAAATTAAGTATAGGTAATCGATATTACCACAGTTTTGGCGCCCGAACAGGGACCCCTCCCCCACCCCACGCGCCGGCGGTGCGTTGCAGGCCTAGCCCCCTGCCACAGCCGGACGGACAATTACGCGTACCCGCAGGATTTCCTGTATCTCCCTCAGGCCAACGGAGGTGACTGAGGCTGCGATCGACACCCAGACGAGGCGGTGAGGCGTGCGGAGGATCCCGACCTGAGCCTAGCTGAGAGAGCAAGATCCGTGATATATCGAGGCCCGCCAGGTTCCGAAGTTCCGAAGTATCTGAGTCGAGTCCGAATCCAGTCCGAGTCCGAGTCCAGTCCAGAGTTTCCGAGGCCTTCTGTGTCCGTGCTTCCTGGTGAGTACCGTTGCTAGGGACGCATCCTGACGTGCGCATTAGTTTGTGCCGGTCTAGACGGGTTCGGGTACACGAGCCTGTTCTGCACTGTTTGGCAGTGTATCTGTACTGTATAGCAGTATATCTAGTATGCACCTGTAGGGTGTATCTGTGCCGTTTAGCGGTACATCCTGTTGCACTTGTTATCTAGTAAATGTGTTTTGTACTTGAAATGTTATAATGTGTCATTCAAATGTCGTGGTATGAGTGAATGTTCGATTTTCATTGTTGTGCTCATGTATAGTGTGTTCATATCTGAGTAAGAATCAAGTAGCCAGACTACAGAATGCCGTTGTTCTCTAAACTAAGACAAATAAAAACCCGAAAAGGGGTTCTAGAAGAAGCTGTTCCCATTCCACCTAGGGACACTCCAGGGTACTTTATGTACCACAAACACGGCCTAGATGCTGTTTTATTTCTCGACTTATGGGTAGACTACACTAAAGAACTGTCAGAGAATCAGAGATGGCCCGCTGCAGGGACATGGGATGCAGATTGCATCATGAGAGTAGAAGAAGCATTATGGAAAAAGAAAGCCAGACAGTCACAGAAAGATGCCATCGAGTTATGGCGTAAAGAATCGCATAGGCGCACAGAAAAAGCTCACAGACTAGAAGAGAAGAGTAAGGAGGAACCCGACAAGGTCCGAGAAAACGCATTAGTTGAGGAAGGTATCAGAGTAAAATTAGAACAAGTAGACAGACAGCGTAATACGCTTATGAATGGCATGTTCCCCATCCTGTCCAAAGGCCTGCCTAAGGCCTCTCCAGAAATGCCGAAGGACCTGCCACCCCCATTGCTCCCGACTAAGACACATCCGAGGACAGCAAAGGACGTTTTCCTTTCTTCCTACTTAGATGAACCAGCTCCCACCTATGTTAATACCCCATTGCCTGCACCATTGCCTGCCCCCTTGCCTGCGCCAGGGCCTGTGCCTAACGGTCTGAACCCTTATGCCCTTCCGCCCCCACAAGCTACTCCTCCCCAGAATCCTCCTCCTACTTCCCTTGATACAGATCTGACTAACCCTTTCGGAGACGGTGCCTCAGGAGGTGCGTCCGGAGGGGCTGGTTACCAGACTCCGCCACCAAACCATCGTTTGAGTCTTAGAGAAATAGCGCAACAGCGTACGCCTAGAACAGATACATTTTACGGAGATCGCCTTGCAGATTGTAGATACGATCCTGTACCTGGTAAAAGGAATGATGTAGACATGTTACTTGCATCAGTACGGTTACGACGAGTCACGAACTTCCTAATGTCACTACCTGAAATGACAGAACATATGGATCGAATATATAAGTTTGTGCAGACAGGATCGGGGCCTGAAAGCATTAAAGAGGCCATGGATCATCAGAAAGTGGATACTAAAGCCAAGTTATTACGGTTTCTTATAAACTGTTTTATTCGAGAAGCAGATAGGCCGGGTGCGAACCCGGATGATTTGAAAGCGCTCCACAAGTGGGGCCGACATATAGCCGATGGACAGCATGACAAAGAAGCCAGTATAGATAACATGTACCGAAGAATCAGAACTTCAATAACTAAGATGCACGAGAAAAGACAGGCTGCACTAGAAGCAGATGCAGATAAACATGAATCCACAGAGGAGGAGCCAGAGGAAGAACCAGAGACACTAGCACAAGCACAGTTGCCAGTCAGAGAAATGGTAGCGTATGTAGGTAAGGGTAGACCGTTTAATAATTCGATGCGCCCGGTGCGCCCGGAATGTAAAAGAATATATCAGGAAGCCATGTGTAATCCTAAAACACCCGAACACTTATTCCAAGCCACCGACCGAGTACTTCAAGAACGCATGGGGTATCATGCACTTGATTCTATGGATGAACAAGAATTAGCCAGGTCAGCCGTGCAATGGGCTGACAGTTCTGAGAAATATGGTGATGATGTGTTAGCGCATACGTTCCTGAACTTGACACCGAGTGAACAGCGTTTAGCTGGTATGTACATGATACAGCATCTGCTCTTATTATATAAGAGCCAACGTTCTGATCCAGGTCCCCTGCGTGATATACTAATAGAACTGGTCACGAACAGATGGAAAGGTCTAAGTACTGACCTGATTAAAGTAATTCTAGAACACCGCCACAAGTATAGTACATTCTTATGTCCACAGATTAACGCAGCACCCGTTATGGAACGAAAGACCATGTATTACATGGATAGACAGAATCCGTTGCGAGAAGTACACCCCGTACAGAACGCAGACCACACGCTTAGACGCGTGTTTGTATATACACCTGTAACTAAAATGGAATTATTGGAAATGAAGAAATTAGTACCCAGTCACGATAAAGACCCTGCAGGTTTTCACCGCGAAATAAAAGACATGTTATTAATGGGCGATTACACTTATCCCGACCTCATGAAAATACTGAAAGTGTTACTACCTCCAGGAATATATGAAAAACTCAAAGAAAAAGAGTGGGAGGTGGGTGATGCAAAGATTGATTGGACTGCATTAGAGGAAGAAGAGAATACCCGAGTGCCAGGCCCAGGGCTTGGAGATAAAGTTAAAGCGTTACCAGGTTTATTGGTACAAGTGTTGCCACGTTTATTGAGTACGAAAAAGGAAGATTGGGGAGCAATTTCAGCATGCAAACAGAAACCTGATGAAGACACTAGTGATTTCTATACACGATTTGAGAAATGTTTTGGTATTAACAGCGGTCTGAAAGCAAGTAGCGAGTCATATCCACATCTTTTTGTAACGAAATTAGTCGAGAATTCCCTACCCCAGGTCAAGAATAGAGTACTGAAAGTAGAAAGTACTTGGCAAGCTAACACTCCTTCGCAAATGTTACAAATGTTACAGTATCACCAGAATAGACTTAGAGAAGAACAAGAACACGAACAGAGACGTATGAAAGATACGAAAATGAAAATGTTAGTTGCTCAGTCAGTTCCTGCTGATGGTCAGAAAAAGGGTGCGAACCAATCTGGTAATTCGTCAGCTCCCGTAAAGGGTGTATGTAATTATTGTAAGCAGCCAGGTCATTATATAAATGAATGTGCCGTTTTGAAACATAATATTGCCACGGGCAAGACAAAAGAGAGACCGCGTCCTCCTAGACAAGATCAGACTTCACAACAAGTACCCCAGAACACACAGCAGAACGCACCCATGCCAGCTCCTTCACAGACAGTAGCGATACCTCAGCAGCAGCCCATTACTGCTACACAAACCACGACACAGCAAATGTATCAGTATGCACAGAACGATTACCCTGACTACCAGCGATACACATGAAACAGCCTAGAGAGTGAATTCCGCTTGCCCCTTATTGAAGTTCCTGTAGATCAGAATGGTCCTTACGTACATAGTCAAGTTTTAGGGAAAGACAGAAAGTTTCTCATTGATACAGGGGCAAGCAGAACCACGATAAGCCACAATGAAGTACCAGGGGCACCCCTCTCAGGCTCACAGAACGTGTCCCTCGGATTTTCAGGAAAACCCATTATTAACGAAGTATCACAACCCCTCCCTCTTGCAGTAGGTCCTCTGACACGGACTACAGATTTATTGCTCACGAAATCATGTCCGGAAAATCTATTAGGCATAAAAACACTGAAAGCTCTAGGAGCTATTATTTGTTGTTCTCCCGAGGGAGTACGATTATTCTTGCGAGATTTCAAAGGCCATTATGTGTTAAGAGATATGGATCCCCGACTACAGAACGTCCCTGCCCACCTGTGGGCTCAGGGCCCCACTGATGTAGGTTGCATGCACATTACCCCGTATCGAGTCACACTTAAAGCAGGAGTGGTATTACCACGAATTCGACAATACAAGTTACCCCCAGATGCTGTAGTGGCTTTACTGAGAATCATTGACGAGCTAATCGCACAAGGAGTGGTTGTGGAAACCGACTCTAATGTATGTAATTCTCCTATCATTCCTGTTCTCAAACGTACTGACCTGAATTCTCCACCTGTTTATCGACTGGTTATTGATTTGCGCGAATTGAACAAATGCATTGTACCGCAGTACCCTGTGGTCCCAGATATCTCATCATTACTGACAGCCATTGATTCCGAAGCAGCGTTCTTTACTGTAATCGATCTCAAGAATGCTTTCTTCAGTGTCCCTATTGATCCGGAGAGCCAATTTCTGTTCGGATTCAGTTTAAATGGACGATCTTTTAAATTTGCCCGTGCACCTCAAGGATTCACAGAAAGCCCCAGTATCTATAGCCAAGCATTGAAAAAACAACTCGACAGTATCCATATGCCAGTTCACACTGCTCTGCTTCAGTATGTCGATGATCTGCTGATCACCGCTCGAAGCGAACCCGAATGCGAAAATGCATCTTTGATTGTTTTGAACTTCCTGGCTGACAAGGGACACAAGGTGTCTCCTTCGAAGCTGCAATTCTGTGTTCAGCAAGTTGTGTACCTGGGTCACTTGCTGTCCAAAGTGGGGAGACAGCTCACACCTGACCGGATACAGTTAATCGCAAACATGTCACCACCCAGAAACCAAAAGGAGGTACGGGCCTTCATAGGCCTCACCTCGTACTGTAGACAATGGATTCCCCAATATGCATTTCTAGCAAAGCCACTCATTCAGTTAACAACACAGGAGGCAGCGACTTCGTCTGTCCTCCCTTGGACTCAGGAACATACACAAGCTTTTGAGGACTTAAAGAAAGCCTTATGTCAAGCACCTGTTTTAGCAACACCATGTTACAGTAAGCCTTTTACACTTTTTGTCACAGAACGTGAAGGTACTGCATTGTCAGTCCTCACTCAGGAACAAGCAGGTTCACACAAGCCGTGTGCTTATTTTTCCAGTACATTAGACCCAGTAGCACAAGCCCTTCCAGCATGTTTGAAATCTGTTGCAGCGACAGCTTTAGCAATTAGACAGAGTGATTCTATTGTGTTAGGACATCCATTGACAGTACAGGTTCCACATTCTGTAGAAGTCCTTTTGAATCGAACTCAGACCCAACACCTGACCATAGCAAGATTGACAGGTTATGAATTGACATTGTTTCAGCCACACATCGAAATCAGACGCTGCAGCACATTGAATCCTGCCACGTTATTGCCAGTAAATGGAGTAGATCCATTGGCACATGATTGCATCGAAGTCATCACTATCACAACAAAACCCAGACAAGACTTAACAGATGTTCCGTTACCAGATCCAGACCTGACACTTTATGTGGATGGTTCATGTATGAGAACAAAGACAGGTGAATTAGTGGCAGCCTACGCCGTCACGACAGACACGGAAGTCATTGAAACCAATTGTATTGACACTTTGTCAGCTCAAGCCGCAGAGCTTATTGCTCTGACACAAGCATGTATTCAAGCCCGAAATAAGAGAGTCAACATATATACTGATTCACGTTATGCATTCGGAGTCGTTCACGACTTTGGAGTTCTATGGCGAGAGAGAGGTTACTTAACTTCTCACGGTGCCAACATCCAACATGGTCCCCTTATTCAAGCTCTGTTAGACGCAATACATCTACCTACTGCAATCTCTATCATGAAATGTAAAGCACACACTAAGGTTACTGATGTCATTTCCCAGGGTAACGACCTGGCAGACCGAACAGCAAAGCAAACTGCTCAAAACCGAACTCATGTAACTGACCAGACACGAATAGAGGTACCAGCACACTGCATGTCAGTTAGGGACCCCGCACATGATGTTATCGACATACAGTCACATGCAACACCAGATGAAATTAAGGAATGGACTAAACTAGGAGGGGTCCAAACAGACCAGGGATGGATGACGAAGGGAAAATCTACATGGTTTCTCCCCGATTCTATGGTACAAGTCATTATTAATACAATACATAGTCCCGCACACCTTGGTGAGAAAGCAATGCTAGACAGTATTCAACACATATGGTCCAATAAGAACTTACGGGCAGCAGCCAAACAGAAAGTGCGTACTTGCATGATTTGTGGTCAGTTCAATCCAGGTAAAAGTATCCCCGTAGAGCAAGGTGGATTTCAGCCTCCCGACCACCCTTTTGAAGTCCTCCAGATGGATTATATCCAGATGGAACGATGTCGAGGATTCAAGTATGTTCTCGTAGTCGTGTGTGCTCTTTCCCGATGGATAGAGGCATACCCAGTTCCCGATTACACTGCTCCGACCACTGCCAAGCAGCTGGTTCGTGAATACTTCCCGCGGTATGGTTTGCCCCGTATCGTGTACTCAGATAATGGTCAGCCATTCTCATCCGAACTTGTGAAACACATTACACTTCTGTTAGGTTACCAGTGGAAGTTCCATTGTGTCCGGCATCCCGAGGCAGCAGGTCTCGTGGAACGCCATAATCAAACACTGAAAATCCGACTTTCCAAGATCTGTAGAGATAAAGGTATAGACTGGATAGTTGCCTTGCCGGTCGCCCTCTTCTATATGAGGATGGTGGCCCATTCCCGTTCTGGACTATCCCCGTATGAAGTGGTCTTCGGTAGGCCACCGAATATGTGGGGGACGCCCATTCCGCGTAAAATAACTGATGTTGATTGTCTTATGCTGACAGATTACCTTGCCTCCTTGATGTCTGCACTACAATCTTGTCGTTCACAGGTAGCTGCAGCCTTTCCCGACAACACCGAGACGAAACCCCATGAGGTGGTTCCTGGCGATTTCGTATACGTGAGGAATTTTGATCGGAAGAGTCCGCTGGAGCCCCGCTGGCAATCGCCGAAGTTGGTTCTGCTTACGACGAGGACAGCTGTTAAGTTAGAGGGCAGGAAGGGATGGCTGCATTCCAGCCATATTAAAAAATACTTCGGACTTCCTTCGGACTTGGACACTAAGCCCTGCCCTCCTCCACAAACTGATACGAAACTCCCTTTGGTTGAGAAAACTGCTTCAGAAATTTACAGACAAAAGTTACGATCTAGCAAGTCAGACAGTTTAATTGTTTAAGTCCTCCCCTAGGTGAATCGGTTAAATTAGTTTCTGACATGTATCCCCTAGATCGAGATAGAGAGACAGATAGACAAAGACAACATAAGAAAAAGGCGTATTGCAAATCACTTCATAGTCGCTGTATAGTGACACTACTTGTTATGTTTTTTATATGTTTGCTGATTATCATTGCTGGTATTCTTCTGCATATCTATTATCCTATATTCAAGCGTGCACAATCTGCTTATAATGCTACTACTGAACATTCTTTTAGTGAATTACCGCCTCATGAATTATCATATAGACTTGCGCTGCGCAATAACACTTTCATTAGTATGTTACATCACTCCCATCAGACTACCAATGCTACTAATTGTTGGATATGTGGCAGACTCCCTCCTTACCAAGAAAACAAGGGTGTTTTGCCCCTTTTCCCGTACCCGTTCACTCACAATGGCACATGTGCCGCATGGTTCAAAATGCTCAATTCCCTAGTCTCTACTGCTGCTATTTATGAAGGTAACTGGGTTTGGGGAAACCTGAACTTAGTCCTGCTTAAGGTATGCTACCCTGACAAGGAGGGACTCCCCGTTGACACTGGAACTGATCTAGAAAACGAAGTATATGGGTTAGGAAATTATACAGTCACCTTCATGATCTTATCTGTCGAATCCGAAGCTGCTCCTATCCTACCTGCTATGGCAGTATTGCCTGTTACTGGTGAACTATGTGTTCGCAAAAATGGTTCTGTACACGTAGGTCATAGTAAATGTACCACTGTAGTCGAATTCACTGATCGTGGTAGATCCACGTTTAGGGCTATACGTCATTCCTATTTTGTTTGTGGTCATACTGCATATGTCCGTTTGCCTTTAGACTGGGATGGTACCTGTTATATTGCATTCCTTCTGCCACCTGTTTTCCTAGCTCCTCCCGACTATCATAGAAACTCCAATCTGATTAAGCATCGATATCAACGAGATCTCCCACTTGTCAATTATAAGGAAACTACATGGGAACAATATACAGATTTCAATAAAGGTTTCTTCCCCTATCTAGGTACTGTTTCAAATAGTAAACTCATCCGTAGATTAACCAGAACCCTCGAAGCAGTGGTACTTGAGACCACTTCAGCCCTAGGTAACTTAACGGAGGAGCAGTCCGCTATGCGGGTTGTTGTTCTTCAAAATCGTCTTGTTATTGACGTCATCTTGGCAGATAGGGGTGGAGCTTGTAAGGTCATCGGGTCAAGCTGCTGTGTTTTCATACCACAGAATGCGCCATCCGTGTACAAAGCTATTACACGTCTCCATAAGATTGCAAGTTTAATTCACCAGACTCCAGGCACCTGGACTTGGTCCGGTTGGTTCTGGACAACGTTGTCAGCCTGGGGGTGGAAGATCCTATCCCTCCTAGGAATTGGTTTTCTCGTAGTATTCAGTTGTTGCCTGTGTATCCAATGCGGGCCGGCAATTTGCGGCCTGTGTGCCACTTCTTGTGTTCCAAGTTCAAGTTCCCATTCAAAACGCATAAAGCAAGAAGAGCAAATGATGTTAAGTGAACAAGTCGATCAATTAATGAGAATAGATGTATCATGAAGGGTTCGTGGGGAACAAGGAGGGAATGAGGAAATATAATTTTTGATCGAGTAGTGTTCCCCAGCGAGTACCCCACCGTCTCCATGTACTAGCTTGCAGTACATGTTATTTCCCTCCTGTGCCAGCTACGAAGACGCAAATACATTTGCGTCCATCTCTAACTTGTCCTCTTTCAGATCCGCCATGAACGGATTGAATATTCAGTTTCTATATATGCTGTGCCAACGTCTTTTTGTGGTACACTTTACACGTTTTTCAGCTCTGGCGAGGTAGGCCCAGAATATGCCATTGAGCCCTTTTTCGAGTTCTCTCCTGCTTTCTGACTCCGAGGGCCTCAGCCCAGGCTACCTCTGTACCAGTGGCCCCCACCCTATTCCTTGCGCGGCTCCGGCGCATAGCCTAACCTCTGCCTGCCAAGACCGTCTTCAACCTTCGAATTATCTGCTCCACTCCTCGAAAACACATTCCTGTCTCGTAGCTCAAGTAAACATCCTCCCAGCTGCAGGAGAAGAGGACCCGGTTCTTCTGTCTCCGTGCAAGTAATTCATAGACTCCGTTGCCATGGTAGGCCCATGCCCCCTCACCCCGCATGCCTACACGTAGACGCATACATGCAGACAGTATAGGATAGCCTCCGCCCGAGAGACCTTTTCCCTTCCAGACACTACTGTTCCTTAAACATACGATACCAGATTCGATTTGGGATTAGGTTGATCTGACATCCCAGACTTATGTCTACACTTATGTCTACACTTGTAGTGCTAAATGTCAAGTCCTTTCACCCTCTGGTTATACGTCAGATTCACGTCAATCTGCTGCGCACGCATCTCTGCCATATATTTCTGCTGACATTGCAATATTCTCTTATGTATCCTCCCATTTTGTGACCTCATGATTAATGACGTTTCAAGTATACGCCTTCATGCACGCCTATTATACCGCCTTTTTAATGACGTTTAATGACGTTTTCATGTTTTATCTCCGCTTTTTCAGTTGTTACGCCTACTATATGCTTATACATTGTAATGCATTGACTATATATATGTACTTCTGTAAACAATATGTTGTCTGTCTTCCCTTCCTGAACCCTGTGTGGTGAATGGAATGGTTATGCCACCTTGGCTCGAGCCAATAACCCAATTCCTTTAACAGGAATAAAACCCTTTTGAGTTAACCTCAATACCCCGGATTTTGCCTCTTATTTTTCTGAGTTATTCTTATTGATTATTGATAGCAAATTAAGTATAGGTAATCGATATTACCACAATCTTTGGCCCCTGCGGTGTCTTCTCCTCTTCGTACTACTTCCACGCCCACGAGACCTGGCTCTCAGGCGTCTGCTGCGTCGGCCTCTCATGTTTCTTTGAGAAAACATGTTTCATCATCGACAGGAGCGTCAACGGTTGTCCCGACGACGAGATCTGCCGTCTCCGGCTTGCCGACAGTGACGATGACGTCTGCTTCAGGATCGTCGACTGCTGTTCCGGCGACGTCATAGTCGTCGACTAAGGTAACCCTCAGTTTCAAGACTGTGCCATCTGTCATTCCGATTGCTTCGTCTGCGACGAAGAAAACTCCATCACCTACGACCAACTCATCATCGACGAAGAGTGCTAAGAAATCAGCTTCGTCGACGGCCTCGTCGACTAGTATTCAGTCGACAACCGCTCCGTTGACGAAGAAGTAGTCATCTTCGTCGTCTACGTCGATGGCGCCATTGCCATCGACGACGATACCGTCGATGACGGATTCTTCCAGTTTGGCTCAATCAACTCCATCGTCGTCATCTGCTCCGTCGACGACAACTTCAGCGTTTGCCTCTCTACCTTTGCTGTCACTGCCGTCCACTAGATCAGCCACTGTCGACCCACTTCACCAGCGCCGCAAAGTGCCTATTGACCAGATTTCTATCACCAGTGATCCACAGACTCCTTCGCCCTTGTTTGCCACAGACTCAGACCAGAACTCAGAGGAAGATGTACACGAGTCCTTTAGAGCAGCACGTAGTCCATCTGATTTAGTCATCAAGTGCCAGGATTATAGTAACGATGATGAGGACCAATATTTCCAACAGGAGGAAACGCTTGTTCAAGTTCCTACTTTGACTTTGCCTGTGTTGCTCATTTCTAATCTCCAGCATATGTTGGACGACTGTAATAGGCGTTTCCAGCCATCTCCACAGGTACCTGCAGTTCCTTCTGTCCTGACGCCTGTTGCAGTACCTGCTTCGGCTCCTCTGTCGCCTCTGCCAACTTCTTCTCCTCCAATACAAACTTCAGTTCGGATACACGCGACTGTGTATGCCGACGACGAGGATGAAATTCCTCCAGACCGCGAAGATGGTGAGGTTCGAGATAGATGATGAGGATATGGCGGAGTGGGATGACTATCAACACCGTTTCCTCTCCGGTAACGCCAGGAGATTCTCCTCCTGTGGACATCGCGAGTTTCCATCAGCTGATGGATAGGGTAGCTCAACGCTTCAAGTTACCAAGAGTCCAGAGGGAAGAGGATTGTTTCCTCTATGATTTTAAGAACCAACCGTTCGAACAAGTCCATACTGTTCCAATTATTGACTTTATCTGGTCTGAAAGGGTGAAATGGATGCAGACCCCAAATTCACTACAGGCACAGATGCCAAGATTGGAAAAGAAATATAAGGCGCCTGTCGGCTCTCCAGTGTGCCTCATTGGACAGCTGAAACCGTATTCGGTGGTTACGCAGGCAGCTCAGCGTCATTCTCTGAACCCTGCGTCTGCTGTTAGTGCCCCACCAGATCGCGAAGGTCGTCGCCTGGACGCTATAGGCCGTAAATTTTCAACAATGGCCTCAACCACAGTGAGAGCGGCCAATGCTTTGGCCATTTTGGGGCGTTACGACCGCCAGATGTGCGCAGACATGTCTGCTTTTGTTGCTTTGGTTCCAGATGCTTCCAAGGCGGAAGCCTTACAACTTCTCCAAGAAGGGGAGAGCACATCAGAGGAGATTATTGACTGTGCCATGGATATTGCCTGTACTGGTTTCCGGCAGCTCGCTGGAGCGGCTGTTGTATGCAGGCAAGGTTGGTTGTGTTCCACATCCTTTCGCCAAGAGGTACAGGCGAAGATCCTGGATATGCCGTATGACGGCGAGTCACTTTTTGAAGCACATGTTGATGAGGCATTGCAATCTATCAAAAAAGACTCTGACACTGCTCGCTCTTTAGGAATCTTACAATTTCGGAAACAGCCCTTTTGGGGTGAACGCGGACGCAGCACCTCTTCTACTTTTCGAGGAGGAAGCCATCAATATTGCTCCTACAACCAAGGCAACCAACGCTACTCCAATAACCAGCAACAGTCCTCCCGTCAGCAGTCTTCTAAGACATATAGGGGGAAATCTTCTTACAGAGGATCTGCTCCCAAGAGACAATGACTTGCCTTTACCCCAAAGAGTTGGAGGTCGAATCTCCCTGTTCTGTTCTCAATGGTCCTAAATCACTTCGGACCGTTGGGTTTTGGACATTGTAGAGAAGGGCAATGCTTTAGAGTTCATCAAACTTCCTCCTGCCACTCCACCTTCCGGCCCACCACCAGCCCACATCAAGGAACTCTTCCATCAAGTTCGCCTTATGATACAGAAGGGTGCCGTTGAAGTGGTGCCTAAGTCTCAAAGGTGGAAGGGATTATATTCCTGTTTTTTCCTAATCCTCAAGTAGAACGGGGATTGGCGGCCGATATTGGACTTGCGAGCACTCAACAAGTATCTCAAGTGCCAATTCTTCCGCATGGTAACGCTGGTGGAGATCTTGCGCTTACTCTCAATGGGAGATTTCATGGCAACTATCGACCTCCAAGACGCCTACTTCCATGTCCCTATTCTTCCCGACATCGGAAGTACTTGCAATTCCGCGTGGGACGGAGGGACTTCCAGTTCAAAGTACTGCCTTTCGGCCTTCGCTCCGCCCTTCGCGTCTTTACAACGGTGTTGGCTCCTGTGGTGGCTTATCTGCGTCTTCAGGGTGTCGAAGTTTTTCCATACCTGGACGACTGTCTCCTAAACTCAGTCTTGCACGCAGCTGCTTCAGGATACACGCCTTTGTCAGGAGGTATTACACTCCCTCGGACTTTCTATCAACACTGAAAAGTCCCAATTACATCCAGCTCCCTGCAAGAATTTTCTAGGGGCCTCATTGGATACAACTCTTGCAAAAGCATTTTTGTCTCAGGAGCGTCAACAAAGGATTCTCCAATTGGTGTCTCTTCCACGAACAAAACAGTCCGTATCAGTCTGACTAATAAAGTCATTACTAGGGATGGCGTCATCGTGCATTGCACTGATCCCAAATTGCAGACTACAGACACGCCCCATTCAAGAAGAATTGGATGGACAGTGGCGTCAAGTCACCGGTTCCTTCAACGACATAGTCTGTGTCACCGTTCGCATGAGGGCGTCTCAACTGGTGGGCGCAGCCATCCAATCTTTCGGCAGGGCCTTAGTTCCTTTCCACCACTCCGGACCTTACTCTAACGACAGACGCCTCGTTGGAAGGATGGGGTGCACATCTTCAAGGCCTGTCCATAAAGGGCAAGTGGACTCTGCCTCAGAGAGCCTGGCACATTAACAGGCTGGAGTTGATGACCATTTTTCTAGCGCTCAAGTCATTCCATCCATTGATTCAAGGGGAGTCAGATGGACAACACAACCAGCATGCATTATATAAACAGGCAGGGCGGAACAAAATCTCCAATCTAGACTCAACTGGCGCAGTCGATCTGGGACTGAGCTCTAAGTCACCACATCACTCTCACCGCAGTTCATCTTCCAGGTGTCTCCAACATCCTAGCGGATTCCCTCAGCAGGTCAACGTCGTCGACCCACGAGTGGGAGTTACATCAACCAACACTCGTTGATTTTTTGGGGATGGGGCCGTCCGTCACTGGATCTCTTTGCCACATCAGAGAACCGGAAATGCCCATCTTACGCAAGCTGGCATCCCCACCGAGGGTCACAGGGCAATGCCCTTTTGATGAACTGGTGAAATCTGTTTGCTTACCCTTTTCCTCCAATCCCTCTGGTGCCTCGAGTATTGTGGAAGATGCAGAGACAGCCTTGCCACATTCTTCTGATCGCTCCCAGATGGCCTCGAAAGGCATGGTTCTCCGAGCTATTTCTTCTATCCCAGTGAGAGCCCATCCTTCTTCTTGCTCGGATGGACCTCCTCATGATGGACAAGGGTCAGATTTGCCATCCGGACCCCTCTTTTCTGAATTTGTCAGCCTGGAACCTGAGCACCTTGAATTTGCCCATCTAACCATCCCGTCAGACTGTAGACATTCTCGCTCAGTATGTGAAGAGGTAACTTACCCAGGCAAAAGGTAAACTTACTGGCAAGGTTCAAGCATTAACAATTTGAAATAGAAAATTATAACAAAAATCCAGCACAAAAAATAGCATTTAGAAATTTAATTTGATAAAAGTGATAAAAATAGTCATAAGGATAATCAATGACATAGACAAAATTAGCAGTTGACAATAAAAATATTTTTCATTTCATTAGAGGATCAATAGATATGCATTGTTTTGTGTGTAGATGTTCCCAATGATCTGAAGGAAAGATGGTTTTCGTCTACGCGTTTCAACACCTAAGTGTCTTCCTCAGGACGCTACCATCTTGTAGCTAAAAGTAAATACATTTTTTTTTAAAAAAGAGCTATTTAGTTTTTGTGCTAACAATGTACATTTGATTAATACATTGACTCAAGTTTTGGATTGAACTAAAGTGCCAGAGAAATAATGATATCATATAAGGTACCGCTTTTGATAGTACATTACACATGACTAATATAATACAGAAATATACATAGATGTCTTCAGATCGAAACTGGCCATTTCATATATTTGTGCGAACCATTGCTCATTGTTAGAAATACAAAAAGGAAAATATAGTAGTTTAGGGAAGGTGGTGGACCAGAGAAAGTAGAAAGCTGGTTATATACAGAGATATTGAGTTCTCATCTTGTTCAACACAAAATACATTTTTGTTTTGTTTTTATTATGTGGGGGAATGTCCCTTATTATGCTTATTACAGGGTGTACGGACATCTGTGTTTCATATTAGGTGGGGGTAGTTACATTTTAGGGATCAATTATGTCATATGGGTGACTATTTTAGGTCAATATTAAAACTAATTTTCACAAATCTAGTACATATATATTTTTTAAAAAGTTATTTTATTTTTTTTGCCTCGTGGAAATTAAGCTATCTAATGGAAACACCAGAGAGGACTGTATTTTTGGAGATAGATACAAACATGGTTCACTAGGTTGTGCATAGTGCAAGGAAGTGGAAATAAAGAGATCCTTACCATATGTGGTTGGTATTGGGTATTGATGAAAATATCCGTGTAGTGATCAGTCCGATCAAAGTCTTTGCGTCATCTAAATTTATCCATAACAAAGAGTGAATAAAGATGTTCGATTAGGTATTGATCTAGTATAATGGTAGAGAACGCAATTTTACCAAAGCGGATAATCAGATGTTTAACACATCCTGGGCTAGAGGTTTAATATCAGGGTGCTTAATTTTGGGTGCGTGTTGCCTGATTGTTAAATAAGTAGTTATCTCTGGGTCGCTGTTTAGAAAGAGATATATCTAAGAGTTGCTGGGTATCGAAAAGTTGATCAGGCAATCTGCATAAAATCATGCAAGAGATATGATCTTTATTTACCTGGCAAAGGTGTTTATAGTGGCTCCTATATTTGGAATTAGTTCCTTAGGACTTTAAAAAATTTCTGGTGGGCTGCTGAACAGTGCCTGATGTGTGAAGGTGGTAGAGAAAACAAACAGCCAATTATTTTATACACAGAGCTCCTAATGGCGTATCTGCACTTGTTTTATTATTCGCATATATAGAGGTGGTCTGTGTTTATTACCTGCCAGAAGCTCAATGTGTTTGTTCCAAAGAAACACTGCCAATATGGCTTTGTAGAGGTCAGCAAGTTTTGGAAAGGGGCGACCACTCGGTCCCCCCGAACGTATGGTGGAGTACCCCGATCCCCCCGGGAAGCCATCTTGGGCGGGAGGCGAGTCTCGGCTGGTATGCCCAAAGCGGCGTAGCCGGGGCGCGCTTTTTCCCGCCCAAGAGTGGGTTGTCCTAGACACTGAAGCCGCCAGCCACGCCCTCGGAGGCGGGCGGAGGCGGGTTTACGCCCGCCCGAAGAAGGATAAAAGGAGCGACAAGCCAAGGAAGCATCCTCTTGTTCCTGTGCTCTGAAGCTGCACCTCCCCGCTGCACGTGAGCTTGAGATGGAATGAAGAGCCAATTTTGAGCGTTTTAATTCTTGTCTTTGTTCTTTCAGAGAATCATCGTTGGACAATGCCGGGCAAGAAGGCCGGAAAGCGGGTCGGAACCGATCAGATGCTCCGCATGCTCGTAAAAGACATGGCCGAGATGAAGAAACAGATGGCGGCAATGAACGGTGGAGGGGGCCCTAAGCGAGTCGTCGGACCAGCATTGCCGGGTGTAGTCCCTAACGGGAGAGGTAGAAGGGCCAAGAAGGGAGCAACTGGGGAAGAGGCCCCGGTTCCCGAGGCGCCGCCGGCGCACCCTGATACACCGACTGAGGCGCCGATCCCGGTCCCGAAGGAGGGGCAACCAATTCCCGTTGTAGTCACCCCTGTGAACGGGGAGGATATGCCTCCCGAGTTGGCTGCACAGCTGGCAGCATGGTTGGGGAAAGAGAGTGAGGGGGCTACGGCAGATGACGCCAGGGCACTAATGAGGCAGTTGCGGCAATCAAAAGAGGCTGCAAAGGCTCCATGTCCTTTTGTTCCCCCGCAGGCTCCAGTGGGACAACCCGCAGCGGGCATGAGTTCGGCAGCGACTACTGTTACAGCTTCCGGTTCAGGTAAGCAGCTACTGCCGATTGCGGGGGAGGGGTCAGTACCCTCGAGAAGGGAGAAAGTGGCTCAGCATATTCCGATGGAAATTAAGGAGAGGATATGGGCTGAGAAATATATAAACATGTTTTCTTTATTAACTGATCATTACGAGATTGAGCACGTGAAAGTTCAAAAAGAGTTTATGCACCCAAGTGTTTGCACGCCAAGATGGCCGCTTTCAGAGTCGATGAGACGATAGGTAATTGGGGCAGAGCATTTGGCATATTCACTGCAATTATGGGGGAACGGAGGCCTGAACTGTTGGCCGAGTTACCCGTGTACCAGACACGTATTATGGAGTTTTTTCAGACATATGAGGGCAATCAGTGGTTTTGTTATGATAATATTTTTCGTAAGGCCAAGGAGTTCGACACATCTCTGACGTGGGATTGTTACGACTCCATTTCCTGGCAAAAAATGGAGAAATCAGGCATGACAAAGGCGCCATTGTTGGGGGGGAAACGGGGGCGAGTTTTCCCGCCATTCATCTGGGGCGCCCTTTCGGGCGGGTTCAAGTAACGAGCACCATTCAAGGTCGAATGGCAATACAGGTAAAAAAGGGGTCTGCTGGAATTTTAACAGGGGAAAGTGTACAAGGCCCCAGGGGTCATGCAAGTTTAGGCACGACTGTGGGGGGTGTGGACAGTCCTCGCATCCCGAGACCATGTGCAGAGCCAAAACGGGTGATAACGGAAGTAGGGGAAGCGCTAAACAGGTCTGAAATAGTCCGAGGGGCGCCTTTACCTACCCCGGTTGATACCACGGCAATGATTCCTTGGCTCAATGAATACCCGGATCATGTCTCCGCTGGGGTGTTGCGAGACGGTTTTTCGTATGGTTTCCGCATCCCAGTGGGGAATTTTCAGGGTAAAGCACATTGTAGGAACCAACTGTCGGTCCTGCAGAATACGGCGGTGGTACAAGCGAAGATTGGGAAGGAGGTGACCCGGGGTCGGGTTGCTGGACCATTCGACATGCCACCAGTTGCTAATTTTGTTTGTTCACCCTTGGGAGTGGTCCCCAAGAAGGACCTGGGTGAGTTTAGATTGATACATAACTTGTCAGCCCCAAGAGGTCTTTCGGTGAACGATGCGATAGACCCGGAGGTTTGTTCGGTGCGGTACGCATCTTTCGATGATGCCGTCGCCATGTTGAATCGCCTGGGGCCCGGAGCGCTGATGGCCAAATCAGACATAGAGTCAGCGTTCCGGTTGCTCCCGGTACACCCAGACGATCAGCGTCTCCTTGGTTTCATGTTTCAGGGGCGCTATTACATGGATAAATGTATGCCAATGGGATGCTCCATATCTTGTGCTTATTTTGAGAAATTCAGTTGTTTTCTGCAATGGGCATTCACAAGAATGACGGGGTTTCAGCATGTTATGCATTATCTTGACGATTTTCTGTTCCTGGGGGCAGCCGGGGACCCAGAATGTGCACAGGCTTTAAAAGAATTTTGTGGTCTGATGAGTCAGTTTAGTGTGCCATTGGCGCCAGGTAAGACTGTGGGGCCATCTACTTCGCTCGAGTTTCTTGGAATAGAGCTCGATTCCGAAGAGGGTTGCTTCCGGTTGCCCAAAGAAAAGGTGAGGAAATTCAGGGCCTCGCTTGAAACATGTATTAGGAAGACTAAGGTAAATTTGCATCAATTGCAGCAGACTGTGGGTCAGTTGAATTTTGCCCTTAGAGTGATGCCAATGGCCCGCCCTTTTTCCCGCTCGATTGCACAAGCCATGGTCGGTCTTAAAGAGGGGCACCACCGCACGAGGCTCTCGGCTGAGATTCGCCAGGACATGCGCATTTGGTTGGCATTCCTGGCGGATTTCAATGGTCGGGTTGTCTGGAACAAGCCGGCGGTGTCCTCCGAGGAGTTGGGGCTGTGGACAGATTCGGCGGGGAGTATAGGCTTTGGCGCCATATTTGGTAATCACTGGTCGGCTCAAACGTGGCCGTCATGGTGGCACGAGTGTGGGCTTACAAGTAACATTGCTTTTCTCGAACTGTTCCCTATTCTGGTGGCCTTGAAAACATGGCCTGAGGGGTTTCGGGATCACTCTGTGGTGTTCTGGTCTGATAACATGACCGTGGTTGAGTGTATCAATAGTCAGGCAGCACGATGCAAATGGATTCTGAGATTGCTCAAGGAAATTGTTTTACTATGTATGCAATTGAACGTGCTCTTTAGGGCAAGACATGTGCCAGGGGTGCTGAATCAGGCTGCTGATGCGCTTTCTCTTTTCCGTATGCAGGCCTTCTGGGGTTTTCTGCCCACAGCGGACCCGGTGGCGGCACCATTTCCCGAAGCTCTCTGGTCTCTCGGTGCCCCGAACTACAAAACCTTGTGGGAGAGAGTTTAGCACCCAGGACAAGGAAGGCATATGAAGGGGCGTTCCGTTCCTATTGGTCCTTTTTGGGTTCTGCTAGGGGGGAGCTTTGGGGCCAGGAAGAGTTTGTCGTTAAGTTTTTGCTGTCATTACATCAGGCAGGCAAATCGGTAGCCACGGCCCAGAGGCATCGGGCCGCCATTTCCTTCATGGCACGGGCTCATGGTATCCAGGACCCTACAGCGTCTTTTGTAGTACAGAAAGCGCTGCGTGGGTGGCAACGCCTTGAGGGTCGCAGAGTAGATGAAAGGCACCCGATCGGTCTGGAAAGGTTGGCCCTGTTACTGTCCGTACTCCCTGCGACATGTTCATCCCAGTCAGAAACAGTGTTATTCCGGGCCGCTTTTGCATTAGCATTCCATGGGGCTATGCGGGTAAGCGAACTGGTGGCAAAGAACAAGCAGGATACGGGGGGGGGGGACTGTGCCGAGAGCACATTCAAGTTAAGGGGGCGACGATGATTGTCTCATTTGCCAGGTCCAAGACCGATCAGGGTGCGATCGGGGACAGTGTAGTAGTCCATCGGATTCCCGGATCTCCCATGTGCCCTGTCGTATGCGTTGAGGAATATTTGGCGCAGAGGGCGGCATCATGGGGGGGGACCTTGTTGAGACACGCTGATGCCACCCCACTGACGAGGTTTCAGTTCCAGCGGGTGCTTGCAATGGCAATTTCGGCCGCGGGCTTGAACCCGGGCGAGTTTGGGACCCATTCCTTCCGGATAGGGGCTGCTACAGAGGCTACAGCCAGGGGTCTGAGTGCGGAAAAGGTGAAACAGTTGGGGCGTTGGTCCTCGAATTGTTACAAAAGGTATGTGCGGTTGCACATGTTGTGAAGCTGAGATCATGTACTCACGCTTCTTGTTTTTGTTTGGTTTACAGTTTCGCAAGCTTACGAGGCGGGGCGGACTGTGCAGTCGACCCGACACCTGGGACCCAGCGGTCAAAGATCACCGGCTGAGAAAAAAGTGGTGTGGGTCGTGGGCCACTCATACGTGAGGCGTGCCGCGGACGTATTCAAAGCAGGTGACATGATTCACATGGCTGGGGAATACGGGTACAGGGTGACCTTCTACGGAAGGGGCGGGCTCTGTATTGACCAGTTTCAAACTTTTTTCGAGGGTTTGTTAGGGCGGACAAGGTCACCGCCATCTATAATCATAGTGCATCTTGGGGGCAATGATTTGGTGACCACTGGTAGACGACTACTTCTCGAGGCGATACTATCCGCAGTAAGTTGGTTGGCGAGAAGGGTTCCAGGGTGCACGATTGCATGGTCCCATATGATTCCACGAAAGGTGTGGCGGGGGGCTAATTCAGGGTCTGCTATAAATCATTCTGTGAAGAAGGTAAATAACAAGCTTGGTAGACTGTTCCGTACAAGTACATTGCATTCGATTCCTCATGGGTGTATCAGGGGGGGATCATATGTATCTAGAAGATGGGGTCCATTTGTCCCGGGTGGGGAATTCTTTACTCATAGGAGACCTCGTAGCTTGGTTAAAGAGTTTACAGCATGACCTTTAGGTAGGAGTTTTGTGGGGGGTCCGGATAACCGGTCAACTATCCGGCCTGTGGCAGTAAGGTCATGATCGGTGAGCAGTAATTGGAAGATCCCTAGGGGGGGGCGTCACCCATTACGGATGGGAGCGCCCGGGGGGAGGTGGCCATTGGCCCCTCAACGGGGAGGCGGTCCCTTCTAAGGATGGGACGCCGCAAGGAAAGGGAAGGCGGTCAAGGCCCCTCCCTGGATAGGAGGGGCTACGGGCCCTTCCTGGGAATTTCCCGGGGCCAGGACATCTGCGACGGCAGATGTGGTAAGTTGTGTGGGGTGGGAGGGGGGTCTACGCTACCTTCTAGACACCTCACACGAGTCCTCGGACGACCACTAAGATGGCGTCGAGTTAATTGGGGCCCCCGTCAAGAAAAGGGAAATTGGTATGTGCACATGAGGTGCAGTCCTCTGTGCGGCCGCCCCTCACAAGTGAGGGGGGAGTTCTGGTTTAGGGATCTGACACCGGTTACGACCTTGCCGTTGGCCCTTAACGTTAGGATGTACAATTTCAATTTGAAAATGCATTTGTAGGATGTTAGTATCGGCTAGGAGAACCTTTGTATTAGAAATGTGTTAAGGTCAGC
Source organism: Lissotriton vulgaris (assembly GCF_964263255.1). NCBI lineage: Eukaryota > Metazoa > Chordata > Amphibia > Caudata > Salamandridae > Lissotriton > Lissotriton vulgaris. Next base: position 634,756,846 of record NC_141695.1, read on the forward strand.
CAAAACATCGTAATGTGGAAATGAAATTGTACATGATATGAAACTGTTATTTTAATGTTTTAATTTTGTTTCATATTTTAATAAATACGGCCGGGAGGGTAACTCCCTCCCGCCTTCCAAAAGTTCAGAAATGTTTCCGTATTCCCATTCTTGGGGATTGTGTTGAGAGGGGGTGGCGGGTATCTCAGCCATATGGAAAGGGGCGACCACTCGGTCCCCCCGAACGTATGGTGGAGTACCCCGATCCCCCCGGGAAGCCATCTTGGGCGGGAGGCGAGTCTCGGCTGGTATGCCCAAAGCGGCGTAGCCGGGGCGCGCTTTTTCCCGCCCAAGAGTGGGTTGTCCTAGACACTGAAGCCGCCAGCCACGCCCTCGGAGGCGGGCGGAGGCGGGTTTACGCCCGCCCGAAGAAGGATAAAAGGAGCGACAAGCCAAGGAAGCATCCTCTTGTTCCTGTGCTCTGAAGCTGCACCTCCCCGCTGCACGTGAGCTCGAGACGGAACGAAGAGCCAATTTTGACCCACCCACCAGCCCCTGAAGACAGCAAGTTGTTTTTGAAATAAAGTTATTTGACGTGGTAATTCACTTTTTCTTACAGGTTGTTCTGAATAAAGTTGTGATTCAGTATGCAATAAAGTGGATAATTCTTTACAGTATGCTTTATCGAATAAAAATATTTGCACCAGAGGTGATCAGTGATGTTTAGACAGTTCATACTTTGAATATATTTTTGTCTTTTCCTCTTTAGTAATTAGTCTCTCTAGTTTAGTTTGTCGTATTTATTATTTGGTCGGGCGGTAAGGTCATGATCGGTGAGCAGTAATTGGAAGATCCCTGGGGGGGGCGTCACCCATTACGGATGGGAGCGCCCGGGGGGAGGTGGCCATTGGCCCCTCAACGGGGAGGCGGTCCCTTCTAAGGATGGGACGCCGAAAGGAAAGGGAAGGCGGTCAAGGGCCCTCCCTGGATAGGAGGGGCTACGGGCCCCTCCGGGGAATTTCCCGGGGCCAGGACATCTGCGACGGCAGATGTGGTAAGTTGTGTGGGGTGGGAGGGGGGTCTACGCTACCTTCTAGACACCTCACACGAGTCCTCGGACGACCACTAAGATGGCGTCGAGTTAATTGGGGCCCCCGTCAAGAAAAGGGAAATTGGTATGTGCACATGAGGTGCAGTCCTCTGTGCGGCCGCCCCTCACAAGTGAGGGGGGAGTTCTGGTTTAGGGATCGGACACCGGTTACGACCTTGCCGTTGGCCCTTAACGTTAGGATGTACAATTTCAATTTGAAAATGCATTTGTAGGATGTTAGTATCGGCTAGGAGAACCTTTGTATTAGAAATGTGTTAAGGTCAGCCAAAACATCTTAATGTGGAAATGAAATTGTACATGATATGAAACTGTTATTTTAATGTTTTAATTTTGTTTCATATTTTAATAAATACGGCCGGGAGGGTAACTCCCTCCCGCCTTCCAAAAGTTCAGAAATGTTTCCGTATTCCCATTCTTGGGGATTGTGTTGAGAGGGGGTGGCGGGTATCTCAGCCATAATAACAGTGTGCGAGGACGATGATCCCGTGTGGTGGTTAAAATGGGAGCTTGATAGCTAGACAGCAACTACAGGCAAAGAGAAAGCAGCCAGTGTTTAATCTGGTCAAGGCTCTGCCTCGTATTACGCTACATTATGCATGCCTGCGCATTTGCAGGGATTCTAAATCGGTTACCTGGTAAGCTGCTCAGGGTTCAGGTATGTGCAGCTGCTTTTTATTAGTTTGTACGCCCGCCTCGCTCAAGAACGCGATAATTACCTGATAAAGCAACTTGGTGCTAGTTTAGGCGGCAGGCTCAGACAAAATGCAGATGTATAGGCTTGATAAGATGAGCGGATGCTAGAACGAGCAGAGAGAACGCATAGCGCGATGATTAGCGAGAGGCTTTAAGGAAGATGACACAGCTTTATCAGCTGGGGGGGCACGCCTGGAGAAATGCTAGGTAAATACCTGATGGAGCAGCTCGGTGTACGGAAACCCGCTTCTGCGTGGCGTGTGCTGCCTCAAAATGACAAATGGATTTGAAATGAGCGCCATAATGCGCTTATATATCGCTTGATTTGATAGGCGGCTGAATGGAGGAGGACTTCTTAAAGAAGTATGCCATCAGAAATGTTAGGGAATGTCTCAACAGTGCGGATTCATGGTAGTTGTCCTAGGGGTATATCTAAGGTTTACACATTTATTCATTTGGGCTCATGATGTATCAGAATCGTTTTATGCGGGAGATACAACTCTGAAGGTTGCTCATTCGCTCTTTTGGACTCAGTATTGTGTGTAGATCGGTTTGAGTGAAGATTATAAATATATGGGGCAAGCTAATGGAGGGTATACTGAGGAGATGTCCAATAGCGTGGGGGTGGAATAGCTGAAACGCGTAGACGAAAACCATCTTTCCTTCAGATCATTGGGAACATCTACACACAAAACAATGCATATCTATTGATCCTCTAATGAAATTAAAAATATTTTTATTGTCAACTGCTAATTTTGTCTGTCATTGATTATCCTTATGACTATTTTTATCACTTTTATCAAATTAAATTTCTAAATGCTATTTTTTGTGCTTGATTTTTGTTATCATTTTCTATTTTAAATTGTTAATACTTGAACCTTGCCAGTACATTTACTTTTTGCCTGGGTAAGTTACCTCTTCACATATCGTTTGCCCTGACCCAGGAATTCTACCTTTCTCAGGAGGTCCTTGCTAGTTAGACATTCTCGCTCAGGCCAGAGATCCGTCCACTGTTAAAACCTACAAGCTTAAATGGAAAAGATACTGCCATTGGTGTGCAGCTGCTCGTGTCCATCCCATTCGTTCAACCCCTGCGCAGCTCCTCCCGTTCTTTTTACAACTGGCTCAGTCCGGACTTTCTCATTCAATTTTGAAAGTTTTTCTGGCGGCAATTTCCCGCTTCCGCCAGGATGGCTCCACCTCACTCTGTTCTTCCAGGATAATGCGTCAATTTTTCAAAGGATTGTTCCGCAAATTCCCACCAATTAGGCGCCCTCCTCTTTCTTGGCGCCTTAACATCGTGTTAGCACAACTAATGAAGGCACCATTCGAACCTATACACAAGGCTGACTTGAAGTTTCTCACTTGGAAGGTTGCTCTTCTCCTTGCGCTGACATCATCACGTCGCGTAAGTGATATTCATGCTTTCACTATAAATACTCCTTTTCTTCAATTTCAGCCGGACTGTGTAGTGCTTTGCACTAATCACACCTTCCTGCCTAAGGTGCCTTTGGATTTCCACATCAATTAACCTGTTTTCCTAAAGACTTTCTTTGCTAACCCACAGTCTCCAGCGGAGCAGCGCTTGCACTCCTTGGACATTAAATGGTGCTTAAAGTTCTACATCAGCAGAACGGCCCCTTTTCGCAAATCTGATCAACTGTTCATAGCTTATGGACGCTTCCACAAAGGGCATCCAGTTACCAAACCTACTGTTGCTCGTTGAGTTTCCTCGGTCATTGCTTTCTGCCATCAAAAGGCAGGCAAGCCTCTTCAGTGAGGGCCCATTCCACCTGGGCGATGTCGTCTTCAACTGCCTTGTTCGCCGGTGTACCGCTGCATCAGATCTGCAGAGCAGCCACGTGGTCCAGCAGGCACACGTTTACGAAACACTGCTGCCTGGGTGCCATCAACGAACCAGATACAGCAGTAGGACAGGCTGTTCTTCGCAAACTTTTTCAATAAGGTGAGCCTCTGTCTTCCCTCCTCCATTATGGTTTACCATTTTACTGTTGTGACTTGCATGAATATATATATATATATATATATATATATATATATATATATATATATATATATATATATATATATACATGTATACATACATACATACATACATACATACGCAGCCCGCCCCAGCGTTGCCTGGGGTAGAAGGGGGCTGGGGGCTGCATTTCAGGTTTGCGTGCCCTCCCGCCCAGGCCCCCGCCCGCCACGACATTGTCTGTGTCCCGGACAATGTTGTGGCGGGTGGGGGCCGGGGCGGGAGAGCACGCAAACCTGAAATGCTGGCTTCCCCTACCCCCGCCTGCCCTGACATTCCCCAGCAGCCCGTGCCCCGCCCGCCCGCCCCGACCCTGGCTGCCCCGGATTCTTACCTTGCCTCTGCTGCTCACACCGCCGGTCCATATTTCTCCGCTCTGCCACTCACCACCTGTCCGCCGCCGCTCCTCCCCGCGCCATATCCGCCTCTCCGCTCCGCCGCTGGCCTCACTTCACCGCTCCTCCCCTGCGCGCCATGTCCGCCGCTCCTGGGACGCTGCTCCTCCCCTGCTCCTGACGTGACGACGCACAGTCGCGGCCGGCGCTACTTTGGGGGAACTACTTTTTGTAAAAATGTAACTTTTTATATAACGTTTATTTAAAAAAAAAATTAAAGCCTATGACCATCTACACACCCTGCCGATTTCAACGGTGTATCGGGTGTGTAGATTGGCGCTGTGGTTCCCGAGTTTACCTTGCCTAAAGGTGCAAGTTCTCTCTTTATAATAGTATAGTATATATATATATATATATATATTTTGGTCTTATGAGTCTGTTCATGTGTATTAGGACTATGAAAGCCTTTTCCGGCTATTACTGCTTTCTATTCTATATTCAAGCATGTGAATCTATGAAAGACACCCTAATACTGGAGAAGAACAATTGTTACTTACCTGTAAACAGGTGGTTCTCCAGTATTGGTATCTTTCATAGATTCACATGTGACCCACCCTCCTCTCCTCAGAGGCTGTATTCTCCTCATAGACTCTATGGTCACTCTTGTGCTACGAAAATCTGAGGAGAAGGTTCTGGAGGGCTGCTGACGCCTGATTGGCTACAGTTTGGACCAGCATAATGACAAGAATAGACTGCAAGTGTTTTTACTCTCTCAATGTATTCCTATGTGGAATTATGTCTAGGCATTTACTGCCTCTTTTCTAATGTGTATTTCATGTGTTATGTTTTTACATATACATATTATGAGTATGTTATTGCTATTTTATTTACCGTTGGACTCCCACTCCGACGACGGGGAATATTCAAGCATGTGAATCTATGAAAGACAACAATACTGGAGAACCACCTGTTTACAGGTAAGTAACAATTGTTCATCCATAGATATGCTGTCAGATCTTCCGCAGGTGTACAGGCTAAATTAACAAATTTACTGGAAGCGCCGGATCCAGTCTCTTTTGAGAGGTCGCACGGAGCAAGGAGGCCTGGGGGGTGGAAGAGGGGGCAGGGGGTAGGGGGTAGAGGGGTGAGGGATGTGCAAGCCTAACACAGGGGCAGACAACGATCAACACCACAGTCCGATCAGATGGACTGGTGCACTGTTCGCTATTAGCACTGAGTGAGCAGGCAGATTGTATTGACGGCAGGCAGTCCGTGTCAGTCCTACTGCTGCACGGAGTAACTCAGAGGCCCTGGACAGTGAATGGCATTTCTCTGCACAGTAAGGAGTCCTGCTGTGTCCCTTCTTCCTTCCATGAGTCGGACAGTGAAAAAATACATCTCCTCAGATGTCCTGGCGTACTAGGACTTCTCCAGGTGTGCCGACCGGTTTTCATTATGCATGCATAAAATGTTTTGCAATTAGTGGCCCAGGGGAGATTGTGATCATTGGTACAGTTTTCCAGCGTTCCCTGGAGCTCTTCCACGGTGAGTCTCTGGTAAGGAGTTTCCTCTAAGAGCCAGCAGCCTCTGACTGCCTGTTTTCTCCTGAATGGCACCCAAAATGCAGGGCAACAAAGTAAGGGAAACATACGTATGCTTTTAAATGTAATATCCAGAGCAAAACGGCACTTGGTGAGGTGGTGGTGTACTTGTTCTGGTGTGAATAATCCAATGTGGCCTAGGTACACATGCTAACTGCGCACTCTCTAGTTTTGGATACCATTTATATCCATTGAAAAGAAAAACGAGATAAATTCTACTGGCTAAACAAAAATATCAGCAATGTAATCCCAGTCTCTGACTGAGGCCAGAGGTCTTCTGCCATTGTATGTGCTTGTAGATTCTCCACTGATGAGACACATTTTTCTCAACTACTTTTAAGCACATTTAGGGACCGATTACAATGTCGGTCGGAAAGCATTCCGACTGACTAGGTTTTGGGCAGTCCGACCGTTTCCGAACACTGTTCGGTCTGACTTCCATTGACTTCAATGGGAGACTGTGTTCCGACCAACAACACAGGCTCCCATTGAAACAAGCATTGAAAATGCAATAGGTCTCGCCTTTTATTAAGTTAAAGCCATTTGCTTTGCTATACAATACCATTAGCAAAGCAAATGGCTTTAACTTAATCAAAGGCGAGACCTATTGCATTTTTAATGCTTGATTTTTGTTTCTTCCATACCCCCTTGTCCAGATCCCTCTAGTCTCTTCCTTTTCTTAATTTCCTGCTCCCTTTATCAAAGATCGCCATGGTTCATTCTCTTTTCCTTGTTTACGCGATATATGACAGGACGCCTGATTACATCTCAGTGAATTATCAACACATTGTAAACATTTGATTGACAAATATTTTATTCCGTAGCCGTTACCGTTAAGAAGTAACTAACATGAAAATTGCCATGTTTGAAAATAAATTATTAAAATTAACCTTTGTAAAAATCAGTCCAATATAAAAGAGAAAATATTTCTCCTGCAATCAACCCTCTTCCTAATCTTTAAATTATCCTGCATATAATTGTGTCTCTAATCTTAACTTTAACTCTGATATTAAGGCCGTGACCCTGGTCCTAGATCAGCACTTAACTCTACCCTAGTTCTGGCGCTAACCCTGAAACTTACACCAAACCTAATCCTCACTAAACAGTTTTTTTTTATTCTTAATTTGCTTTCATTGTGTATCCATCATAATTATATGTATGTTTCTATGGTCACTTTTCGCATATCCTATTTTGAAATTATAATTTCTCCATATCAGTCCTTGGTTGGTAATAATTAAGCTTGATATTAACAAAAAAACTCTAACATAACAAGGAAAAAGAAAGAAGA